>NW_023270854.1:46767069-47067414 GCF_011800145.1 Mirounga leonina | reverse complement strand
TAGGATCCCTAAAAAAGAAGCATTTAAAAAGAAAAACCTGGGAGAAGGGTCAGGACCTAAACTCTGACTTTATAATAAACTCTAGGATCCCTAAAAAAGAAGCATTTAAAAAGAAAAACCTGGGAGAAGGGTCAAGACCTAAACTCTGGTGTCTCTGCTACGCACCTCCCCTACACCATCTTGGCCACATCCCTTAACTGCTATGGGCTTCAATTTCCTCATTTGTAAAAGGTGGTGGCAACTTGGATAATCACGAAGATTCCTTCCAGCTCTGAGAATCATGAGTAACAAACAAACAAGCATCACCTCTTAGTTGAAAGGCAGAGTGGTTTATTTAGGGGAGAATTAGTCACCCAAATCCACCACTGATCAGTCAGGGAGCAAAGGAGCATGCAAATCAAAGCCTTTCCAAAGGCTTTGAACAAAACACAGTTGCAAGGGGGAGGGTGCTTCGGGGGCTCGTGAATATCTCTTAGGTGGCAACCACCTGACTGCATGAAAAAATGACAAGAGGCACACTCAAAGGCAGACAAGCAGCGGCATGGGTGAGCAGAAACAGGTAGGGTTCACACCATGGGCTTCATATGATTTTTATTTTACAAAGGATAGGTTTTCAACACGAGAGTGCAGAGGGCACTCAGCAGCAAACCTTACAGTCGGAAGATAACCCCGGGCTGTGGGACTGGGCAGAAAATAGCAGATGTGCATCAGTGTGGGCAAGTGTAGAATAATGCTCTGAGAAAAAAGTCATTCAAATTATCCTCATGAGACACGGGGTCGGATGGGTCATACACAATCCAGAAACACTCCGTCACTATCGACAGTTTCCTCAGGAGGCTAGTTCAAATAATCCGAAGCAGCGAAAGGCACCACAAGAAAGCGGTCATTGTTTTGGGCACAACAAGAGCTAGAAAGGGCTTTAGAAATAACTCAGTTCACCTTTCTCATTTTAACTGAGACTCCGAGGGCTTGGGAAATGCCTTATGCCCAGCAAATGGCCAACAAACATGAGTTGAAGGAGCCTGACCAATAAAATGTGTATTTCCAGCCATACCGCATGCAGATACTATTTTGTTATATTTGGCATCAACTTCAAAACCTTTCAGAGCAAAAAACCACAATGGAACAGAGTATTGTGGGCAATTCCCGAATCCGAAAAACAACTCTAGAGTAACCAAGGCAGGCAACAGGGCAAAGGTAAGCTTTAAAACTCTCCTTAATCTGCAATTATGAATATTGCATGATCACATATGATAAAAATGTGTGCAAGGATGTCAGTCAGCAGTAGGGTGAATCTGAACTTTTTCACCTCATCCTTTCACACTAGGATTGAAGCAATTCTGGATGTTTGAAGAAGGAACTTTAGAAGAGGAGAAGGCGAGCACTAGTTTATCCAGCAGATAACAAGCCTGTCTGGACAGCTGAGGCTGCACCAGATGAAAACACAGACGACAAAATGTAAGAAGGGGTAAGAATACATTCATGGGCGATAAATCCACAATGGGCCATTGAGACCAGTTTCAAGTACGTGGGCAATGCCTAACCCTGGCGCCTCCATCCTGGAAGGCAAATCACACTCTCCTACAAAAGGTCCCTCAGAGATGCAACTGGGTCAGAGCACTGGGCTGAATGGGAACCATAAAAAAAGCAAAATGACTTACCTGTGGGATGAGACGCAAGTGCCAGGAGCACCACACTGAAAAGGAAACAGCAGAGCAGTGAGGAAGTCTTCCCAGCACCGAGAAAACAGCAACATACATTTCTGTCCATTCTGCTCAGAAACAGTGAAATTTGCCTAAGAGCAGATTAGCTGCACCAAGTGGTCTCACTCATCAGTGAGAGGGTGAGATCTCCTGAGATGCCTCAGGTTTTGGCAAGAGGGTTGACCGAACCCCGTGATGGGCCAAGGACCCACGCCCCACTCCCAGGCCAGCTGTGTGGCCATTATCACCACACCTAATCGGCCAAGAGTATGTGTAAGCTAAACAAAGCCAACTCGGAATTACAGATCAGCTGCAACTGAAAAGCTAGCTGTTGAGTGTGAGCTAAATCTGTCTGCCATAAAATTAACTCTGTAGAAGGTAAGCTAAATTTCCAAGAAGACAGCCCACAAAATGATCCATCCCATCCACCACGTGCCTGGAAACTACCTGGACTGATTTGCAGTAGAAGCTGAAAAGGATGAAGAGGAGGAGGAGTGCTCCTCTGATGCTGGCCATATTGGTCCTTGGTATTCTCCCATCTTGCTCTCCAGAAGCTTCTGCCATCTCCCAGTACCCGCCCACCACGCCTTCACACTGCCCTAGCCCACCTTCTACACCTCTTCCATCACGACTCCACACCATGCAGGCAGCTATCTGGTTAGAGGTTAGGAATACAACTTTTTATCCAAGGATAGGAAGGGATTTTTTTATTTTTAATGCTAGACAGCCTACTCTGGTTCTTAATGCTGGCTGGACACCAGAATGGCCAACACCCTGGCTAGAATCTCTAAGGGCAAGATCGAGGCTTCAGTTGTTTTCCTTTGTTACAGCCCCCAGGTGCTCTAATGGGCACCGGGATGGAGAACCACCAAAGTCTCTAGTCGGTGACATTATAGGCGGTGTGGGGGACAGTTTGAACAGGGAAGCCACTGTTAGCTTGACAGCCCCGACCCCTCCCTGCTCTGGGGTTAACTCCTTGCACCACTTCTGTTTTTCTCAATCTCTTCCTTTGCTCTGCAAAGCAGAGCAGTCCTCGGGTACTGGTTCTCCGATGGCTCAGAGGAGCGGTGTCATTCAAAGAGGCAGGAGGTGTGGAGGGTCAGGAGAGAGGCAATGAAGAAGAGCCACGTGTTGGGTCATTCAGAAGTCGTAGGTTTGTAAGACAGGCCTTACAGGCAGCTACAAAAAATATGCACACTACAAACAAACCTGGAGACATTCTGTCCTTTGCTTGCCATCTCTTCTTTCTTTGGCAAACACAGACCGTACAATACTCCATTATATTATTTCACTGGATCCCCTTTTGGTTATAACTCCTATGGCAGGATAGAAGAGGCCTCTTTCCATCCCAAAATATCTTCCAGAGCTTGCCATGGTACCCCAAATCCCATCATTGGCATCATCCCAAAGGGTGTCCCCGAAATAAAATATTAGGGGATAAAAATAAGAAGAAATAATTAAATGGAAGAGTTGATCCTCTAATCCCTGTTTGAGTTTTGCAAATACAGCGGCATACCACTCCTAATGCCTACACTGTGACCTCCTACGGGTCAAGAACCATATTTTATTCCTCTGGATCCCAAGTGTCTAGCAGGGCCAGACATACAGCAGGCGCCGAGTGTGTTTGAAATTGTAATTAATCGCCTCTAGGAGTATCTGTGGTGGGCAGTATAGAGAAGTATACCTATTTGTGCGGGGCAGAAGAGAAGTATACCTTGAAGTCCCCTATATTTCTAAGACTATATGTGATATGTAAACTCTATAGAAGAACTTATACTCCTATAAAAGGCATATGATAACAGATCGACAGCAGACTTTTAAAATGCATTCAACAGGGCGCCTGGGTGGCTCAGTTGGTTGAGCGACTGCCTTCGGCTCAGGTCATGATCCTGGAGTCCCGGGATGGAGTCCCACATCGGGCTCCCTGCTCAGCGGGGTGTCTGCTTCTCCCTCTGACCCTCTTCCCTCTCATGCTCTCTCTCATTCTCTCCCTCAAATAAATAAATAAAATCTTTAAAAAAATAAATAAATAAAATGCATTCAACAGCTATTTATTGAATGTCTGGTCAGTGCCGGATACTGTTCTAATTTGGGGATATGGCAATGAACAAAACAGAAAACCTTCCTCTATTTCCTATATAGGAAATATAATGGGGAAATAGGAGAAAAATATGTTCTCCACAGGCTGAAGTCCAACAAAATCATACCCCAGACAGATCGCATGTCTATTTCCCTTTGACACACACATACACTGTTTCACCTGCAAAATGGGGGGTGGAGTAGCGGCAGGGAACAGATGATAATTTTCTATTTAATATTTAATAATGTCTGCTTGTGTTAAAAAGAAATGGTGTTGGGCATGTATCCCATAATATTCATTCCTTATAAATTACCTAAATTTTTCAAAATGCTGGTAAAGGCCATATCATTGTTAGACATTCCATTTATTTTCAGCTCCAGATCCAACCCCCTCCTTTATTCCTTCCTTCATCCTTTCCGGTCTGCGTCGGGCCTTAGACCTCTGTTTATATGAGAAACACCAGAGGTCAGGGTCAGGGAGCAAATACAAGAAAATAGGAGTATGTGCCAAAGTAGAGACCCGCTCAACTACCGGCTTCCCTCAAAATAAAGCGGGATCAAACCAGTTCTTGGCCCTGGCAGCTGCTGCACTGATCCAAGGGACCCCTCAGTGTCCCGGGCCTTGGGAAATCGAGCAGCAGCCCTCACTCTGACTCACACATCTTCATCACGGGGACTGAAAGAAGACTCGGGAACAGAATCATGGCTTTAGCCAGTCTGTAGAGGCCCAGCCAGGAAGACTTGAGCACCGGGCTCAGCCTGGGGCGGGGGGAGCCGGGCTGGCAGGAGGATGAGTCGGGGGTCACAGAGGCTCACTTTTCCATCCCCTTATTCCTTTGCTGCTCGAGTGGACTCTAAGTTCTATGGAGAAAAAGAACTGCCCCAAGTGTTCTGATGTCACAGGAACATGTTAAACATCCAGAGCCTTCTGCATTTTCAGAAACATCTCTTGAAAAGGCAGCTGGTTTGTCCAGGCAGGGTGGAACTAATGATTGTTTTCAGTGGAGTACAAAAGAGGCCTACAGCCATACCTGTGGTGGATCCTTTTGAAAAGGCATTTTAATAAACTAAGATATTTATGAGCTTTATCTGCAGATGGAGAATACAGCTCATGTTGAATGTTTTAAGATGAACTTCCTGCAGAAATCAGCATGGCCAAGTGCTGAGTGGCACATCCCCAGTCTCAGTCATCTTTGCAAGCGTTGCTGCATTAGGGCAAACTTGGGCTCCCAGCAGCAGATCTCACCCTTCTTCCCTCTCAGCTAGGTCCCGCGGTGTACAATCAGAGACCACGGAACTCCAAGAACACTCCCAGCTATTCTATTTAGCAGACAGAGCCCTATTCTTTGCTTGGCTGGGGGCAAGGGTATGAATGGCAGTCCATATACCATATTTAAATGTTACAAATCAAGCCTCAAACTTCATCCTACCTCAGTAAATATACCTTCAAAAAGCCTGGAAGTCTAGATTAGAATTTAGAATTCTTGGAGTCCCTGGAGCTTCATGTCAGAATGTGGCGGCATGGACAGATCCAACCTCTGGTTCCTGGCTCCCAGTGAGCCCCCTTCTCTCTCTACCCCAGGCTCCATCCTGCACACTGAAGCCTCATACACTTGTATGTGGACACATCAGCCTGCAAGTCCACTCTCCTGCAAGTCTTCCCCCACTACCAGTCTGTCTTTGGACACTCCTTGGGTCTAGGAATGAGTTGGGAAGTCGAGCTCAGGAACACCTGAGCAGGGAATTCTAGGTCCCAGGCTAGAAGGGAGGGTGTGGGCCCTGGGAAGAAATGTCCCCTTAGCCTTACAGACTCCACAACCCATGGGGAGAGGCATGGCCTTCTGAAGTGTGGAGCCAGAAAGAGGTCCCTTTTGCCTGGTCTACGGACAGAACCACTATTTGGTTTTCTCAACTTCTAGTCTCACAAATTATTTAGCTTGCCTTTCTGGTAGGCACATCGGCTCAGAACTCTCTAATCAAAATATTATTGGGAAATAAAAATGCATTAGCTCTAGAAATATATGAGTTGTTCTTTGAAAATATAAGTTATATTTTACCTGAACATATAGTTTAAGTACTGCTGGTCAATGTCGCTAAGGAATGAGAAAAAAAAAAAAAGATAAAACAGTGAAATAATTAGAAGTGTTTTACATCAACAAAAGAGTCATTATATTCTAATAAATGGTATCTATGGTTAAGTTTCTACATTTAAAAATTGTCAATAAATGGTATGAAGGGTACTTTATATTCAAAACTTGTTCCTGGCTCATTTTTGAGAAAACACTTCCTAGTTAATAGTATCACACACATTTTCACCTGTGACGGATTATCTCTGCGTGTACATTTGCCACCAGGAAAGGAGAGTCAACTCTCTCAGGCCATTGGACTGGATCCTAGGGCCACCATATTTGACAGATAAAAATACAGGACACCCAAATAAATCTGAATCTCAGATAAAGAATCATGTTCAAGTATACTCCAAATATTGCATGGGCCATAGTTACACTAAAAAAAGGATTCACTACTTACCTGAAATTCAAATTTAACTGGGCACCCTGTATTTTATCCGGCAACTCCACTGGCTTCTAGCTGCGGACAAACTTCATTAAAAGAACAAAAGGTGTTCTAAGGGACCTAAAGTCACAGTCTCCGAGTGTATAATCTTCTCCCAGGGGTCCTTCTGGCGGCCCCCAAAACCCAGAGGCCAGGGGACCAGTCCAGGGCCTCTGACCCCCCAACTGCAGGCCAACCCATGCCGGGACTCCTGTCTCTTTCACTGACATTTGCTAAGGCTGGTCCCTTGACTGCACAACAGGGGCCTCACTTTACCCCAGCACAGAGCTCGTGACTGGGAACTTCTGGGTCTAAACAAAGTCAAGTTAGGAAGGAGCTGAGGAAACAAGAAAAAAGAGTTGGCCTCTGAGCTGCAAGAAATACACCGGGGCCCCAAAGCCTCGGGTCACATTTTTGTAAAAATGTTCTCTAAAAAGCTGTCCCCGAAGGAAGAGGGCAGAGGCTCCCCGGCTCTTCGCCCACTGCTGACAGCGGGTAGGATCGGGTGCTGGTGGATCCTGCCTGCAAGGGCCCAACAGCAGGAGAGACGGCTCTGGCGGCCCCAGGCGCGCGCACGACACCGTGGGTCTCACCCCTTGGCTTGAACCAAACAATGACCCACCCCACTTGAAAAGTTTACCTTAGCACGTTGGGTTTCCGGGCCTTCTGTAATATCTTATAAGCCCCTGAAAACGAAGCCGCGCGTGTTACTGGCACAGGACGTTCCACGTGAATCAGCACAGGCAAGCGCCGCTCCTCCCACGAGGGGCACCCCCGGCCAACAGGGGGCGACAACGACACTCTGGAGGGAGTCCAGGATGCAAGGGCAGGAATCCCCTGCGATGACCGGTCAGTACAGAGAGTGCTGGGCCAGGAGGGCTCGTGATCAGCAGAAAGATACAACGCACAGGAAGCTTTCGGCTTCCTTTGCAGCGTGCGGGACAAAGGAACACGCTGCATTTCTGAACCGTGCGTAACCAAGTCAGGGCCCTGCTCTCCCCCTAAGACTACAGACGGGAAAACACTGAACGAATGATTGGAAATGAAGTCAGATGGCCCTTTTATTTCCGCTGCGTCCATTTCTTTGGGTATGCTGCTGAAGGACTGTTTTGTTAAACACAAACTTCTGGATCTCTTCTCACCATTTTTAGAGAAGATCCACCAGCGTTTCTCAAGTAGACTTAAGCAAGCAGGGCCAGAGCCGTGGTGAGTTAACTAATGTTTGTCAAGAAAAAGAGGAGACTGTATCAGAAATGGGAACATTTGAGGAAAACTCCAAAACAGGAAAATCAGATCAGAAAACGCCCATTTAAGTTTAACCTTGACACCTTGGCTGTAATCTTCCTATTGTTCAGGGTCACCGAAAAGTGGATATATAATGAGGTCTAAATAATAAGCTTCAATTATTTAAGTAAGCATTTTTTTAAAACTTACCTACGCAGAGTAAGTGAATTACAGCCCAGAAATATCCACCAGGATCAAACTGTAACACAGGATTTGAAAAAAATAATAATAAAACGGCTATAAGTAGAGACAAATGGGATCCAGCGTGGCAATCAGAAACCCTAAATGTCGATGCACGGTGCCAACCAAGGGTGCCACAACAGGACTCTGGGACCTTTGGCCAGTCCATCCTCATTTCTCACCCCGATGCCTATGACATCTTCCTAATAGGGCTCTCTGCCTCCAGCACCCCTTTTCCTGTTCTCCACACTACCCTTACACTGTGTCTCTAAAAGACTAATTGGATGGTGTCACCTACTGCTTAAAATCATTCAACAGTCCCCCAGTGACTTTCAGGATAAAATCCAAACTCATGGCACCCAACGATCTCTAGGACAAGCCCCTGTCAAGCCCATCAGTCCCATCTACAACACCCCCACCAGAGAAAGAACTTGCACTTCCCCAAGCCTGGATGCTTCCCCCCACCAACTCGGCCGAGGGGCACTCCCTCTCTTCTTCCCTTCCTTATTTTTCTCCGTGAAAGTTTATCTCATCTGCCACACTCTATTTCATGTATCACCTGTCTCTTTCTCCACCATTCACTAGCCTGTAAATTCCAAGAGGGCAGGAATTTGCACAGGGGCAAAAGTAAGTGCTCACTATAACTGAATCCCAGAAAGGCAGGACACCTCCACGACTGTGCCCACACCTGCTTTCTTCTCCTGGCCATCTGGTCCTCTCCCTCCAAGATTTAGGTCCAGAGAGCAGAGTCTGGCTCTAGCATCAGAAAGATCTGGTGTAAATTCTGAAACCCCCACTTATTCATTAGCTGGTGACCTTTGGGGCCTCGTTATTCTTTAGCTATGCAATGGAGACAATAAGAGTCCCTCTCCTTGTGAAACTGTGAGATTTTAAATAAAATAAGGCACATGAAGCACTGGCCCAGAGCCTGGCACATAGCTAGCTCCCTATAATTGTTAGCTCTTCCTATTTCCCCGGTCCCCGAATCTTCATAGGTTCCACATGGCGTCCCCTATCTCCCCACGACAGAGCCCCAGCCTCCCCATGTTATAATTATCTGTTTCTCATCTGTCCTCCTCTCCTTTGCTCTGCCTAGACTCTGACTTCTGCCTGGATGAGGACAATTCTTCTTTGTGTCCCCAGAGCCTGGCTCGGTGCCTGACACTTGATGGGGATTTAATAACTGCTAGGGGAGAAGAGAGAGAAAACAGACCCACAATGAGACGGCTACTGGGGGGGTAAGGGGGTGGGTCCTCAGGGCCTAATAAGGAAAAACTCAGGATAACCAAATGAAAATCACTCTGCAGATGAGGCCCTCGGGATGAGAGGGAAAATCTACGTCGCCTCAATGCACGAGGCTAGAGCAACTCGGGCTGGGGCTCGTGAGTCCTCCAAGCACATACAGAGGGCCAACGGCAGCCACCACGGTGCCCAGAGGCCAGAGCTCGCCCGGGCTGCTGCAGCCCTGGGGAGAAGGCGAAGCCTGCAGAAGAGGTGCTGACCCGGCCACGAGGCACCCAGCCTGGAAGTTTCTTTTTTTTTTTTTAGATTTTATTTATTTGACAGAGAGAGACACAGCGAGAGAGGGAACACAAGCAGGGGAAGTGGGTGAGGGAGAAGCAGACTACCCATTGAGCAGGGAGCCCGATGTGGGGCTCAATCCCAGGACCCTGGGATCATGACCTGAACTGAAGGCAGACGCTTAACAACTGAGCCACCCAGGCGCCCCGCCTGGAAGCTTTTAAATGCCTTTGCACAGGCTGGGGTTCTTCTGATTCCTGAAGGAAGGACTAGGAAGTTCTGCTCATACACGCAGGCTTCGGAGAGTAAAAGACACTTGGAAGGCAAAATGAGTGCCCTTGAACTTACCTGGGGGTCGTTGAAGGGAAGGCATCCTGCAGCAGCCAGGAGGAAGAGGGTACTGTGCAAAGAGATAAAACAGGCAGCTTCACTTTTCAACATCAAAGGGTTGCCCGGAGAGTGTGGGGGTTGAAACACATCAAGTGGAGCGAGCACGGGGCTAAGACCCTGCAAGACCCTGCCCTGTGCCCCTGTTCCTCCTCAAGAACCCACTACCTATGCAGTTTTCAACTGGGTGCTCCACCAGGGACCAGACAGTTCCCTCCCTGGGGCTCGGCTGGCCTTGTTCCCAGATATGGGCACTTGCAGGACATTTGCAAAACCATGGCTGGCTCACTCGAGAAAAACAGGATGCCCGTGAAACAGGTTATAAGAAATTTTTTAAACTGCAGATCCCCAAAAATACACTAGTGGAAAACTGGGTAATCAGACTGCAGTTCTACCACTTAGGAAAAAGAAAACGCCATGGAAAGCATGTTAAAATCTTCTGCGCTTCACCTTCACCAAATGATCAAGCTTAACATCTCCAATGAGGGGACAGGTGTATGTCCTATGCCTCCTGATATGATGTACTAAGAAGGGCACATCACTCACGTGGCATTCCTGCCAAATATGCATAACCCACCTAGCGTGGCCAGTGGAACCAGTATGGGGGAATCCTCAGAGCTGGGACCCCACAGCCCTGGGATGGTCAGCACGACACGGGTCATCCTGGGGCACAGGAAGGTCCTCCGCTCCAGCCCGCCCTCCTTCTACAGCCTCGCCAAACTTTGAAGGCACATACACAAACGGCCTCAAGAAGACTCCAAGGCACCAGATTGTCAAGTGACTCAGAGGCAAAGGGTGGGGTGAGTGGAGGTAGGCGGGTGGAAGGGTTTCTGGGACTGCACAGGCTCAGGCAGGTTTTAGGTGGGAGGAGAGGAGAACCCTAATAGGTTTGGTCTACCTACAGTAGAAGGCTTTCTAGGATATAGGACACTTCCCCATCCACAGGCAATGAATGTTACTGGTCCTCTCAAACAGAGAGCCCCTCGGGGCTGAGAGGAGTTGGGGGACAGCCAGGTGGGAGACAGCACTTGGTTTCCCACCAAACTCGGCCTTGAGCAATACCTGATCATATCAGGTATTAGTGAGTTTTAATGCCTCTCTTTAATACCTGCTAATCTTTTAAACAAGAGGATGAGTCCTAACAGTGTTGTGTTTTGTTTTTTTTTCCAAGTAGCAGCCTGTAATCAAGGCAAAAAAAGAGATTGGATGAAAGCCCAGAAATATTTGAAACAAAAAGTCCTAAATCCATGTGTCAAAGCATTTCTGTTGGTTTTCTATCATCAGGACTGAGCTTCAGAGCTATGGCTGAGGAGGCCAGAAGCAGCCAGAGAATGGGGTTACAGGTTAGCACACAGGGGGGCCCAGGGATCGGCCCAAGAGTCCAGCCCGGCTCGTGTTTCAGCCGAGGGAACGAGGCAGGAAGGGCTAGGAAGCCTGCCCTTCATCACCTTGCTGTGGCCCAAGACCATGACTCAGATCCCTCATCTTGCAGCCAGTGTTTATTCCACCATGGGAATCAAAAAAAACCCAATCAACTGCAAACACGATTTTAAACATTTTAAGTCCTTTTCCGTGTTTTCCATTTTCTTTCTTCCATCAGTATTGCACAACTCTTAGTGAAGTTTTGGGCTTCAGTGACTGAAATCTAGCACGGGTTATATTCCCCTTAGGAACAGAATATTTCAGGGAAAAAAAAAAAACAAGAGCGAAAGAGTAAAATTTAGAAAAAGACACAAAATAGGGGTATATAACTGTTTATAATAAATTCTGTCAACTCTCGGGGCGCCTGGGTGGCTCAGTCGGTTAAGCGACTGCCTTCGGCTCAGGTCATGATCCTGGAGTCCCGGGATCGAGTCCCGCATCGGGCTCCCTGCTCGGCAAGGAGCCTGCTTCTCCCTCTAACCCTCCCCCCTCTCATGTACTCTCTCTCTCTCATTCTCATTCTCTCAAATAAATAAATAAATCTTTAAAAAAAAAAAATTCTGTCAACTCTCAAATAGGAATCTCCAACAGCTTATCATCATTTAAAATCAGGTGAAATCTTCTATTTTAGAGGGCTGTGGGTTGCTGGTTTTTTTTTTTTTTTTTAACTTACCTACAGATCTTTTTTTTTTAAGATTTTATTTTATTTATTTGACAGAACACAAGAGAGGGAACACAAGCAGGGTGAGTGGGAGAGGGAGAAGCAGGCTTCCCGCTGAGCAGGGAGCCCGATGTGGGGCTCGATCCCAGGACCCCGGGATCATGACCTGAGTCGAAGGCAGACGTTTAATGACCGAGCCACCCAGGCGCCCCTAAACTTACCTACAGGTCTTTGCAGGAGGAGTTTTCTGTATGAAAATAAAAAAGACTTATGGTTAGTCTTTATAAGTCCTTTTTTTCCCCTTAAAAGAAAATATTTAGATCAAGAGGCAAATAAAGGTTGAATAAGCTTATTGGGGGCTTAAGAGCTGGCTGCACCTCCGTACTTCTGGCGGCCTTTTCTGCTTGGACCACATGAAGGATGACTCAGAGGTCCAGAGCTGAGTCACTTGGGCAAAGCACTCTGGGTGTGCAGTTTTACTACCCTCACCCCTGGAACTTGGTTTACCCACAAAACCCCAAAATGATGCCAGGGCCAAGCCTTCAAATATCTTACACGCCAAGAAAGGGAGAGAGAGAAGAATTGATGAGACCTGTGGAAGAAGAGAAATCAAGCTCTCATTCAACTTCTATTCCAGTCTGCTTCCTTATGTTTGCCTTTCACTGATCCAGCTCTGACTCTGAGCAGGGCTGTAAGTTCTCTGGGATGATGTATAAATGAAGAAACAGGAAAAAGGAGAAGGGACAGTTGACTCCACCCCTAGAGAGAGAGAGAAAGGGCAAAATGGGGAAATCTAAACTTGGCTGAAATCTAAACTCCCTGAAATGAAGAAATTCTAATGCAGGTCCTACCTTTATCCTCTCCTTTTTTATTAGTCATTTTTTTTTATTTTAAAGATTTTATTTATTTATTTAGAGAGAGCAGGAGCTGCGGGGGGGGGGGGATGGCAGAGGGAGAGGGAGAGAGAGAATCTCAAGCCAACTCTGTGCCTAGCCCAGAGGGGACTCCACCTCACAATTCTGAGATCATGACCTGAGCCAAAACCAAGAGTTGGATGCTCAGTCAACTGAGCCACCCAGGAGGCCCACTGTTTTTATTGGTCATTTTAAGGGAGTTAGTCCTTTGCACTCAGGTATAAAGTTCTAGCAGGAAGAAGCACAGAAGTTTCTATATTTGATAGAGGAAATAACAGATTAATTCTGGACATTTCAAAGTTGGGGACAAACTACAGCTTTTTGACTCTAGTTCTTGAAAGTGAAGTATGAATATATTGTTTAAAAATGAAGCACTCAAAAGGTACAAACTTCCAGTTATAAAAGTAAGTCTTGGGGATGTCATGTTCAGCATAGCATGGTGACTAGAGTTACTAATACCATACTGTAGATTTAAAAGTTGCTAAGAGAGTAGATCTTGAAAGTACTCATCACAAGAAAAAAATCTGTATAACTACATATGGTGATGGATGCTAGCTAGACTTATGGTGATCATTTGCAAGATATATAAATATCAAGCCATTATGTTGGACACCTGAAATGAATATGTTATATGTCAATCATATCTCAATTTTTTTAAAAATGTGAAGACTGACAAGGTAACATGGTTTGTTATGAAGGCTATCTTCAATTTTCATGCATTACTAAATAATCCAGTTTGCATTGTTTTAATAAATAGATCCTGTTTGCGGGCAAAGTAGTGGTTTTCTAGAGCCTTTCCTCTCATCTCCGCGGAACCTGCCTCAGCTGGCCACACCAACCTTGACTCCACTGCCACCTGGTGGGGACACATCCCTTCAGTACAGAAAGGATGACCCAAAAAGGTGACCTGGCTCAGGGCACCTGGAGAAGTGCCCCCATCATGGGAAAATGTGTCACTGAAAGATTCTGGGCTCAGGGTAATCAACATCTCAACAGTTTGGCGGAAAAATAGGAACAGACAGGACAGAGATAAAGAGTATGTCCCAGCTGTTCCATGAGTAGTAACAGGTGCATCCAGCAACTGTCTGGGGGCTCCCGTCACAAGGCAGCAAATCCACACAGTGCTCGAAACAGTTCGCCCACTCCGCAGAGGAGAGGCTGCTTTTTATTTTAAATGCCTCTGGCTAGAGGAGTCAGAACCTGAGATATGGGGATTAGAACAAGCAATAAATGCATTAGTGAGCTCTGCTTCCCAGGGCTCTAAAAACAACTCAGGAGTTAATGTCAGACGTTCACCTTTTGAGGCTCCTCAGTCCGAAAGTCACCCAGGCATAAGTCCTAGTGATATCTCAGTGTTCTGAGTGGGTCAGGATAACTTCTCAAAAGTCGTATCTCCAAAAATAACAATAAATAGTTAACATTACAGGGGGTCAGCTAACTTACTCGGAGGACCACTCACTCTGGGCCGGTGTTGTTCTAACCCCTCTACATGTATTGACTTATTTCATTATGGGTTAATTAAGTCTCAGGTTATACGCTACAGATGTGGAAACCAAGGCACGGAGAAATTAGCTAAGTTGCCCCGGCTCCCAGGGTCTGGGCTCAGGTGATCTAGCTCCGGAGCCGGACCTTTTATGGTGCTATTCTGCTGCAACCAGCCCGCCAGCCCTGCAGGACACCCCACCAGCCCTGCAGGACACCCCGCCAGCCCTTTCAGACGACTACCTTCATCTGCTGCTTCCTCTGCCTGCCCGGAGTGCCCTTTGTCCCTGCACTTTGAAAATTCCTATTATCCGCAGGACTGGGTTCAAATCTTGCCCTTGGCCCTTCCAAGCAGACTTACCGGTGGTCACCCCCGGTCCACCCACACCCCTGTTCCAGCCCATATAACATTCTGTGGGCATCCCGGAGTTTATGTGTTGGCTCCTCCATTCAGCTGAGCTCTGTGAGGGTGATCAGCGTGTCCAGTTTAGCTCCATAGCTGCAGGCCTAGCCAGATGTTTGATACACAGTGCAGACTTAAGAAATGCTAGACAAACGAACAAAAGAATGAAGAGCAGCATTCTAATGTTCAACTGTGACAAGTCTATCTGCAAGGTAGCGAGACTAATTCCACAAGCCCCACGTTACCTTAGAGTCAAATTTCGTGTGCGTGTGTTTGCGCATGCACACACAAAGTACCATGGGAGGTGACGATGAACCACAGCTCCAGATAGAGTTTATCCTTATAACCTGGGAACAAGGTCACGAGGAGGTCAACCTTCCTCTCCAGAGTGGAGTCTGGTGAAACCGACACATACTGGACAAAAGAGGTCTCACTGTGAGTCACAGGTAAAGTCTAAGAGGTGTCATATAGCTGTGCTCCTGGTAATACGTGGTCACTCTGTCGAGGCTCCAGGCGAAATGATCAGGAAAGTGAATCAATCATGCAGGAACAGATCACAGCCAATCTTTAATCTTTATCACAGAGAAGATTTTAATGCCAACCTACTAGATACCACCTATAAGTCTAGAAACAGGGATTGGCCAACACCTCATATTCCATGTGGAGTGGAATGAGGACATGAATAGAGATTCCTGACAAACTGATCAATGGAAAATAGGATATATTATATTATCTGTGTAAGAATGTCTATATATGTGCATTGAAAAAAAGTCTGACAGAATAGAGTAATATCCTGTGCGAAGTAGGATCACAGTTGATTTCTGGGACTTTCTTCCTCTGCATATTCTACAACTTACTATTGTTTATTACACTCATAAAGGAAAGAAGGTTTTTTAAAATGACTAAGTATGTAATTCATGCCACTGTTTCCTAATTTGCCCTGACAAGAAAGGATATTGTTTACAAAGGAAATAATCAATGAAACTAAAAGACAACCTACTGACTGGGAGAAGATATTTACAAATGATGTATCTGATAAAAGGTTAGCATCCAAAATATATAAACTCAACAATATTATACAACTCAACACCCAAAAAAACAAATAATCTGATTAAGAATGGGCAGAAGTCATGGACAGACATTTCTCAAAGAAGACATATAGATGGCCATACAGACACATGAAAGATGCTCAACATCACTCATCATCAGGGAAATGCAAATCAAAACCACAATGAGATATCACCTCACACTTGTCAGAAAGGCTAAAATCAACAACACAAGAAACAACAAGTGCTGGCGAGGATGTGGAGAAAAAGGAGCCCTCGTGCTTCTCTGGTAGGAATGCAGACTGGTGCAGCCGCTATGGAAAACGGTATGGAGGTTCCTCAAAAAAATTAAAAATAGAATTACTCTATGATCCAGTAATTCTACTACTGAGTATTTACCCAAAGAATATGAAAACATCAACTCGAAAAGATACATGCACCCCCATGCTTATTGCAGCATTATTTACAACAGCCAAATTATGAAAGCAGCCCAAATACCCATCGATAGATGAACAGATAAAGAAGTGGTATATATACATACAATGGACTACTACTCAGCCAAAGAAAATAATGAAATCTTGCCGTTTGTGACAACATGGATGGAGCTAGAGAGTGTAATGCTAAATGAAATAAGTCAGTCAGAGAAAGACAAATACCATATGTATAATTTAAGAACTAAAAAAACAAACATAGAAAAAAGATAAAGCAAAAAACAGACTCTTAACTATAGAGAACAAACTGAGGGGAGGTGGTGAGGGGATGGGGGAAATAGGTGATGGGAATTAAGAGTACATTTATCATGACGAGCAGTGAGTAATGTATAGAATTGCTGAATCACTATATAGTACACCTGAAACTAATATAACACTGTATGTTAACTGTACTGGAATTAAAATTTTAAAAAAGAAATGATGTTGTTTAGTGTTAGGGACGAAATGGAGATGAAGAATCAAAATATTTTGGTGTTTATCCAATTTCTACCAAGGACAGGTCCTCTCAGCCTGGAAGTCTGGCCCCTGGTCTCTGCCTGATGGAAATAGCCCCGAAGACACTCTAACCTGTTTCCTATACTCAACCTCACCTATGTGATCCGACTGGTCCATCAGGAAGCAATACCCTGTAGAGATGCCTGGATCTCTTCCCCAGACCAGGTAAATCTTCATTTTCAATTCACAACAAAAGCATCCACTGTGTAGATAAGAAGCATGAGTCAATCTCCCAGAAGCTGAGCAGCTCTTGGGGAGTGGCTGAACTTCAGTGACTAGTTAGTGAATATTCACCTTGGCAGTGGTTCTGGGACTGGATTTTGGGGCTACGAAGACAACCACGTGGTCCCTGCCAAGAGGGGGCTCAGAGGAAGCAGACAGAGACCCAGGGAAACTCCTACCGCATTTCATTGAACTTCTGATGCCACCGAGTATAAAATCCCCCATTCTTTATATATTCCTAAGAAAGGAAGTGTTTGACCAGGGCACACCATTGATTATAGAAGCATCCTGACTGCAGACAGTGAATATTTTTTTTTAACGTGAGAAAAAGCAGCACGTGTTAGAATTGATGAAATACGGAAATCGCAAGGTGGTGTGCTAAGTGATGTCAGGGAGCGGTCTCATGCTCCTTGTGGTGTCAGAGGTGTCAGGTTCCAACTGCACGCAGACCAGCCTAAAATACCAAGGGCCTCCCTCGTGAGACCTCGAGAGTCGCCACCATGCCCTCTCTCACCTCCTGCAGTCCTGTCTCCTCCACAGACAGCTGCATGAACTGTCAACACTGTAAATCTGATCAGTCCGTCTGGGCTTTCACACCCAACCCTGGCCTCCCACTGCACTCAGCATACACGCCAAACGCCCAGGTCAGCCTCAAAGGCTCGTCCTAAGTCTCCAGCCTCATCCTAAGCCATCCTCTCTTTCTTATCAAGCACCCAGCCACACTGGCCCAAAGTGACTCCTGCCAAGTCCCCTTCTACATCTGGTTCTTTGCATCTGCTGCTTCCCCTTCCTGGCCCCACCTGGTGAACTCCTGCTCAGCCTTTGTCTGTGGTTAAATGTCACCTCCCCATAGTGGCTTCTCTGTCCGTACAGTCCAGCAGGTGGGTGTCATGATTTGCTCAGCTGATGCTCTGTAGGAGTAGCCCAGAGCAGCGGGACCATGCCCCTTCCTCCCTACTGTAGACCCAGAGCCTGGCATGGTGGGCGGGTACACATGTACGTAAAAGTATTCAGAATGAATGAGTGGATGCTTGAAGAGGTTCTCTGACAGATCAGAGAAAAGAACACATCACGACATGGTCTAGGAAAAAAGAGAAGTTTGGTTGTGGCTGGAGTTTCTAAAACCCGAGAGGGGTATGGCACCTTTGCATGCCTCCATGCAGGTCATGGGCAGCCCCCATGTCCGTGGGCGGACATGATCAGATCTGTTTCAGAAGGTCACTTGGGTGCAGTGTGGAGGAAGGGGAGTGTCGGGAGAGGCAGGGAAACCAGCCAGGCACACGGCACATCGGGCAGGCGAAGGCAGGTGATGGCGCGCACAGAACACGATAACCATCTAAGCCAGGACTGCTCACCCCAGGCCCTACTTGGCTGCCCAAGGGTTCAGGGGAGTAAGATCTCATTTGGCCCCTAACCAGGTAGCCCTGAAAAAAGAATGAGGACCTGAACCAAGGTGGCCACAGAGTGAGAACAGAGAGGAGGGGACAGATTCAGAAATAGGGTGTAGGGGGGAAGGAAGACCAGAGCAGGACTCTAAGGGGACCCCTATGTTTCTGACTTGGGTGGTGATGACCAGGATCAGGATCACCATGTAAGAAGCAGGTTGTGAAAACAGAGCAGTCCCAGTTTGATCCCTTTGCATTTCATATGCCCAGGAGACAGCTTTGGGGAGAGCCAGAGGCAGCAACCACAGGGGTCTGAGCTCAAGGGAGAGGTCTGGGCTGGACATGGGGCCCAGGAGTTCCCGGGGCACTGAGGAGGATGCTGCCATGGGCATGGATGAGACTGTTCAGAAAGTGTGTGCGTGGGAACAAAGGGCACCTGACACAGAGCCCTGGGAGACCCTGTAGGGCAGATGGAGGAAGGAGGAGGAGCCAGAGACTGGGGAAGAGAATCAGCAGGTCACGGGAGCCGAGAGACTCAAGGGAAGGCGGCGGCGAACCTGGTGATGAATGGTGTAAAAGGCCAACAGAGTCGCATCAATGCAGGCCCCAGTGGCTTCAGCCAGGGCAAGTTCAGGGTAATGGTGGGGGCAGGAGCAGGCTGCAGGCGAGAGGGCCACAAGACCGAGAACAGCTCTGAAGCCAACCCTTCCTCAGGTGCTGTGCTGGGGGAGGGCAAGGATGCGGTGGGGCGGGGGTGGAGGGGTGCACAGGCGAGGGAGCCTGCTGGCATGGTTTCAGAAACAGCTTTCCAGAGCTGGGGTAGGGTGAGCGGGTCTCCCAGGGCCTGCTCCATCCTTGGGGGCCTGAGAACATGGAGAGTGTCTGTGGGCTGAGGGAAGAAAGGCAGCAGAGAGGGAGAGAGGTTAGCTCTCCGGGACAGAAGAGGCAGTCGGTCCATGGGATGACAGGGTGCATGGGTGTGCGGAGGGGCCTCGGCCATGGGAAGGACGCCTCTCTCTCCTGCATGCCTGTAAGGAGTGAGCTGCCTGAATGACCAACTAGCCTCTCTAGTTGAAAAGTTCCAGATTTCGAAACCATTTCGAAAGGGCAGATTTCGTTAGAAAGGAAGAACTCCCAAGAGGGGAACCAAATTAAAACCACCACTAATAGCGTTAATAAATACAGCAAACATGTACAGAGCACCTACTCTGCGCCAGAAACCGCTGGACGCACTTCACATGGGTGCCTCGCTCTGTCCTCCCAACAACCGTAGGAGCTGGGTGTCATCACTATCCCCCTCTTCCACGGGGAGGCACAGAAGGTGAAGACACTTGCTCCAACTGGTGTGACGCGGAGCTGGGCTTGGGAAGCAGGGGGGACTCGCCCAGGGTGGGCTGATGCTCCCAGCACCCTATGCGAGGCTCTGCCATAGGTTTCCCAGCGGCCCTGGGATGAGCTGCAGGCGGGAAGGCTGCCCCCCACCACCCCTCCTCGGCCCACAGTAAACTCCTCCTTGTATCCCAAGGTGCTCGCTCTGCCCTGAGCTGCAGCTGAGCGCCGTTCAGATCCACGAGCATTCCCACATACGTCTGATGAACCGAAGGGAGGTCGAAAACATGATCCTTGAAATGAGGGACGACTGCCAGGCAGTCGTGACCACTGTCAGGAAACAGATGGCAAGACAAGGTAGACACTAATTTGGGCCATAAGAAAAGGTGCATCTTTGAAATTTAAAGCAAGGGAAGCGAAACTAGCATTTTGCATTACCATTTACCTCTTTCCGAAAACACTTCTGGTGCCCACAGAGGATAACTTCAGCTACATTATGCAAAGTGAGAAACACAGGAATGGCCTGAAAGAAAACAGAATGTAATAAGCATGAAAATGTTTTCTTTGATCCCATAATTACATAATACTTGATTTCTGCTTAAAAATAACGATCCGTGGGAACTTTTGGCACCCACATTTACAAGCCTCTCCAGCAAAAATTCTTCTGCATGGATTAGCGCTCTCTGTTGTAGTATTATACTTGGCAAGGTGGACGTAGGGGCTCAACACATATTTATTAAGCACCTACTGCGTGTCAGGCACTGCACCAGATGCAGGAAACGCATCCCGTGCCTAGGGTGGATATGTGATAGGGAGACTGTCCCTATCGAGGTAAGAGCTCTCGTGGGATACGCAAAAAGGCGCACCTATCCCACGTGGGCAGAGGAAGCGAAGTCCAGAGGCTAAATGAGAACGGAATGACAAACTGGAGTGAGCCAAACCAGAGGAGCAGAGGGTGCTGCAGTCCAGGTGAGAGTGAACCCGCTCCTCCGGGAACGGGGGTGGGGATGGGGGTGGGGCTGAGTAGCGGACCGTGAAGGGAGAAGCTGGGGAGAGAAACGCTGGGAGGTCATCAGGCCATATCAGAGTCAGGACAGTGCCAAGAGCCAAGGAGCCGTTGAAGAGTTTCAAGGCAGTGACATGATTTGATCTGCATGTTTAAAGGAACTTGGGCTCCCAGTAGAGGACAGAAGGCAGAGACGGTTGGGAAAGTCTGGGGTGTGGCAGACTGAAAAATGGGCTCCCGCAAGACAGTCACACTCTAATCCCCAGGACCTGTGAATGTCACCCGACATGGCAAAAAGGGGTCTTTGCAATTGTGATTAAGTGCAGAACTTGAGGTGGGGAGTTTGCCCTGGGTTATCTGGGTAGGCCCTACATGCAAACACATGTATTTGTAAGAGATTTGACACACGCAGAGGGGGAGGTGACGTGACCACAGAGCCAGGGACTGCAGTGATGCGGCCGCAAGCCAAGAAATGTTAGCAGCCGCCAGAAGCTGCAGGAGCCAAGGACTTGGATTCTCCCCCAGAGCCTTCGGAGTGCACTGCAGCCCTGCTCCCACACCTTGATTTGGGCACAATAACACGATTTCGGACTTCTGGTCTCCACAACTGAAGAGAATAAGTTTCTGCTGCTTTAAGCCACCTGACGTGTGGTTATTTGGTACCAGGGGCCATGGGAAGCTAATACAAGGAATGGCAAGACTGCAGCCTGAACTTGGTAGTGGCAATGAAAATGGAGAGTGTCCACAGTAAGGAAATATTTAGGAGACTGAACCAAGGTAAATATTTGAATAACCAGGATCAACTTTGGAACAAAACAAAACAAAACAAAAAAGGGGAGGGGAAAAAGATATTTAAAAACCCCTAATACTCCAGAGGGTTATTAAGGTACATTTACGATCACTAGGCTATTCGCTAAGAATGGCTGTCTCTCCTAATTCGGTGGCTAATCTTGACCCAATGAGCAGGAAGGATTAAAGGGTATGGGATTTTGTTATGGTCTCTGTTGTTGATGATGATGGCAATATTTCCTGAAAGACAGAAAAAGACCGAGCATAGGTGAAACCGAGCAGAGGCAAACCTTAGTTTGCTCCTCTGTATGGGGATAACAATACCTACGACCCAGAGCACCTGGGAGGAATGACAGACATAGGTAAAGGACCTAGATGAGTGGTTCGGGAGCTCTACATGAAAGATGGTCAGTTTTAACATGTAGCCCGCCCTCAGCAGCCTTGACAGAGGACCCTGAGCAGGGAAATTGCTCCAGTTTGGAGGACCCACTTAAGATGATGCCGCTCGCCTACTTCCAGATGGATCTATTCTTTATCTTTTTGGAGCATATATTTTTACCTTGTTTTTAAAACTCTTATAACTTTGTAGCTCTGCCCTATTTTAGTATTTTGTTCTAACTTGCGCTGTTTTATTTCTTTTGGAGTTCTTGCATTCTATTTTCCTGCCTTTGTAACCGTTTTCTACTCTTAATTTATCTTTCATTAAAAGTGCAACTCAGGGCGCCTGGGTGGCTCAGTTGGTTGGGCGACTGCCTTCAGCTCAGGTCATGATCCTGGAGTCCCTGGATCGAGTCCCGCATCGGGCTCCCTGCTCGGCAGGGAGTCTGCTTCTCCCTCTGACCCTCCCCCCTCTCATGTGTTCTCTGTCTCTCTCATTCTCTCTGTCTCAAATGAATAAATAAAATCTTTAAAAAAAAAAAAAGTGCAACTCAAACTGTTTTTTTCCTTTTAAAATTATACTTTATAAAAATAAATAAATAATAAACCATACTTTAACAATTAAACAATCCAATTAAAAATGGGAAGAAGACATGAACAGACATTTCTCTAAGGAAGACCTACAGATGGCCAACAGACACATGAAAGACACTCGACATCATTCATCATCAGGGAAATGCAAATCAAAACTACAATGAGATACCACCTCACACCTGTCAGAATGGCTAAACTCAAGAAGACAAGAAACAACAGGTGTTGGCGAGAATGTGGAGAAAAAGGAAACCTCGTGCACTGTTGTTGGGAATGCAAACTGGTGCAGCCACTCTGGAAAACAGTATGGAGGTGCCTCAAAAAGTTAAAAATAGAATTACTCTATGATCCAGCCATCACACTACTGGGTATTTACCCAAAAAATACAAAAACACTAATTCAAAGAGACACATGCACCCCAATGTTTATAGCAGCATTATTTACAATAGCTAAATTATGGAAGCTGCCTAAGTGCCCATCGATAGATGACTAGATAAAGAAGAGGTGGTGTGTATATATACACAATGGAATATTATTCAGCCATCAAAAAGAATGAAATCTTGTCATTTGCAACAACAAGGATGGAGCTAGAGAGTATAATGCTAAGGGAGATAAGTCAGTCAGAGAGACAAATACCATATGATTTCACTCACATGTGGAATTTAAGAAACAAAGCAAACAAAGGGGGAAAAAAGAGAGAGACAAACCTAGAAACAGACTCTTAACTACAAAGAACAAACTAATGGTTACCAAAGCAGAGGTGGGGGTGGGGGATGAGGGAAATAGATGATGGAGATTAAGGCGTGCACCTGTGATGAGCACCAGCTGATGTATGGGATTGCTGAATCACTACAGTGTCTACCTGAAACTAATACAACATGGTATGTTGACCACACTGGAATTAAAATTAAAAAAAAAAAAGTGAAGTTAAAAAAATCATACTTTATTTTTATTATTTCCCAATTTTTCATGTATCTTTTGTGCTTTTTATTCCTCTTAAATTTTTATATTTTGAATTAATTTTTATGTGTTTTAAGATCGTTAAAGAGATTTTTTTTTCACTGGCTTTATCCATTAGGCCTATGTTTGGCAAACTTAGGGCCTGGCCTTCCAGTTCTTGGCTTAAGATAGCAAAGAAAATCTTGGACAGGTTAATTATGTGTACATGAAAATGAATACAAAAGGGTGACTTGGATGTTATTTATTTAAAATTAAGACCTTTTTAAAAATGCTTTTGCCTCCTTGACTATAAAGACAGTAAGGAGACCAGATTTAGGAACTCTAGACCCTAACTCCAGACCTCAAAGAGGCTAATTTTCTCCATTTTAATAAACTGTGACTAGGTTTTTCAACCTCCCTAGGCCCTGCTCTGATCACATTCTGGAAAAGGATCTATCGATACACATAGAATTGGTTTTCAAGGACACTAATGAGAGCTACCAACAATGTGTTGGACACAGTGCTAATTATTTTAATTGCATTCTCTTATTTAAATCTCCTTCCAACAACTCAATTAGTGGGTGCTCTTACCTTGATTTACAGAAAGGAGCCTAATGCTTAGAAGATGAGGCAACTTGCTGAGTGCTCACAGCTGGCTCAGGGCCAAGAGCTGTGGCTCCCATCCAGGCTTCTCCAACTGCAGAGTCCGTGCTCCTAACCTCAATACCATGATACCCCAAATTACAGCAAGTCCCCCAGGGTAACCTTCCTGGCCCTATAACTGTCCACCAGTCTGCTTCCTCCAATAAGAACACTGGTATGATCTAAACTACATGAACTCAGTAAACTCTGTGACATGTTTTAAAGGACAGTTTCCATTTCTACCTTAACAAATTTAAATCTGGATTTCTCAAGCCATTTTCCCACTGAGAAGCTAGTAGGCTTCAGAAACAGTAAGTCTACAATTGATGATCTCAGCCTCCGTAGAGGTCTATGAAAAACAACTATTAACGCAGTTCGCAAACTTTAATTACTGATTTTCCTTGGCCTCTAACTCCGTACAAGTCCCAGTCTGTGAACTGTGCTATCCATTCAGGAGACCCTCGAGTGACTGATTCTTTTAGAAAACCTGCCTTTTAAAGAAAACAAAGAAAGAAAACCAGCCCTTTGTTATCTTACGGAGTGAGGCTCAGCAGGACTTATGTCAAATCAGACAAAAGTTCTGAGAAATTCTAATAGCCATAATAATAACTAAGATATACTGAATGCTTATTATGTGCTAGCCGCTTTTCTAACTGCTTTTGCGTACCTCATTGTCATAATAACTCTATGAAGTAGATACTATTAACATCCCCATTATGCAGATGAGAAAATGAAGGAATATATTTTGGTTCTCTCTTTTAACCTGCCTCTTGATAATTTGAAAACCACTTTTGGAAAATCTATATACTTGCTTGCTGCTAAAGAGAACAGAAACATAAGTATGTTCTTCCACGTCAGGACTCTAGGAATGGCCTCAACCACTTGGTTGAGGTCCTACCATCCTTCATCAGGAAAAATGGTCAAGATCAACTACTATAAAGCCCGTATCATCATTTTTAACACAAAATGTAATTAATCAAATTCAACTACACTGCAGCCCAATCCATTTAGTTACTTAGGGGCACAGTTTGCAACTAATTTTTCTTAGACTACATTAGCTTAAAATTCAACATCTTACCATGTACTACTGGACATTTTTCTCTGGTTGTGAAGAGAAATTGGTATCTATACTTAAAATTTTTCATTATTCCCATGCTTTCCAGAATGGAAATTTTGAGGCTTTGATTGTTATTTGTTCATGTGTTGGGCCTGAGTTAGAACAGTTTTCTGTGGAAAATCTTGGCCCTGCACATAGGCACGGCCTTGGGTCCTTCTGCAGACACTGACACTTCCCTTTTCCAAGCAGTCCTGGGTCAGCTTCTTAATTTTTGTAAAAGAATGTTAATCCTATCTTCTCTTTGGGTGATTTTTAAATATGTAGGTGTGGGCTTAATCTACAAGAGAGAATAACTGCACTCCAGGCCTGACCTGTTGGCTACCCAATTTTTATCAAAAGCATGCACGTGGGAAACAATATTTCTGGAGGGTTGCCTGAGGGCAGCCTGTGAAGGGAGCCAGATACGCAGAGTAGAGGTTTTAGGCCCAGACAACTGCTCCTACTGAACTCTTCTATTTCATCATGCATCCAAAAATGCTCTAAGAACCCTAGAAACCAGGTTGTCATGGTGTTCATTATAAGGGTGTTATTAAAGACCCTGCCTCACTAAGTGGCCCAGCCTACCTTTTTTGAGGACTCAGAACCTGAAAGCAAGGAAGCTTTGCTCTTCTTCAGCTCTGACCTCACTCTTCTTTCTCTTGCAACTTTTTAAATCTGAAGATCACTGACACACAATGTTACATTAGTTTGGGGTGTACAACATACTGAGTCAACACTGCTATATGTTACACTCTGCCTAACGGGGTAGCAATGACCTCTACTCTCATCTTACAAGCATGAGAGTCCCGTAACTTCTTTATTTCTTATTTTTAAAAAGATTTTATTTATTTATTTGAGAGAGAGAATGTGCATGAGCAGGGGGAGGGACAGAGGGAGAAGCAGAGTCTCCCTGAGTCTTGTAACTTTTTTATTTGGCTACAGAATGCTGAAAATTGAATTCAGGCCCCAACTGCATTATTTTGTAGGATATTACAGCATAAATTTCTATGTGCTAAGTCTCTCCGTGGCCTCATCTAGTTCTTCTATTATTCTGTACCTAGATTTCTTTTAAAATTCTGTTCATAAAAAATGTCTGTTTTGGGGCGCCTGGGTGGCTCAGTCAGTCAAGCATCTGCCCCTTGATCTCAGGTCAGGTCTTGATCTCAGGGTTGTGAGTTCAGGCCCCGTGTTGGGCTCCATGCTGGGTGTGGAGCCTACTTAAAAAAATGTCTATCTTATTTTAATTATTCTTTTAAGCCACCACCCATCCTTTGTGGAAGATGGTGAGGTATTTGAATAAGTATATGTACATATCCATGAATACATTCATAAGTTGACTTGTGTGAGTTAAATTTAAGTGTTCATTTACATTAATCTTATGATTCTGTCTTTATATGGCAAAGCCCTTGAGTGCAGAGGACCAGACTCCCCTCTTAACAGTGTAATCTCCAGGATGAGTTTGGAGGCCATCTCTGTTGTTCATTTGTTCATCACCAAAGTAGCTGGCCTGTCTTATGGACCTTATTGTGACATTTTAAAATACCAGGAGTTCTTCCACTTTGTTGAGATGCCTGGGCATAAGAAAAGGTTCAGGGGATGGCAGCTTATTCTAGCTCATTCACTTTGGGGCATAAATGTACAGGCCAGAACAGAGGGCAAACTGGCCTACTCTCAGTGAATTGTTCTTTTTCTCATACTTTTTATCCAAGTGCATAGAAATGAATGAGGAGTTAAACCAAATGTGCATATCCTACGGTGCCCAAAAGAATTCTGAGCAAAGCAAATGAGAACCTGTTATCATCCCCTCCTCTTCATATAATCCTCAAGAAAACCTCTATCAGAGTCCAGGGTTTGTTTGTTTGTTTTTTTAATAAATACTTCTAAATTGAGGTAAAATATACACATAAAATTTACCATTTTAACCACTTTTAGGTGTACAGTTCCGTGGTATTAAGTACATTCCACACTGTTGTGCAACCATCACTACCTTCTAGCTCCAGAACTCTTTCATCTTGCAAAGTTCAAACACTGTCCCCATTAAATACTAACTCCTCATTCTCTTCTCCCTCCAGTCCCTGGCAAGCACCATTCTGCTTTCTGCCGCTCTGATTTTGACTACTCTAAGCACCTCATAGATGTGGAATCAGACAGTATTTGTCCTTTCGTGACTGGCTCATTTCACTTAACATGATGCCCTCAAAGTTCATCCACGGTGTCACATGTGTCAGAATTTCCTTCCTTCTTAAGGTTAAATAATACTCCATGGCATGCATTTGCCACATTTTGTTTATCCATTTCCTGATCCATGGACACTTGGGTTGCTTCCAACTTCTGGCTATTGTAAATAATGCTGCCATGAACACAGGGGTACAAATATCCGTACTTCCAATTTTGGGGGGGGAGTATAAACCCAGAAGTGAAATTGCTGGATCATACAGTAAGTCTGTTTTTAATTTTTTGAGGAACAATCCTACTGTTTTCCAGAGCAGCTGCACCAGTTTTGATTCCCAACTATGGTGCCCAAGGGTTCCAATTTCTCCACATCCTTCCCAACACTGGTTATTTTCTGGTTTTCTGAGGACAGCCATCCTAATGGGTGTGAAGTAGTATCTCCTTATGGTTTTGATTTGCATTTCCCTAATGATTAATGATGTTGAGCATCTTTTCCTGGGCTTATCAGCCATCTGTACATCTTTGGAGAAGTGTCTATTTGAGTCTGTTGGCCATTTTTGAATTGGGTTGGTTTTCGTTGTTGAGTTGAGGACTTATCTCTATATTCTGGATATTAATCCCCGCTGAATGACAAAACTAAAACAATTTAGTAACAAATTTGATGCCCTTTATTCAAGGGAAAACAACTCTTGCATTGGGGGAGTATGGTACCCCAGAAGCAGTGGAGCCCTCCTCCCAACGGGTGCTGGACAAGGCTGAGTTTTATGAAGCATGAGAAGTGGCAATGGGGAAAAGCTTTGATTGGCTGGGACAGCATAGCTGGCCTTCTTTTTTTTTTTTTTTTTTAAGATTTTATTTATTTGACAGAGAGACACAGCGAGAGAGGGAACACAAGCAGAGGGAGTGGGAGAGGGAGAAGCAGGCTTCCCGCCGAGCAGGGAGCCCGATGCGGGGCTCGATCCCAGGACCCTGGGATCATGACCTGAGCCGAAGGCAGACGCTTAACGACTGAGCCACCCAAGCGCCCCTGGCCTTCTTCTTTAGGACGATCAAGGAACAAGGAAGTAAGTATAGAACCCAGAGTTGCCTTGGCATTTTGGGATTGGTTGTCTGGATGTACTGTGTTTCTGGTCGAGCGGGGCATTTCCAGGAATGCTAAAGTTCGCTTTCCTGATGTAGCACCCCAGAAAGGAGGAGCTCCATCTTGGGCCTAAAATTTTATTTCCACATCCCTTATCAGATAAATGATTTGCAAATACTTTCTCCCATTCATTGGGTTGCCTTTTTACTCTGTTGATAGTGGCCTTTGATGCACCAAAGTTTTTCATTTTGATGAAGTCCGATTTATCTATTTTTCTCTTTGGTTGCCTGTGTCTTTGGTGTTGTATCCAAGAAATCATTGCCAAATCTAATGTCATAAAGTTTTCCCCTCAGAGCCCTGTTTTAAATAAGTCATTTTATAAGGGTTATGGAGAACGTCATCTTTAAAAATTTATTTATTTACTTATTATTTTAGAGAAAGAGAGAGAGCGGGGGTGGTGGTGCTGAGGGACAGAATTGCAAGCAGACTCTCCACTGAGTGCAGAGTCTCAGTCTCACGACCCTGAGATCATGACCTGAGCTGAAATCAAGAGTCAGATGCTTAACTGACTAAACCACCCAGGCACCCTGAGAATGTCATCTTTAGATGGAGCAAGAAGATAACTAAAATCCTCAGGGAGGGTTTACTCTTTTGCCACTGAGCCTACACCTTAAAAAGTAATCCTTGCAAACGGACTCTGGTGAGCTCTGGTAAGAAAACAACATGAAAGAGGAGAGCTGCCTCAAATGAGCAGTAACAGCGAACTTAAGAGGAAGAGTCTCCATTTCACATCAACAATGACATTCTTTTCCTTTGCAGATCCAAGTTCCTTTATGTAATATTCGAGCCAAACAAATGGGGGGGGACTCATGGGCTCCAGTTTGCCTAACTAATTTGCTCCATCTGGGTCTAATTATCCATGTGCGTTTCCTCACCAACACCCCATCCAATCTCCATCGCAACGTGTGGAGTGAATGTCGTGCCCGTGGAAGACAAACCCTGACAAGCAGATAGGGAAGGACCAAGATCAAAGAGCTGGGTGAGAAACCAAGAGCAGTCCTGTCAAGATGCCTTAACTTGGGGCACCTGGGTGGCTCAGTCGTTAAGCGTCTGCCTTCGGCTCAGGTCATGATCCCAGGGTCCTGGGATCGAGTCCCACATCGGGCTCCCTGCTCTGCAGGAAGCCTGCTTCTCCCTCTCCCACTCCCCCTGCTTGTGTTCCTGCTCTCCTATCTCTCTGTCAAATAAATAAATAAAATCGTTAAAAAAAAAAAAAGATGCCTTAACTTGGATTTGCAGAGTCCTGCAACGACGGACCCTGGCTTCCCCAAAGCAAGAAAATGACATGGTTTGAGTGGCCAGATCACCAAAACCAGGATGGCCTCTCACTGGCAAGCTCACTAATGTCTGACTTTGCACATCTGTTCTAAACACTCACCAGCACAGGCTTTGAGGCAATCCTGTCCAGCTGACCAGGCTTCAGCTGGGAAATTACAACAAGAGTATTAATGACCGGTCGAGGTTGTACTGACCCTCCAAAGACTGACACTCACGCCATCAGAACCGTCATCACTGACCTTATTCAGCATAGGATAGCTGGAGAAGCTGACCCAAATTAGCCCAAGTAGAAGGGACAGCAAATACACGGTTCCTCTCCACTCCCCCCAGCCCAGTCCTCATGGGCTGATTTCCCCTGGTTGATGTAATTTAGGGAGGAAAGAGGGTAACTTTTGGAGGTGAACTGTTGTGGTTGGACAGGCTTGGGTTTGCACCTCCGCTTTAACATTTATGCATTGTTGACCTTGGCCAAATATTTGGATCTCAGTTTTCTCATCTGTAAGTGGGAGTAATTAAGTCTGACTTTATATGTCATGAAGAGGGGCGATGGAAAGTGCCCCACACATACTAACACCTCAAGGTCAGGAACCATCTCTTATTTGTCTTTAAGCACCTAGCACATAGTAGATCCCTGATAAATATCTGCTGAACGGATAGCCCCAAGAATAACTCCCTTCCCTTAACTCTGTACATCATTTGGTTGTGAGGTAGAAAAATCAGTAAAGAATTTTCCCTGCTGCGCCTTTACAGAGTTAAACCTGCTTCCTCTTAGGAGTTGCACATCAGAAGAGAGCTTCGAAATCTTGTCAGATAAAGGAGGGCTTTATGGAGCAGAACTCCCTGGAAAGTGTTCTGCATAACAATACACCCACGGCTTTTAACAGAGCACTTTCCCCCAATTCCTTGTGGATTCATTAAACTGACAGCTTGGCACCAGCATATTGATGCCTGTTTTCTATCTAACACAAGCTGTATGAGTGCCTTGTGTTTAACCCACCCTATAAATTTGTAAGCAACTATGTAAAAACAAAAAACTCAAAAAACAAAGAAAAGATGCTGGGTTGTTATTTCACTCAGAAACAATAATGAGTGTCTCTTTTCTGTACTCCTCCCACTCTAATTGGGTATATTTGGGTTTGGGTTGTTTTCCTTTGCTCAACGAGTTTGAATTGCAGCAGCTTCTTCTTACCCTTTAAAGAAGGCTGTGCCCTAGGCCAGGGCCACTGATAGTACCAGTTCTCCCCCAAAATAAGGAACTCGAGCCAGAAGGTAAATCAGGGCACTGCTTCCTTCTTCAAAAAGTCTTGCTATGAAAAAAAAAATGTCAGCTCAACGAAACTGTGTTTAGTGCCAAAGTTGATGTACATTCTGGCACAATCTCCTTATGGACAACTAACAGAGCTCACAGACTGACACCACCACGTGTGATCACCCTCCGAGAAGCAGTGTTCTTGGTTACAGAACTCCCCGTCTGCCTAAGAATGTACTGGACTGACCTTTACAATTGACTTCTGAGGGATTTTAGGCTATCTAGTATCCTTAGCCCTTCTTTTGGTGAAGCATCCCAATATCAAGGATCTGCCACCCCCTCTCTCAGTCTATGGGATCCAGACAGGGATCTTGTCTGAGCAGGGCTGGCCAAACAGTGCTCTGAGTCTCTGCAGCCACAGTGAATGGTCCAGGAACACCCGTACCCAGGGCCGAAAAATCAGCATAATTCCATCTTCCTGGTGAGCTTTCAGACCTGGGAAGGGCAGTGGCCCTACTGGTGTATTCAGAGTGAATCCTGAGGTTCCTGCAGGAGCTACGAGGAAGAGTCTCTTTCCATTACACTTCATGTTGTAAGGATGTGAGCCTAGAGTCAACAACACCCAGGAGGGGAGAGCCTGGCTGTGAAATGGAGCAAAGACAAGAGCAGAACTAAAGACAGAGAGACAGAAACTGGGTTCTGAGAATGTCATTGGAACCTCTGGATCAAGCCTTGCCTGATCTACAGCTTTTCAATTCTGTGAACCAGTTCATTTCCTTTTTGCTTAGAACAGTTTATGAGCTTTCTGTAACTTGTAACTAAAAGAGTCTAAAGTTACGCCTGACTACTCTACCCTGAGCTATTCTAAAATCCACGTATGCTGGCCCTAAAGAGACAAATCTGAAAAGGCAAAAGGTCTGGAGTCAGAGGAGCTGCCACAAGCTGAGGCTAGAGGCAGGTTACCAAGACTTTCCACACCTGAGTGCCTTCCTCTGTCAGGTGATTAACATCTGCTTCATCCGCCGCCTGTCAGGTGACTGAGAATCACATAAAAAGATACAGAGGAAATCACTATGGAAACATACAAAAAAGCACTGTACAAATAAAAAATGTTATTATTAGCACAACAATAGTTATTCAAACTTCAAAATTCTGGCGTCTATAACTATCCAGATCCTATAGGAAATTTTCAAAGCCTTTGAACAAGAATACATTGTTTTTCAAATGAACGAACATAGGGGATGAAAAGAAGAGAGGCAAACCAAGAAACAGACTCTTAACTGTAGAGAACACACTGCTGGTTACCAGAGGGAAGGGGGATGGGGGGATGGGTTCTATTGGTGATGGGCATTAAGTAGGGCACCTGTTGTGATGAGCACCGGGTGTTATATGAAGTGTTGAATCACTACATTCTACACCTGAAACTAATATTACACTGTATGTTAACTAACTGGAATTTAAATTAAAACTAAAAAAAAAAGAATGCATTGTTTTTATCAACACCTGTATTCTGCTATACGAGGGGGAGCGCCCTCTGCAGGCCAGCATGTGTAAAGCGAGGCAGCAGACACGGAAGCCGACAGAATGAAGGGGCAGCCGGAAGCCAGTGCAGGTCTCAGGTTCTGGGCTGAGCACCAATATGTGCTGTGGGTCATTTCTTGGGCCCACCCAGGACGTTTCTCCCCCATTGGACACAACATCCCAATGACTCAAGCTTATGAATCATGAAAGAAAAATGATGATTTAATCACCGCTAGTAACTCTCAACTGCTATTTTGCAAACTTCAGGGTTGTCCTAACAATAATACTGTTGTGCGGGTAGGCAGATTTTGTGTTTGTTTTAATGTTTTCATATCTGAGACCTAAGGGACCAACATAACAACAGACTTTGCATAAAAAGACTGAACAGTGCCACAAATTTTGCACTTTTCCAAAGGTCACAACACAATCATTTTATGATAGATAAAGACAGTACAAGCAGTCAGGGGACAAGACAGAAAGAGGCATTACTGACTTTTAAACCTTGTTCTGAGTCTCTGGTCAATGGCCATATCAATGGATTCTCTTTTGATGGAAAAAATAACTAAATTTTTATATTTTCATATAATGTAACTGGAAGAAGTTTATTCTTTACAGTTCTCTCCTTTGAGGAGCTCAAACGGGCAGCTGGAATGGGAGAACAGGGGGACACTTGTTTTATTAGTGTCCCCACAGACTGGATACCAACGCTGTGCCAGGCAGGTACATTGCTACTGAGCCCAGCACCCCCCAGTCCACATCACCAGTGGGCAGGGTTACAGTTCCTCAGAAGCAAGGAGTAGGCTGCTCCCGAGGACAGCCTGCATTCAGGCAGAGTGGACTGGCCCTGTCTGGGTCAGCCTCCATAAAGATCACCTCTCTCCCTGCGTCTCCACCTATGCCTCTGCATCTTGTAAAACAAGTTGGCCCGACCCTGTTATCTGGTTATCCTCAATTCAGGGAGAGGGGTAAAAGGCCCCACGTTGTTCTCCAATCTAGCTGTACCATTATGAAAGCTGATGTCGTGTCCCCTACTGAGCCAAGGTGCAATAAGTTAAAAAGCAAACGGGAGGAGGAAAGAAAAACTGTCTCTCTAAAAAGTCTCTAACACTTACCAGTTTGGATAATGCTCTGGAACCAGCATAGATTATACCCACAAACAGCACCGAAGCAGGAAGCCACGTTGAAACATCAGATCTGGGAAGAGGGAAAGAGGCCATCATATTTCTGTCACTTCCTGTCCGAAAGACCTAGCTGGGAGGCATGACCCTTTGGATGCACCAAATACAACGACAGTGCTTGTCGAACATCTCTGAGCGACCCGTGAAGTGTGATGTGTCTGTGTCCACTAAGAATGAGGGAGGCTGACAGAACCATCCAACCACCCCGCCTGTTCCCCAGCCCACAACAGGGCAAGACAAGCTGGAGATGGAAGACGGCTTCCTGCAGTTTGGGAGAGAGAACAGATCTGATTTTTTTTTTAAGGGGCAGTGAACATTATTCTTTGGATTTTAAGAAGCCAGAGGCTTTGAACTCATGCTGAATTATAAAAAACGTAAAGACTATTTACCTAGGCAATATATCAAATGGCTCCATGGAACCACAACAAAAGGAAGAAAGTGTCAAAGGACAGAATTTTAAAAAGAATGCCAGAACTCAAGCTGGGTGGCCATGTGCTGACGTTTCCCACCGTTAACCTGGAATCTCTAAGGACTTCTGAAGGGTGCATTTCTTTGATTCATTTGTGGCCACACCCAAAACTGCTTTTTCTCAATACAATTTAGAATCTTGCTCTCTTCAAGAAAGCAAAATCCCAGTTTTTACATAGAGCACCAATTACTTGCTGCCCCCATCCGTCACCAACACATTTGGTCCACTAACGTCAGTTCCCTAGAGTTATTCTAATAATAGATAGAAATAAATGAAAGCATTCCAGCAGAATTTAACATAATAATCCCAGCTAACTCAATGAACTGCTCTCCTGGGATGGTGCCTGCTCAAGAAATGTTCTTTGTTAACTTTATTAGCACGGGCAGGCGCTCCATCTGTGATCAGACCTGCTTTTGTAAGCTCCCTAGTGAACCTGGTGTTAAAATGTCTCTAGTCTCTAGTGAGGCTTCCAAACCCTACTTCCTGAATATTCATTCAGCAAATATTTACAGCAATTTGCAAGGTGCTGACAGCACCAGAATGATTATTAACAGCAGCATCATAGTTAACATTTATTGAGCACTTGCTACAAACGAGACACTATGCTAAATGTTTTCTATGCTGTGTCTTTATTTTTTTTTTTTAAAGATTTTATTTATTTATTCATGAGAGATAGAGAGAGAGAGAGGCAGAGGCAGAGGGAGAAGCAGGCTCCCCGCGGAGCAGGGAGCCCGATGCGGGACTCGATCCCAGGACCCTGGGATCATGACCTGAGCCAAAGGCAGACGCTTAACCGACTGAGCCACCCAGGCGTCCCTCTATGCTGTGTCTTTAAAAAATCTGCACAACATGGGGCGCCTGGGTGGCTCAGCTGGTAAGTGTCTGACTCTAGATCTCAGCTCAGGTCTTGATCTCAGGGTCGTGAGTTCAAGCCCCATGCTGGGCTCCACACTGGGCATGGAGCTTGCTTAAAATAAATAAATAAATAAAATCTGTACAACGACCTTATGAAGAAAATATTATTATTATTATCCCCATTGTGCAAATGAGAAAACTGAGGCATAAAGAGTTTAAATAATGTGCGTGTGGTCAGAAGAGCTGGTAATGGCAAAGGCAGAATTTGAATTCTGGTCATCTGACTTTTAAAGCGCTAACGTTAAGCCACCCTTTCATACTTTGCCCTCAAGGACCTCAGAATGTAATGGGAGACATTGACCTATAAATAAATAAGCTGCAAACACAGCATGATTTTGCTCTGGTAGCAGACCAAGAAGCTAATTACCTGAGGAATATTCTCTGTTCTTCCTGGTCCTGCTGCAATCATAGGTGTCTGCCCTTGCACCCAAAAAGTGAACAGAGAAAGGAAGATGCCATTCTCCATCCTAATGGGTCAAGCAGAACATTAAAGCAATTGCTATTCTTCTAAGAAAGGGCTTTCCCATTAGACATTAAGCTCACGAGGGTCAAGGGAGACAGGATCCAGGCCCCTAGTCCGCTGAGCACCAGAAGGCAGCCCAGAGCCCACACTGCAGGGAGCACAGGGGAGGAGGGAAGGAGGGCAGTGCGTGACATAGCAGGGTACCCAGCTACCGCAGGCCCAGTACTCTGGGACATGAGCTCAGTGAGGCCCCAGGCATTCGTGCTCTGTTCCCTCTTAAACAAAGAAAACGCCTGCCCAGTCGTATGCTCCAAGAGACATCGGGGCATCTGAGTGACCATGGATGTGAAAAAGAAAACATGGCTAGGGAACACCTTGTATCTTTACCCTCTACCCTAAACACAAAGAAATGACTAACTGGGGCACCTGGGTGGCTCAGTCGGTTAAGCATCTGGCTTCGGCTCAGGTCATGATCCCAGGGCCCTGGGATTGAGCTCCGAGCATTGGGCTCCCTGCTCAGTTTGCTTCTCCCTTTCCCTCTGCTGCTCCCCTCCACCGACTTGTACTCTCTCGCTCGCTCGCTCGCTCACAAATAAATCTTTTTTAAAAAGAAAAAAGAAATGATTTTCACTATAAAAAATAAACACAGATTTAGTTGGACCAAAGAGACTGCTGGGAAATGTTATAGAGCAGCTGTGTGAGCATTTGGATCCAAGCAAGGCACTGTGACCCAGGCGTGGGGGCTTGTGTTCTCCACAATCATGTGACTCAGGGCCCACCTCCTAGGTGGACAGAGCCAAAGCACCATGCACTGATGGCGGAAATTTCGACACCTGCAGGAGCAGCTGGTTGCCCGACCCTGTCTTGGCCCTCAGGAGCTCTTCTCAGAGACAGGTGCCTCCCTCCTCCACACACCAACAAAAAATTGTAGCTGCTATTGAGAAGAATAAATATGAATCACTGGGGACAGTGCTGCCAAAACAGATACGGGCAAAATCAGTGTGAAAGGATGGGGGGGGTGGGAATAATTAAAAATCAAGAGAATTTTGCATTCATATTGTTCCAAAGTATCAAAGTTCTCATTCCACTGAAAATCACAGGGTATTCGTTAGATGTAGTTTATGCAAGAAAACACTCAAGGGAACCCAGTAGACAATCCGTATGCCAAGAAAAAGGCTTCCCATGAGATTTGCAAATGAATGCACATTTATACATCTTAAGTCAAAATAGATTGTTTCAGGGGTGCCTGGGTGGCTCAGCTGGTTAAGCGACTGCCTTTGGCTCAGGTCATGATCCTGGAGTCCCGGAATCGAGTCCCGCATCGGGCTCCCTGCTCGGCAGGGAGCCTGCTTCTCCCTCTGACCCTCCCCCCTCTCATGTGCTCTCTGTCTCTCTCATTCTCTCTGTCTCAAATAAATAAATAAAATCTTTAAAAAAAAATAGATTGTTTCATCCAAAAATGATTTATCTTTCAATTAACCCATTAATGATCTGAGTCAGATAATATATCATACATGTATTATTAATGTGTCTCCACCTCTCAAATAAACTGTAAGTTTCACAAAGGTGGGAGCCATGCGTGTTTTACTCATATAAATAAATGTCAATATTACACGGATGAAGGTTTTAAGGAAACTAAAGGACTAAGATGCACCCTAAGGGCATCTGATCTAGTCAGTGAGGATAGGGAAACCTTCCTCTAATAAGTGACATTTGGGATAAAACTCAAAGTTAAAGTGGGTACAGGGGGTGGGATAGGGAAGCAGAAGGGACCCAACATTCCCCCCCTCCTTGGTCCATTACTCAAAGCAATAAAAGTCTCTCAAGGTTCAGTAAGACTCTGTCACAAGTTTGTTCTTCCCTATCTCTTCATTCCCAAATTCTTTGCAACACTGATCTCACTTAATTTATACATCAGCAGGAGAACCCAGCAAACAGACTGGCAGTCACAGGAGAGCACACTGTGTCTCCCCCCCAGAGAGAACCTGCCCCAAGGAGTCTAGTCCGATGACAGGTGAACAGCATTTGAAGAACTGTTTATACCTGCTGCTTCAGGAATCAGACTTGGGCTCTCTGGCTTACAGGGTTTTCCTCGACTATCAGTTCCTGTGCTATCTTAACATGGACAGGTCAGACCTTTCAATGGTTACCTGGGGCAGATAAAATGCATGACAACTGAGTTTTCCATGCTTTTCCAGGTTGTGTGGAGACAAGGTGGGAACAGGGACTATAAGAGTAGTGCTTTTTTGTGCTTTTGCCATCTCTTGAAATATTTGTTTTTTTAAAGATTTATTTATTTGAGATAGAGCGTGCACACAAGCACAAGCCAGGGGGAAGGGCAGAGGGAGAGGGAGAGAGAATCCCAAGCAGACTCCCAGTGGACCCTGATGTGGGGCTCAATCCCAGGACCCTGAGATCATGACCTGAGCTGGAACAAGGAGTCGGTCGCTCAACCAACTGAGCCACCCAGGGGCCCCTTAAAATACTTTTTAAAAAAATATTTCTTCAGGACAAAATGAAACTATAATTTTAAAATCCGAGTTAATTCTGCTAAAATGGAGGATTATTTTCCAGGAAGATACAGCAATAAGTGATGGAAATCATACCTGGTTCTGGGCACTGAAGAGTATAACCTTATAACATGCACATGGTTACCCAAATCCTTGGGAATTATAATCAGCTCTCTTCACTGCCAAGGAATGTTCCAGCAGTTAGCTGACTAACTTTAACCAAGAGCTCTAAGAGATGGACAAACTTCACACATTTCCCTGGACTGTGCCCTTTTCATCTAGGGCTGGAGGTATCTAGGGGTCACCTAGGTCACTAGGCATGGGGGCAGAGGAAGGATGCACAAGTCCAGAGCAGTGCATGGCATAACACTCAATAAATGTTCTGGGTTTTTCTACACATAACTCCAAACACAGAAGCCACTATGGAAGATTGATAGATCCACCTACATTTTATGCACTGACCAAAAAACACCATAAAGAAAATCAAGAGCTAGGGTGCCTGGGTGGCTCAGTTGTTAAGCATCTGCCTTTGGCTTAGGTCATGATCTCAGGGTCCTGGGATCGAGCCCCGAGCATTGGGCTCCCTGCTCAGTGGGTAGCCTGCTTCTCCCTCTCCCACTCCCCCTGCTTGTGTTACCTCTCTCGCTTTCTCTCTCTCTGTCAAATAAATAAAATCTTAAAAAAAAAAAATCAAGAGATGATTAATGACCTAGGAAAAACTACAGGCAACATATAAAACAGGCTGGAATTTCATATTCTTAATGTATAATGAATGTTTACAATTCAATAAGAAAAAAAAATCAGCTCCACAAAAGAAAAATAGTCAGTGGGCAAAACCAAGTATTTGTGTGTGTCAGTGCGTGTGTGTATTTCTTTTCTCTCACACAGCACACATAAGAAATACAATAGCCAATAAACATATGAAAAGTTATACATATATATACACATACACACTACTTGGCTATACTTATCAAAAGCTTTTAAAATATGCATACTCTATACAATAGTTAAAGGTAATTAAAGTTATCCACAATGATGTTTTCATTTGCAAGGAAAATAAAACTGCATTCTGGCCTTGCCGTTGGGCATCAGGTATGCCAAGCACCTCACGGTTTACTATTGCCTCCCTGCCCGGAACCTTCTTCCTCCAGACCCCTGCATGGCTCACTCTCTCACATATTCAGACCTCTGCTCAAAAGTCATCTTATCCATGAGTCAAGGAACAACTCCCCGACCCCCACCCACTAGAACGCACTCAGGCACACACACAGACATGCCTACTCCCCTACCTGGCTTCATTTTTCTCTACACTTACTGCCATCTGACACATCATATACTTCCATTTTCCTTTGTTTCTTGTCCATCTATCTCAACGAGAAGGTATGCTCTATGAGGGCAAGGATTTTTGTGTTTTGTTCACTGTGCACCGCCCCCCCCCCCCCCCCCCCCCCCCCCCACCACAATCCCTGGTATATCTGCTAGACACTCAAATATTTGCTGAAGCAATCATCATGTATTACTTTGTAACTTAAAAAAAAGATTTTCCCTTCTTTCTCTAGATGGATACAAGGGGGAAAACAACAGCCACAAACCACACCAGAAAACTCAAGGCATGACCCTAATTCACATTTCTTCCTATGCTTTTCTGAAGCCCTTCAGAGACTTTGCTCTGAACAGAATTGCTGGTGCTTAGAGCTACTAGATTTTTAAGGGCAGGGATGAAAGTAAAAAATACCTGCATCCTGCCATTTGCCTCTTTGAAATGGCCCTAATGGGAATTCTAACAATAAACAATAAACATTTCTTTTTTTTTTTTAAAAGATTTTATTTATTTATTTGACAGAGAGAGACACAGCGAGAGAGGGAACACAAGCAGGGGGAGTGGGAGAGGGAGAAGCAGACTCCCCGCTGAGCAGGGAGCCCGATGCGGGACTCGATCCCAGGACCCAGGGATCATGACCTGAGCCGAAGGCAGACGCTCAACGTCTGAGCCACCCAGGCGCCCCAACAATAAACATTTCTAATAATCAAGTTGTAACCTCTAACTGGGACAATGGAAAACTAACTGCAGTGAAAAACAAACAAACATGTTTTCTTCAAAAGACATGAACTCAGAAACTTGGCATGGAGGCAGTCATTTTGTTTTCTATAATAATTTATCTCGTTTTCTTATTAAAAAGTCATACCTATCCATGCTAGAAAATTTTCAAAATACAGGTAATCAAGAAAAACATTTACAATGACCATCCCACTACCCAAAGAAAACCACTGTTACTACCTTACTAAGTCTACCCTCCAAATAGTGCCCATATGCACGTATATGAACACACAGTGAAAATGGGATCCTACCGAACGCGTTGTTCCATAATCTGCTTAACATCTTTCTGTGTCGAAAAATCATCACCAATTTATCACTAATTGAGTAATAGCCTATTGCTGGACATAGAAATGAATCCTCTTTTTACTATTCTAATGCTGTAAGAGTTATCCTTGAATACACTCCCTTTTCATATTCATGTTTTTGCAGTGGAATTGCTGCTCAAAGATCCATGCATCAAAGTGCAGAACTGGTTATGAAATCGCCTTCCAGAGAACTTACCCTGACTCCACCCTCTGCTATGGGCTACATGCTTGTATTCCCCCAAAATTCAGACGTTGACATCCGAACCCCAGCGTGATGTATTTGGAGGTGGGGCCTCTGGGAGGTAATAAGGTCATGAGGGTGGAGCCCTCATGATGGGATTAGTGCCCTTTAAAAGAGACAGACCTTGCTTTCTCTCTCTCTCTCTCTCTCTCCCTCTCTCCCTCTCTCTCTCTCCCTCTCTCTCCCTCTCCCTCTCTCTCCCTCCCTCCCCCTCCCCCTCCCCCTCTCCCTCTCCCTCTCCACAGTGAAGGATACAAGACAGACAAGAAGAGGTCCTCACCAGAACCTAACCACGCTGGCACCCTGATCTCGGACCTCCCAACCTCCAGAACTATGAGAAATCAGTGTTCGCTGTTTAAGCCACCCAATCTCTGGTATTTTTGTTATAGCAGCCCGAGCTTAGATTATTTATATTTTTATATTTTTAAAATATATATAAAATTTATATATTTATATATAAATTATCTATACATATAGGTTATATATTTTATTTATATATTTATTACATATAATTATACAATATATAGATATACTTATATAAATAGATATATATTTATTATATATATTTCTTAAATAGATATTATATAAATAAATATATATTCATATATAAATATTATTTATATAAACATTACATATAATACATATTAAATATATAATATTTATATAATACATATTTATATGTTTATAAATACATACTTATTTTTATATAATATATATACCCTTCCACTGCAGCTCTAAGATTCTACAATAGCCAAATACCTGCACATTAGGAACAAACCAGGCACATTTTCTCCACCTATAATTTATAAGGTGGCACCATCTGGGCCCCCCATGCTCGTTTATTCTTTCCTTGTCCTATGTGCCAACAAAGGAGGCAAGCTGGAATTAAATCCCGAGGTGGTCCTGGAAGAATCTCGGGTCTCTGTGGTACGAGGACCTCTGAGGAGCTGCTGAGCCAGTGAGTGTGTGTATCTGTGTGCATAGGGAGGGATCTCACAGCAACTCTTCGGGGGAAAGGACTATTTGCCACGGGGTCTGGTTTGAAAACTGTGGTGATAACATAGTTTTTCTTACATGATTTGTAAGCACAAGTATTGCATCTTGTTTGAGTCGTGGGCTTGTTTGTTTTTTTGCTTGTGCACACTCTCCTGTCTCTAAGAACCCTGATGAATAAAGCATTTTACAAGCAGCTGACAATAGTCTGTTGCCATGAATTATAAAACTGTTGTTATCAAGATGAAGGCTAATTAAATTAAATCACTTGTTTTTCAAATAGAGCATGCATTATGGAAGGAACATCTGCTCCCTCAAAACATTCAGAAGTTTATCTGTTCATGGGTGCCTGAAGGGCTCCTTGAGCCAAAGTTCTTGAAAATTCTCTGCATTATGCTGACACCTAGTGGAACTAAAAATAGTTTCCAAACATAAAAATACCAAGCCACCAAGAGTCTGGCGTTCATGAAGACTATTGGAATTGCCTAAAACAGTAACACCTCGCAACTGTACAGTCAAATTTGCTTTATAGTTTGCAAGGACTTCTGCATTTCTCCTCCTCCTCCTCCTCCTTCTCTTTCTTCTTCCTCCCCTTCTTTTTCTTCCCCCCGCCTCCTCCTTCTTCTTCCTCTTCTTCTTCTTTTGACTTCTACATATATTAACTCCCTACTTACAGCAGAGGCCTAGATTTCATTTGTTGGGGTCCATTATTGGGAGATATGGTCCTCCAAGAATCTTACTCACTATTCTCCCTCTTTCCTACTATTCTTAGACCTCTCCTCCTTCATTCTTTATTCTTCCTCTGACTCACAGAGGGTCAACTCCCTTGACAAAATTCAGCCCTAGTATTACTTGAACTCAAGAACCCCGTGATGATACTGTTTTTCACAAAGCATAACCTAGAACAAGGGTCAGCAAACTATAGCCCACGGGCCAAATACCACCTGTCCTGTATTACCATAATGTATGCTTTAAACCTCTTACAATTTAATTTGATAATTATACCTCAATAAAGCTGAAAAAAAAATCCTGTCCTTCCACCATCCCTGGCCTCATGGACTCTTCTCCTGAGAACTACCATAATCACTACACCAACACCAATCGGATTTTATTCAATATTATGTCCCTTCAGTGGTTCTCCATGTTTCCTGAAAATGCTTTGAAAGCTAGTTTTATTACTCCCAAAAAGTCATTCCTACGTATCTACATAAAGCATTCCTCTGGAGAGAAAAAAAAAAAAACCAACAGGAAAAATATCAAAAACTCAAGAATTTGAGTGTTAACTTTCCTCAGTGGGCAAAGGTAACTGTTCGTCAAACTGTAAGAGTCACTCAAAATGAAATGCCAACACATTAAAACATATTTGAGAAATTCCAAACACTAGTAGCTTTGATGAAGGTGAGCTATCTCACTTAAAAACAAATAATCAATCATAAAAAGAACTATCCTAATTGATTTGCTCACTGTTCTTTAGGGACAGGGCTGAGTTAATTTGGAGGTTTTATCAAAGAAATTGTTTATGGTTCTCCAGCAAAGATTCTCAATGGAAAATTTCGGAGTGGGGCTTTCTTCTTCATCTGTTAGAAACCTCTAGTCATGGGGCACCTGGATGGTTCAGATGGTTAAGCATCTGCCATCAGCTCAGGTCATGATCCCAGGGTCCTGGGATCGAGCCCCATGTTGGGCTCCTTGCTCAGCAGGGAGCCTGCTTCTCCCTCTCCCTCTGCCCCCCATTCATGCTTGCTCTCTCTCTCTCTCAAATAAATAAATAAAATCTTAAAAAAAAGAAACCCTAGTCACAAAGGTATCGTGACACAGAATTATTAACTTAGAACTTCTCATACTTGAAAACTTGGGAGTTAAAAATTTGCTGTCTTAGGTATAGTGAACAAAAAGTAGTAAGTACATTAAAAAGTACTCTCCAGATGTCTTTATTTAAACATGTAGTCTGGTAATAAAGGAACCAGAGGATGGTGTGTAAAGTCTCCAATGAAATCACACCTGATTCTATAAGCAATGGTTCAAGAATCTAGTAAAGAGGGCGCCTGGGTGGCTCAGTTGGTTAAGCGACTGCCTTCGGCTCAGGTCATGATCCTGGAGTCCCGGGATCGAGTCCCGCATCGGGCTCCCTGCTCGGCAGGGAGTCTGCTTCTCCCTCTGACCCTCCCCCCTTTCATGTGCTCTCTCTCTCATTCTCTCCCTCAAATAAATAAATAAAATCTTTAAAAAAAAAAAAAGAATCTATAAAGAATGCCGTGGTCTCTCTGCCAGATGTCCGGTCACAGTGTTCTGGATGACATTCTGGAAACAGCCTACAGCACAGGACTTCAACATCTGCTAAAAAATCACATCGACGTTCGGCAATGGTTTGGCCATGGCAGTAGCTGCCATATAAGGACAAACCGGTGCCTAAAAACCAGGGCTCAGACTCCTCCCGGAGACAGAAGGCCTCAGGGCATCGCCCAACCCTTGGTGATAACTGGTTGCTGAGTAAAACTCCTGGAGAAGATTGATCCCATTGGGTCACTCAATGGAGTCAATACATGACATGGCCGTGACTGACCAACACAGCAGATATGGCCTCTCTGCAGAGTAGGAAATGTGGTGCCAGGATCTGTGACCTGGTTTTTTGTTTTGTTTTGTTTTTTAAAGATTTTATTTATTTATTTCACAGAAAGAGAGAGAGCGAGAGCAGGAACACAAGCAGGGGGAGTGGGACAGGGAGAAGCAGGCTTCCCGCCGAGCAGGGAGCCCGATGCGGGGCTCGATCCCAGGACCCTGGGATCATGACCTGAGCCGAAGGCAGACGCTTAACGACTGAGCCACCCAGGTGCCCCATCTGTGACCTGTTTTAAGAGGGAATCTGGGATTCTGCTGTGCTCCAGGCTATCAGGAGGCTAAATGAGCTCTCCTGGCATATGTTATTAAGTACCAATTTGGAGACCACCCACCAGCCCCACTGGTACAATCCCCAGTCCACAATGACCTCAGGGACTCCAAGCTGTCTGCCTGCTGTTTCCATTTTCAGTAGAGTCCAGCCTCTCCTATCTCCACCCAAGTGCACAGTCACACAGCAAAGCTGGGCTTTGGTTCTCTACTGACACGATCAGAAAGCCAAGCCCAGTAGGAAACAGCAACCATGGCAAACACAAACCTAGCCCAGGCACACACGAAGGAACACCAGTGCCGGGTCCTTGCTGCTAGCCATCTGGGAACTCCCCTTTGCCAAGGGCCCCTGGCAACTGTAAATCCTGAGCTGTACCCGCAGTTATTAACCACAAGATCCACTACAAAATAAGATGCTATGATCTTTGACAGGAGCTTAACCGAGCTGACATTGTGTGTAAGGCTGTGAATCCACCTAAGAAGGTCCAGGAGGTAGAAGTGAGAAGGTCTCTGAGAATTAGCAGGGGGACTGAAAGGGGACATGACCACAGGTCTGCAATGGGGAGAACCTAGCATCACGCAAGTTCAAGGGACAGCAGTGTCTAGTGGGCCTCCAATTTCTACCGTTGGAGGATCACTTCTTCCAGGGAAAGAACCTGAGAATTTTTTACTTTACCCAGTTCTATGAGTCATTCCTCCTTCCCCTCCCCCAAAAGGCAGAAAAATAATTCTGTCAATGGATGGATGCATAAACAAACATAAAATGGAATATTATTCAGCCTTAAAGAGGAAGGAGATCCTAACACTTGCGACAATTCTGAGGACGTTATGTTAAGTGAAATAACAAGTCACAAAAGGACAAATACTGTATGCTTCCACTTAAGTGAGTTACCTAGAGTAGGCAAATTCATAGAGACGAAAAGTAGAACAGTGGTTACTGGGGGCTGGAGGGAGGGAAGGCAGGATGGAAAGTTACTGTTTGTTATGGAATTTCTGTTTGGGATGATAGAAAAGTTCTGCAAATGGATGGTGGTGATGGTTGCACAACATTGGGAATGCACTTAATGCCACTGAATTATACACTTAAAAATTGTTTAAAAATGGTAAATTTTATATTACGTATATTTTTCCACATAAATTTTTTTAAGTATGACCAATAGCATAGCTTTTAAGGAAACATGGCTAAAGTAATGTTTTGGGGTTTTGGGTTTTTTGGTTTTGTTTTGTTTTTTTTTTAAAGATTTTATTTATTTATTTGACAGAGAGAGACACAGCGAGAGAGCGAACACAAGCAGGGGGAGGGGGAGAGGGAGAAGCAGGCTCCCCGCAGAGCAGGGAGCCCGATGTGGGACTTGATCCCGGGACTCCAGGATCATGACCTGAGCCTAAGGCAGTCGCTTAACCGACTGAGCCACCCAGGCGCCCGGTTTTTTGTTTTTTTTAGAGAGAGTATTATTAGTTTCAGAGGTAGAGTTCAGTGATTCATCAGTCTTATATAATACCCAGTGCTCATTACATCACGTGCCCTCCTTAATGTCCATCACCCAGTTACCCTATCCCCCCACTTCCATCCTCTCTAGCAACCCTCAGCTTGTTTCCTATGATTAAGAGTCTCTTATGGTTTGTCTCCCTCTGTGATTTTATTTTTTCCCTCCCTTCCCCTATGATCCTCTGTTTTGTTTCTTAAATTCCACATATGAGTGAAATCATATGATAATTGTCTTTCTCTGATTGACTTATTTCACTTAACATAATACTCTCTAGTTCCATCCACGTTGTTGCAAATGGCAAGATTTCATTTTTTTGATGGCTGAGTAGTATTCCATTGAATATATATCCTACATCTTCTTTATCCATTCATCTGTTGATGGACATCTGGGTTCTTTCCATAGTTTTGCTATTGCGGACATTGCTGCTATAAACATTGGGGTGCAGGTGCCCCTTTGGATCAGTACATTTGTATTATTTAAAAGACTATTATGAAGTAAATAATTCACATCAGAAATTATAAGATAATTATCAGGAACACTGTAAACAGAGTGGAGGACCCATGTTGATGAGCATGAGTGGACCCCAGTCCCCAATCTGATAGTTCCTTCATTCTAGTCCAGTCTCTTGCCTCTGTGAAGGAATAAACTGAACCATGTGGAATCAGGATGCTTCATTATTTAACTAAATATTAGAACTATCACAGGCCTTGTGGATTCAGGGCACTATTTGTTTAAATGAAGACCCAGCTCTCACTGAACCATCCACCGAAACAATGGAGTATAAAGTAAGCCCTCTGCTTAATATCACATATAAAATCCCAAAAGTATCTTTATTTTATGAAGGTGAGGATGTTATACAGGTGAAGGTCAATGACTTGATCATTCACTAGGGCTGTTTGTCTTGTCCATATAAAGCTGACTTCATTTGCTTGTCATTTTGTGCATCATGCCAGGTGAGGCATGATGTTCTGGAAGAATCGTGAGAGTTTATCTAGGTGAGGCAGGAGTGGATAGCCAATTCAGGTTATAATTTTGGCTGAAAAATGTCACGGTCTTTGAGATTTCTTTTAAATCTATTCAACAAGTTGTCTTAATAGATTCATAACAACTAATTTAATGTGTGATGTGAAATGGACCCTGGATCAGAATCGGACAGGGAGGAACGTAATAAAGGATATTATAGAGAAAACTGGAAAAATACAAATTTAGTCTGGAGATGAGATAATAGTATTGCATCGATATTAATTTCCTGATTTTGATTACTGAGCTGTAGTCATGTAAGAAAATGTCCTTGCGGGGCACCTGGGTGGCTCAGTTGGTTAAGCGACTGCCTTCAGCTCAGGTCATGATCCCAGGGTCCTGGGATCGAGCCCCACTTTGGGCTCCTTGCTCAGCAGGAGTCTGCTTCTCCCTCTCCCACTGCCTGCTATTCCACCTGCCTGTGCTTAATCTGTGTCAAATAAGTAAATAAAATATTTAAAAAAAAGAAGAAGAAAAGAAAATGTCCTTGCTCTTAGAAAATACACATGAAAGCAGCACCTGGGGGCACAGTTGATTGGGCGATCAACTCCTGGTTTTGGCTCAGGTGGTGATCTTAGGGTCGTGAGATAGAGCCCCACATTGGGCTTTGTGCTCAGCACAGAGTCTGCTTGAGATTCTCCCTCTCCCTCTACCACTCCCTCTTTTGCACTCGAATGCTCTCTCAAGTAAATAAGTAAATCTTAAAAAAAAAAAGAAAATACAAACTAAAGAATTTAGAAGTAAAGAAAAGAGGCATTTTACTCTCAAATCTGCAACTTACTCTCACATAGTTCAGGAAAAAAAAATATATATATATATATCTCAAGAGCAAATGGTGGGAGAGGCGTGGTAAAATAATAATTGAGGAACATGAGTAAAAGGTATGGAAGTTCTTTGTACTATTTCTAACTGTTCTATAAAGTAGTAAATAATTTCAAAATTAAAAATTTACCAAAAAAATTTAAGTTGATTTAGAAACTCATTCACCGTGCTCCCATGATCTATAACAAAGCCCAATTAATACAGTGTTATAAATTATGTATCTTGATTAATCTTAATATCATTTTAGTAACTAACCAGGAAAACACTCCTTGAGTTCTATATGATTATAAAAGCACTAAAATCTCAAGGTTAGAAGGGAACTAAGAAATGAAGCAACTCAAATAAACATCCATGTCTCCCAAAGTAACACCAGAAGTTCAATAATGTGAAAAGAATGCAGGGTATGAATCATGAATCAAGCAAGAAGAGGCTGTTCTACCTTAAACTGCTGTTGATCTCGGCCCAGCCCAGTTTCCATGACACATGAAGCAAAAGTCCACCAATTAATGTCTGCCACCTGAAAAGAATACAAGCCAATGTGAATTTGAGAGAGTGCTATGATCTCCAACACCATCCAGCCCCAGCAGACCCACTGGCTGACGTAAATATACACACCTAAGCCCTCCTACATCTCTTTTCTCCCATTCTCTCCTAACTGGTATCCCAGTTCCCAGACCCTCCTTCTCAACCTGTACTATTCTTGAGTCTAGCTGTACTGTTCAGTGCTCACACTGATATTCTTCTCTTCTTATTCTAGACTTTTCCCCGAACAATCTCACCCACAGCCCCCACTTCTCCCAGTGCCCTGCACTGATGATTCCCAAATCCCTGTGCTCACCTGGATACTGCCACCTTGATACCCTACAAGCTCCCAACGATAACTTCCCTAAAACATGACCTTGAACTTCCCTTCCCCATTCTGATCTACTGCCCCATCCCTAACCAACCAAACCAGAGCCCAGATGTCATCCTAGCTCTTCCTCCTCAGTCACCTCCCTCATCTGTTCACAAAATTCTATTGCACGTAATCCCCTAACAGTTCTCAAGTGCCACGCCTTCTCTTTCCCATACCTTCTGCCTCTGCCTAATGAGACTCCCCTCGTGGCACACCTGAACCGAACATCAGTCCCCTAACTGGTGTCCCTATCCCCAGGATGGTCCCACAACATCCATTCTCTACCTTGCAGCCACAGGGCTTGTTCTAGAATGCAAACTTAATTTTGCCACTCGCTCATTTTAAAAATGGTTGATTCTTCCCTGGTGGCCGGCAGCAACTCCCAATCTCTTTTCTGCCACGACACACCGGGGGCCACGTAGCTCATGTGAGACGCACTTCCTCAGCATGCAGAGCACAGGGGGAACCAGGCTGTGAATTACGCACCCCGGCCCCTCCCATGGCACAAAGCACAGCAAAGTTCAAAATGAGTGAGAGGCTACTACAGGCATGACTTCCCCTTGTTTCACTCTAATTGCTTTATTTTTGGTGAGCCATTCATAGACTTCAAAACCTTATTTTATGACTTGAGACACCTCACCTCGGAAGTGATTACAACACACCCGTGGGTTGTGACATAACAGTGGGGAACTGCTGGCCTCCAGGATAAAGTCACTTGCGTGTGACACACAAGCCTTCCCAGACTTGCAGTCTCCCCTTTCCAAGACCAGCTCCTGTCCATCTGCCACAGGCAGCGACATTCCAGCCATACTGAACCTCCCACAGCCTCGGGAATGTGCCAGGTCATTCCATACTTTTAAGAGTTTCCATGTGCTGTCCTCTTGACCCATCATATTCTCCCATCTCCTTTTTTTTTTTTTTTTAAGATTTTATTTATTTATTCATGAGAGACAGAGACAGAGAGAGAGAGGCAGAGGGAGAAGCAGGCTCCCAAGGAGCAGGAAGCCCGATGTGGGACTCGATCCCAGGACCCTGAGATCATGACCCGAGCCGAAGGCAGACGCCCAACCATCTGAGCCACCCAGGCGCCCTTCTCCCATCTCCTTGTGTGTTGGCGAACACCTGCTCATCCTTTAAGATCCAGTTTTTACGCCTCCTTTGTGAAACCTTCTCTAACCCAGCCAAGCAGAGCAGACAGATATGGTCATGCCCTCCAACAGCGTAATCTAGAGCAGTGGCACTCAACCGTATGTTCCCCCCCACCCAGGGGACATTTGGCAGTACCTAGAGACATTTTTGGTTGTCATAACTGGAGGTAGGGGAAGGGAGGGTGGCAACTGGCATCTGGTGAGTCGTAGCCAGGGATGCTGCCAAATATCCTACCATGTGCAGGACAGCCCCATAACAAAGGGTTACCCAGCTCAAAATGTCAATAGTAATTTGAGAGATGACAGTGGCCCGTGAAGGGGCAATTTGGATGAAGAAGGTGGACAGATTCTGAGGATATTTAGGAGGTCCTGGTGGTTAACTAGATGTCAGGGATGAAGGGGCACCTGGGTGGCTCAGATGGTTGAGCGTCTGCCTTCGGCTCAGGTCATGATCCTGGGGTCCTGGGATCGAGTCCCGCGTCGGGCTCCCTGCTCGGCGGGGAGCCTGCTTCTCCCTCTGCCTCTGCCTCTCTCTCTCTCTCTCTCTCTGTCTGACTCTCATGAATAAATAAATTTAAAAAAAAACATTAAAAAAAAAAGATGTCAGGGATGAAGGAGACAAAGGAATCAACTCCCACGTTTCTGGGAGTTCTTCAGTCAGGCAACTGGATGGAAGGTACCATTCACTGCAAGTAAATTTAAGGGACAGGCAGGAGAGAAAAGAAAGCTGTACGAGGTCAGGGATCTTTGCTTTCTCCACTGATGTACCTCTCATGTCTAAAACAGTGCCTGGCACACAGTATGCACCCAATAAGGATTTGTAGAATGAGTTACTCTGCCCAATTGTGTAACTCCTACATTCCAGGCATTGTTCTAAGCACTGGGGATAGATACTCCAGTGACAAAAGAGATTAAAAAAAAAAATTCTTCCATTTGTAGACCTTACAATCTGTTGGAGGAGGGACATTCAGTCTGACTCATCCACAGATACACAGGGGAAAAGGCAATCCAGACGTAGAGATCCTCCTTTCCCACCTAAGTTCCCTAAGGCTCTCTACCTGGAGAGAACTGCAAGACAGTCAGGACCAGAAAATGATTCCTATTCACTGAAAGAGAAAACAACATCCCAGCTTTATTGACGGAAATACAGTGGTTCCCCCCCTTACTTGTGGGGGATCATTTTAAGATCCTTGGGGATGCCTGAAACTGCAGATAGTGCCGAACCAAATATATGTTATGTTTTTTCCTACACGTACATACCTATGATAAAGTTGAATTTATAAATTAGGCTCCGTAGGAGATTAACAACAATAACCAATAATAAAACAGAACAATTATAACAATATGCTGTAATAAAAGTTATATGAATGTGGTTTCTCTCTCAAACTCTCTGTACTCACCCTTCTTCTCACAATGCTGCAAGATGATAAATGCCCACATGGTGAGGTGAAGTGAGGTGAATGAGGTAGGCATTCTGACATACCCGTAGGCTACCATTCACCTCTGACAAGTCAGGGGAGAATCATCTATTTCCAGAGAGAACTGACTGCGGGTGACCGAAACCGCAGAAAGCGAAACCGTGGATAAGGGGGGACTACTGTATATGTAATCATAAACAATATTTTTTTTAAGTTTTGCTATGAAATATTAGGGAGAAACTTGACAAGGTCATTCTGAATTTTACCTGAAGTAATATATTGGTGATACTATAAAGAACAAAAATCCAAAAGTATAAAAAAGGAAGTGCTGTAAAGTCTTCTTCCCTTGCCTGTCCACTCTCTGCGCAGCTTCCACCTTTCTAAGGGTAACCACTCTTGGTAGTTTCTTCACCTTTTTTAATTTTTATTTATTAATTTTTTAAAGATTTTATTTATTTATTTGTCAGAGAGAGAGAGCACAAGCAGGGGGAGCGGCAGGCAGATGGAGAAGCGGGCTCCCCGCTGAGCAGGGAGCCCGATGTGGGGCTCGATCCCAGGACCCTGGGATCATGACCTGAGCCGAAGGTGGACGCTTAACCGACTGAGCCACCCAGGCACCCCTTCACCTTTTTTTAAATAAGGAAAACATACACACACATTTCTACACGATGGTATTGTACCACCCTGTTACAGACTTGCTTTTGTCCCCCATTAAATGCATTTTGAAAACCTTTTCATTTCAATACCTGAGAGTGTCCTTATTATTTTTTGCCATTTGAATAATATTCCATTAAGGCTATAATATAATTTATTTAATGGGTTCTGTAGAGATGAAAATCAGGTTGTTTAAAAATGCTTGCTGTCACAGAGCTGCAATGTTTCCCACGTATGTCTTCGTACATATTTTATTTACAAAAGTGCAAGTAAACATCTCTAATAAATCCCTGGAAGTGGAACTGCAGAAGTGAAGGATTCAAACTGTTGCGATAGTGTTACATATTGCCAAAGTGTCACTCACAGATACTGTACCAATTTGCCACCCCAGATCCATGTAGGAGAGCACCTGTTTTCTACATCTTCACCAACGTTGTGTTATCAAATTTTGAAATTTTATTTTGCACATCTTATAGGCAAAATAGGATTTTTCAATATTGATTTTAATTGTATTTTTCTTATGAATGAAGAATTATTTGTAAATAGAGATTTTTGGTTGTTTTTTTTTTTAAAGATTTTATTTATTTATTTGAGAGAGAGAGAATGAGAGAGAGCACATGAGAGGGGGGAGGGTCAGAGGGAGAAGCAGACTCCCCGCTGAGCAGGGAGCCCGATGCGGGACTCGATCCAGGGACTCCAGGATCATGACCTGAGCCGAAGGCAATCGCTTAACCAACTGAGCCACCCAGGCGCCCGAGATTTTTGGTTTTGATATTAAATTCTAGCTTTACGGGCACCTGGGTGGCTCAGTCAGTTAAGCATCTACCTTCGACTCAGGTCATGACCTAGGGGTCCTGGGATTGAGTCCTACCTTGGGTTCCCTGCTTAGCGAGGAGTCTGCCTCCTCCTCTCCCTCTGCCCCTCCGCACCACTCTCTCTCGCTCACTCTCTCTCTCAAATAATTAAATAAAATTTAAAAAAATAAAATAAAATCTAGCTTTAGGGCAGTAAGATTATATAATTGTTACTTTGGGCAAATTATTGCTTGTTTTATTCATAATGAATATTCCCTGGGCATTTGAGAAGAGGGTATAGTTTCTATTTTAAAGATGCAGGGTTTAATATTTACCTATTAATTGTATTATTTAGCTTATATATATATACATACACACATACACACACATGGACACTAGCTTTTTGTTTGTCCAACTGAATGTCATGGAAAAATAGTGGCAAATTTGTCTCCTATTAATTGTATGTTTCTATGTATTCCTGATATTTCTGCCCCATTGTCTGGCTGGTAGATATTCATCACTATTTTATTTTCATTTTGAACGGCACACTCCAACATGTCTTTTCATAACATTTATGATGTATCTTTTCATTTTGAACTGCATGCTTTATTTAGCATCATAACACATCTTTCTTCATATGTTTAGTCCTTTTTGTCCTGGACCTTGTCTGGCAAAGATCATGACCCCTGCTCTTTTGTTTGCATTTGTATAATATTAAAAAAAAAAAAAAAAAAGAATGAGGGATGTCCTGCTCTATGACATATTTAAATGCTATAATAATTAAAACAATTTAGCAGTAGCCCTTTTTCATAAAAATTGACAAATACTCAAAAATAGACCGTAGAAAAATAACTTTATATATGATATTAACAACCCAAAGGCAAAAGGAAAGATTATACAATAAAATAGAAAATACAGGGCTAGTATATGAGGCTCAGTCAGTGGAGCATGCAACTCTTGATCTTGGCGTTGTGAGTTCGAGCCCTGCATTGGGCTCTATGCTCAGCATGGAGTCTGCTTGAGATTCTCTCTCCCTCACCCTCTGCTCCTGCCACTCATGCTCTCTTTCTCTCTCTCTCAAATAAATAAATAAACCTTTTTTAAAAAAACATAGGGCTAGTATAAATGAAACTAGGGGAGGGATGATTTCCTCACATTACACATTTAAATAAATGGACAATGATTAAAAATTGAATAAAGCTTTAATGAAATGTACGTAAATATCTACATGAGCTTGTGATGGAGAAGAATAAACATTAAAGCAATGGTACCAATCACAATCATCAATATTTGTCCACTATAAAAATAAAACAATTTTTTAAAGATTTTATGTATTTATATGGGAGAGAGACAGAGGGAGAGAGCAAGCATAAGCAAGGGGAGGGGCAGAGGGAGAGGGAGAAGCAGGCTCCCCACTGAGCAGGGGGCCTGATGCAGGGCTGGATCCCAGGACCCTGAGTTCATGACCTGAGCCAAAGGTAGACACCCAACCGACCGAGCCACCCAGGCACCCTAAAACGACTTTTTTTTAAAAGCTTGAGCGGAGGGGCACCTAGGTGGTGCAGTCAGTTAAGCATCCAACTCTTGGTTTCAGCTCAGGTCGTGATCTTGGGATCGTGAAATCAAGCCCTGCGTGAGGCTCCGCACTCAGCACAGAGTCGGCTTGAGTTTCTCTCTCCTTCTTCCTCTGTTCCTCTCTCCCACACTCACGCTTTCTTTCTCTCTCTAAAATAAATAAATCTTAACTAAATTAATTAATTAAATAAAAAGCTTGAGTGGGGATGAGGTGAGGAAGGGAAATGTGAGTGCCAGAGCAGCCTGTGCTGCTTCTACAACATCTCCACTATGACCTAGCTCCACACCCCTTTTTCCTCATCTCTTTTGTCTAAGAATGGCATTCTTCAATCATAAGACCACATGCTAGATTTATCTGTAGTTCTTTCTGTTGCTTCCGTCTTACATCTTAGCAATAAATTCTCCATGATGTCACTTAAAAATACATTTAAATAATCAAAATAAGCATGAACAAAATGAAAAGGCAAAGGACAAACTGCAAAAAAAGAAATTTCTAATAAACATGATGGACAAGTGGTTGGCATTCTTAAAATATGAAGAAGTCATTAAATTAATAAGAAAGATACTACAACCCCAGTAAAAATAAAAGGGAAAAGGCACAAGTAGACAATTCACTGATAAAAGCAATACAAATGGGTAACACACATAAGAAAACGGTCCAGCTTCATGAAAAATGTAAGACAAAACAATGTGATACCATTTGGGGCTCATGCATCAGAGAGAGGAGAAAAACAGTCATGGTTTGAGTACAATATTATAGAAACTTGGTCACAATGTAAATTGGTAACACATTTCTGAAAAAGAATTTAATATTCAGGAGGAATACTAAAGAAGTTCATATTCTTTAACCAAAATTTCTTACATAGGAATCTATCCCAAAGAAATAGCTAGAAATTTGACAGATTTGAATATAACAAATGTCTGATAACATCGTTGTCTTTATGCCCCCAAAATGGGACACAATTTAAATGCCCATTAATAGAATGGCTAAATAAATTACCGTATGTCTATTTCATAAAAAAATCTATGTAGTCATTAAAAATATTTTATTTTTTTTAAGATTTATTTATTTGAGAGAGAGAGAAAGCACTTGAGCAGGGGGAGGGGAAGAGGGAGGGGGAGAGGGAGAGAAAGAATCTCAAGCAGACTCCCTGCTGAATGCAGAGCCCAAAGTGGGGCTCAATCTCACGATCCTGAGATCATGACCTGACCAGAAATCAGGAGTCAGAAGCTTAACCTACTGAGCCACCCAGGCACCCCAAAAATATTTTAAAGAACAGCTAATGATGCTGGTTGGACATGTCCCACAAATGTGTATAAAGAGCATAAAAGATACTCACCCTTGGAATAATGTAGGGTAGGTAAATTTCAAGACAGACAGGACATACTGAAAAACAAATACCAGATTAGTGGACATTTTCAAATTATCGAGAATTGATTGTATAATCAAAGAAATGCCTACTGAAGAAACATAAATACACTCAAGTTTCAAAAAGGCTTTTATCCTTCCCCCCAAAAATCACACATTGGGCAAAAATTTTAAAAAAGAAAGACCTTCCAAGTCATACTAAAAAGAGCGGGTCTATTTTTCCCCAGTATTGTCAGAAGCATGACCACCTGTCGGTCGGGGAATGGAACTGGGATCATCAGCAAATTGGGATGCACAGCAGCTGGGTCTGATGCTGTGGAGGTCCAACCACTCAGCCTCTTTCCAGACCCCAGAAGTGCCATGTTGGAACTGCAGCACCTGTTGAAAACTGGACTTAAGTCTCTTTTCTCAGGGTATCCACCTTATCTACTGTCCAATTTACCTAAAAATCCAATCCCCCTTCTTTGTCTCTCTTTAAGCAAGCCAACCTGGTCTGGAGACCAAAAGGAAGCATAACTGTCCTGGTTGAAACAGTGGCATAATTTAAGAGTACAAAGTCCCTACCAGAGTCCCACTGTGAAGGACTACCTCTCCCACCCCTACCAGGAAGGTACTATGTATGGATCTTTAAAGGCCCATCACCAGAACTAAAAATCAACTGGACAGGGGGAAGGAGGGTTCTGGTGCATCCTCTGAGTATACTGAAGACAGCCACTCACATTAAGAGAGAAGGTATAGGGAAATGCTATTTAATAGTTTTTTTTCCAGAGAGCAAGAGGGGTTTGGTGTTTTGGGGGGGCAATGGAGACCCCAGAGTAGGAGAAAGTGGTCCCGGGCCTGGCATCACCACTTTGTCTTGGTTTCCAGCCCAATGTCCAGGACAGGAGGGGATGCCCCACTCTAGCTCACAGCGGTCCAACATTTCCCTGCATGGTACCAAATCCAAGGCCAGTTTCCCCCTCCCAACAAAATAAAAAACATGGTACAATTGCTTTTCTGCCGTTTCACAAACAGGGTTTCATGACATTACTTTAAATAAAATTAACTTTATATTTTATTTTCAAAAATAATTCCACGAATCCTATTCCTAAACAAGGGTTCCCTACACAGTCAGCTTCGTCTCCACCACCATCAGGAAAAATCAGATAAACAGCTGGAGGCTGCATCTGTTCCACGGACGATTTGGGGACCCAGATCTCCCACGTGCAATCATCGCCGCCCCGCGCCCGCCCCCCTCACCTTGTTCGTGAGGTAAGAAGCCAGGTAGCAGGTACAAAAGGTGAGGCCCACCAGGCACCTCCTCACGCACATCGGTGAGCCCTCGCCCCTTCCCGGGGACCCCGGGGCAGCTCCGCGACAGCCTCCGGGAGCCGGGCCACCGCCTCTGCTGCCAGGACAGCCACGTGGCTCCAAGCTCGGCCAATCGGCGAGGCGCCCCCCTCCCCGCCCCCGCGCCCGCCTCTTAAAGGAACCGGGCCTGCGCTGGTTCCGCAGCTGCCCTGTGGGCAAGCGGCTTCCGGCTGCGGGGGAAAGTCGGGGGAGAAATTAGATCGCCCTGCAGGGGCTGCGACCACCTGTGGAGAAAGGGCGGACAGTAGTCGCTGTAAAAAAGTCGAAAATGGTAGACGAGGAAAAATTGCAGTTTACAGAACAGTTCACGACACTCCATTACCGTTTAAAGAAAACTGTCCATCGCTGTCTCTAAAGGATGGACCAAAATGTTGCTTTACTGAATTTTCCCCATATTCTACATTGAGTCTGTATTACTTTTGCAAAAGACACCAAACAAAAAGTTAATGAAAACTATTATTTTAAAAGAAGGAACACTGAGGAGCTAGAATGAGTGTAGTTTTTTTTTTCCCTTAAGTCATTCCACTGTGTTGAAATTTACATAAAATGAGAAATCCTCCCAAAAGTAGAGTTTCAAGCACTGCCCCTATTCCTAGTATACAGGGTGGAAATTTTACCTAGTTAAGCTTCTGGCAAATAGGAGTTAACATACCCAAAGTATGTTGATGGACTTTGTCAGGAACTAGAGGTACAAGTGTTGCCCAAGTGCAGAAACACAGATTTTGGAAATGCCCCCCATACCAGGAAAACTTCACTTTTTAAAATTTGTATTCCCTGTGTAAAATTGTTTATCAAACTATATTATCCAAGCAAACACTAGATGTATTGTCTCTACATAAAAGATAAATAAACTAAAAAGTAATTTTCCCTTGACATTATTTTAGGAAACCTACTTCAGAGCTAAATAGTCCTTACAAAGAAAAGTTTTGCCCAGTAGAATTCCTTTGAAATCAATAGCTGGTACTTCCTTGATATTCTCTGAGCACTTTTAGTACATGGACAAGTTTGGGCCCTGTTATTTCCTAGTTATTACTTAACTTATTTTTTTGACAGAATTTGCTTAACAAGCAGGAACAACAAGAACAGTAAAGAACCATGCAAATAGAAGCTGACATTTGTAGCAAAAGTGCTGATAGATCGTGCCAGAGCCATCGATTTTTCCAAAGCTGTATTATTGTTTCACAAAACAAACTAAACTAAGACTGAGTGAAAATAAAATCATCAGGTCTTACATTGTCGAACAATCTGGCGTATACGAGATTGAGTTAGACCGAAACACACAAAAAGATTTAACTACTCGTAGGGTTAATTGAGATCTTTGAGACCGAAGATCATAGTTAATTTGTTTTTTTGATAATGGATCCATAAGTGCTCAATAAATGTTTGTTGAATAAAAAAAAGGGGAGCTCAGATAAAACAATGCCTTTGGGGGTTTTCCCCCAAGAAATCTTTTTAATAACGAATTTTTTTGACCGCACACATGGAAAATTCTCAAAAGATGGCAGAAGCAGCAGCATTGGTTTGGAAACACCATAAATCCCACTTGAAAAGCAGCCACCTAGGTGGCTCAATTGGTTGAGCGACTGACTCTTAATTTCAACTCAGGTCATGATCTCAGGGTTGTGGGATTGAGCCCCCGCATTGGGCTCAGTGCTGGGCGTGGAGCCTGTTTAAGGTTCTCTCTGCCCCTCCCCCTGCCCTCTCTCTCTCTCTCTCTCTCCCTCTCTAAAAAAAGTAATAACTAAATTAAAAACAAACATCAAGATTTCTTATGAATATAGATACAAAAATCCTCAACAAAACACTAGGGAAAGGAATCCAGCAACATGTGAAAGGAATTCACACCAAGACCAGGTGTGATTTTTCCCAGGAACGCAAGATGGGTTTAACATGCAAAAATCAATTCATGTAATACACCATATCAATAAAATAAAGAACAAAAACCACATGATCATCTCAATAGAAACAGATAAGGCATTTCAAAAATTCAACACCTCTTTATGATTAAAAACATTTTTTTTTAGATTTTTATTTTATTTATTTGACAGAGAGAGAGAGAGACAGCTAGAGAGGGAACACAAGCAGGGGGAGTGGGAGAGGGAGAAGCAGGCTTCCCGCCGAGCAGGGAGCCCGATGCGGGGCTCGATCCCAGGACCCTGGGATCATGACCTGAGCCGAAGGCAGACGCTTAACGACTGAGCCACCCAGGCGCCCCTATGATTAAAAACATTTAACAAAATGAGGAATAGAAGGGAATTTCCTCAATATGATAGAAAGCATCTGTGAAAACCCCACAGCTAGCATTATACTTAATGGTGAAAGACAATGCTTTCCTCCCTAAAATCAGGAACAAGACAAGGATGACCATTCTTGCCACTTCTATTTTACATAATATTGGAAGTTCTAGCCAAGACAATAAGGCAAGAAAATAAAATAAAAGGCGAGATCTATTGTAAAAATGAACAAACAAAAACCCAAAGAAACGGAGGGGCCTGGGTGGCTCAGTTGATTAAGCATCCAACTCTTGGTTTTGGCTCAGGTCATGATCTCAGGGTCTTGAGATCAGCCCCAAGTAGGGCTCCGCAAGCAGCGGGGAGCCTGCTTAAGACTGTCTCTCCCTCTCCCTCTGCCTTTGACCCCCAGGCACACTCTCTCTCAAATAAATAAATCTTAAAAAACACACACACAAAGAAACAAAGAACTATCTCTACTATAGATGAGAAGATTTTGAATATAAAAACCCCTGGGACACCTGGCTGGCTCAGTTGGTGGGGCATGCTACTCTCGATCTCGAGGTTGTTAAGTTTGAGCCCTATGTTGGGTGTAGAAATTACTTAAAAATAAAATCTTAGGGCGCCTGGGTGGCTCACTTGGTTGAGCGACTGCCTTCAGCTCAGGTCATGATCCTGGAGTCCCGGGATCGAGTCCCGCATTGGGCTCCCTGCTCGGCGGGGAGTCTGCTTCTCCCTCTGACCCTCCCCCCTCTCATGTGCTCTCTCTCTCTCATTCTCTGTCTCAAATAAATAAATAAAATCTTTAAAAAATAAAATAAAATAAAATCTTAAAAAGAGTCATTGAGGATGATATGGTCTAATATACATTTAATATGAGTTCTGTCAAAAAAGAATACAAGGGCACCTGGGTGGCTCAGTCATTAAGCGTCTGCCTTCAGCTCAGGTCATGATTCCAGGACCTTGGGATCAAGCCCCGCATCGGGCTCCCTGCTTGGCGGGGAGTCTGCTTCTCCCTCTTCTGCTCCCCCTGCTTGTGTTCCCTCTCTCACTGTGTCTCTCTCTGTCAAATAAATAAATAAATAAATCTTAAAAAAAAAGAATACAGAAAATGTGAAAGAGGCATTTTTTCCAGAACTAATATAAAGAGTGAATCTTCAGATACAGTTTGTGTGTTTGTTTATTTATAAAGATTTTATTTATTTATTAGAGAGAGAGAGAGCACAAGCAGGGGGAGCAGCAGGGAGAGGGATAGGCAGATTCCTGCTGAGCAGGAAGCCTGACGAGGGGCTCGATCCCAAGACCCTGGGACCATGACCCAAGCCTAAGGCAGACGCCTAACTGACTGAGCCACCCAGGTGCCCCTTCAGATATAGTTTAGACAACAAATCCTGAGCAAACTACATGAAAAGAAATCCACTTAGCCATATTTTCATATTTAAATTCATATTTTGATTATAGTAAAAAAACACAACATAATTCACTATCTTAACTTTTTTTTTTTTTAAGATTTACTTATTTATTTGAGAGAGAGAGAGAGCACAAGTGGGGGGGACAGAGGCAGAGGGAGAGATAATCTCAAGCAGACTCCTCACTGAGTGTGGAGCCGGACTCAGGGGGCTCCTGAGCCAAAACCAAGAGTCAGATGCTTAACCAGCTGTGCCACCCAGACACCCCACTATCTTAACCATTTTTAAATGCATACTACAGTAAAGTATATACGCATTGTTGTGCATATATCTCTAGAACTTCGCATCTTGCTAAACTGGGGTTTAGCAAGTTAAACCTGAAACTCTAGGTCTATTGAATGACTCCTCTTTCCCTGTTTACCCCTATCCCCCAACAACCACCATTCTACTTTCTGGGTCTAAAAGTTTGACTACCTTAGATACCTCTTGTAAATAGAATCAATGCATATTTTTATTAAATATTATTCTCCTTTCATTTATCCTTTATAGCCAGATTATTATATCAATTTTTTATATATTGTGCAGTAAAGGAAGCAAAACAAAATACCTGTTATTAAAAAATGGAGTGGGTTGCATAGGGTTCAGAACCATTAAGTCCCAATTTAACCCAACTGAACCATATCCATAACATTGCACTCTAGCAACATTTTTTTTTAAGATTTTATTTTTAAGTAATCTCTATACTTGACGTGGAGCTCAAACTCACAACTCCTAGATCAAGAATCTTATGCTCTACTGACTGAGCCAGTCAGGTGCCCCAAGTAACCTTATGAAAATGCTGAGTTGTTGCTAAATACACCACAGACTTTCCTGCCCCTAGGCCTTGTCTTACAGCATTCTTTCCCCCTGAAACTAGCTTTATAGCTTCTTTCCAACCTTCATGGCGTAGTTTGGTGGCACCTCCCTCCTCCATGTAGCCTTTCCACATCTCAATAACCCGCAGTGAATCCTGAAACATCCACTCTCTATAGATGTTTTTTGGCAATTAATCATGCACTCTTTTGAGATAGAAGTGTGTTATTATGTAATGTGTGAATATATTATCTCTCCAACTATATCTGATAGTTCTTTGTTTCTCCCACAGGGCTTCAGGAGTATTCTAGGCAGTTAATAAATATTTGTTGATTGCCTGAAACAACTACTTGCGAAATAGACTCAATTAGTGTCAGTATTAAAGACTAAAGAGTTTTATATCTATTCTCTTTATTTTTTTAATTATTTTTTTTTAAGTAGGCTCCATGCCCAATGTGGGGCTTGAACTCATGACCTTGAGAGTCACATGCTCTACCAACTGAGCCAGCCACAGATGCCCCTGTTCTCTTTAGATACCAAGAATCTGCTGATTCCATGTGTTTAGGCAGTGCTAATTCTAGAATAGCTTTGTCTCTGCTGAGCACCAGTGAGTTTATCAAGAGGTGATAGGGAGTAAATCTGAAGCTAAATCCTTTAAACATTGTGCTTATTCCATTTCACAGAGACATGGCTGTTACATCATTCAAGGACTCACTCTTAAATTACATAGGACTATATGCCATTGTTCGTAAACCACACTTTTTATATTAATAATATTTCTAAATGTGAACTGTAAACTTTTTCAATATTGTAAATTTCATTCTATCTTTCTTTTTAAGAATTATGTGGTTGGTGGCATTAGGGATATACCTTAAATCATTAAAATCATTAAAATTGTTAACCCACAAGCTCTATTCTAACCTGGAATTCCATCCTATGGTGAAAGAACTTCCCTTATTCCCACAGCCTGCTTTCTCTAAAACTTGAGCACCCTCTGAGACTGTTCATCTCCCGCTGGTGTCCAGGGCAAGGAATAAGGGTCAGCATTCTTTGCTATCTCCAGATCAACTCCCAAAACATTAAACCTGCATCCAACCCCTCAGGAAAATGGCTCTCCTCTGGCATCTCTGACCATCCCTCTCTCACTCTGTCTAAGCTTCCTTACCAGCATCCTCTACAAACCTCTGGGGTACAATCTGCACATATTCGAAAGACTCTGGCACCAGCTCATAGTCATTGCATTCCACCCCAAGCCCTGCCATCCTGCTGGATGATTTTAAGGTCCATGTGGGTCCAACACCCTGACTTTTTATCCTGTTCCCTTAAGCTTCCAAACCTCATCCTCACCATTGCTTCTCCATGACTTCCTCTAACTTGGGAATAACCTGCCTCTGCTCTACCTCTAAAACTCAAAATAGCACTCTCTCTCACTTGTGCTCTCTGTCTCCTTCCCTGAGATGAAATTCACATAACATAAAATTAACCATTTCATATTTTTAAGATTCACTTATTTATTTTGAAGAGAGAAAGAGGGAGAGAGAGAGAGAGAGAGAGAGAGAGCAAGTGCGTGGGGGCGGGGGGCCAGAGGGAGAGAGAATCTCTCCGGGATCATGACCTGAGCCAAAGGCAGACGCCTAACCAAGTGAAGCACCCAGGCACCCAGTTGGTTTCCTTTAAAGGCTGCTCTTCTTGGCTTATAGATGGCTGCCCTCTTGTTGCCCCTTCACATGGATGTTCCTCTGTGAGCAGGTGCCCTAGATGTCTCTTTCTTTTCTTATAAGAACACCAGTCATACCAGATTAGGGCCCCACCTTAGGATCATTATTTTAACTTAGTCACCTCTGTGAGAACTTATCTCTGCATATTCTTACATTCTGAGATACTGGGGGTTGAGACTTCAATATATGAATTTTGGGGGACATGATTCAATCCATAAAAGTTGCTTTTCATGGCTGAATAATATTCTATTGAATGTATATACCATATTTTGTTTATCCACTCATCCACTGATGGACATTTGGGTTGTTTCCACCTTTTGGCTATTGTGAATAATGGTTTCATGAACATTCAGGTACAAGTATTCGTTTAGTACCTGTTTTCGATTCTCCTGGGTATATACCTAGCAGTGGAATTGCTGGGTCATATAATTCTATGTTTAACTTTTTGAGGAACTGCCAAATTGTTTTCCACAGCAACAGCACCATTTTACATTCCCACCAGCCATGTAGGAGGGTTCTCCACATCTTCACCAACTCTTTGCTACTGAGCTCACTACCTCTTCACTCTTCAGCTCCGTTAGGGCTTTTCTCCCACTGAATTTCTTCACTCAACTTCATCAAAATCTCTTGTCCCTTAACTCCTTACATCCCCCTAAAAGCTATCTCCTTTTTCATTTCTTTCCATAGCTAATATAAATAACATAATTCATTATGTGTGACACTGACTCTCCAAATGTCAGTTTTCCAATCTATAAAATGGGGATAACAATATCCCTCAGAATTGTCTGAACAACCAAATGAGCTATGGGGTGCCTGGGTGGCTCATCGGTTAAGCGTCTGACTCTTGATTTCAGTTCAGGTGGTGAGATCAAGGCCTGCATTGGTCTCCATGCTCAGCAGGGGGAGTCTGCTGGAGATTCTCTCTCTCTCTCTCCCTCTCTCCCTCTGCCCCTCCCCCACCTGTGCCCTCTCTCTCTCTCTCTCTCTCAAACAAGTAAATAAGTATATATTAAAAAAAGAACCAAATGAGCTAATCTGCTTGAAGTGTTTAGTTCAACACATAGTAAGCATTCACTAAATGGTAGCTATGATAGTGACTATCAGATTTCTAATTTTAGCCCTTACTTTTTCTCATAAACTCCAGGCTGCCATTGGTCATTTTCAACTGCATCCATTCAGTTCATTCATTCACAGATTTTTTTTTTAAGATTTTTAAAATTTTTTTATTAGACAGAAAGTACAAGCAGGGGGAGCAGCAGAGGGAGAAGGAGAAGCAGGCTCCCCGCTGAGCAGGGAAGCCGATGTGGGGTTCGATCCTAGGACCCCAGGATCATGACCCGAGCCGAAGGCAGATGCTTAACCGTCTGAGCCACCCAGGCACCCCATTCACAGATATTTATTGAGGCACCATACTAGGCATTGATTTCAACAGTGAACAGAATGAACATGGTCCCTGCTCTCAGAGAGTAAAAAGAAAATAGGCAAATAAATGTGTATGTATACATTTTGATAGCTGCTATTTTCATAGGCAACTTAAGTTTAACATACCCCAAATTAACATTATCTTCCCTCCAAACCAGATCTTCAGATACCACCATCTACCCAATCAACCAGTTGAAAAATCAGAAGTTATTTCAGCTCTTTGAACTTCATTGAGATGCCTTACCTCCCATTCCACTACTACCCCTACTCGGTAACTACAAACATCAGGCACCAAAACCCAAAAATAAAATCTTGGAAATAAGAGAAATGAGATAAGAGTTGGGATATCAAAGTTGTCTTATAGAAATAAAAGAAATTTCTGAGACTTGAAATTAGTCTCAAAATATAAACACATTTAAAGAATGTGTCAGTGGAAGTCCAGGCAACCCTCGTCATTAATTGCCTGGCAGGCTTTCCAGTCTCCAGCCTCACCTCTCCCCAGTACACCCATCAGACAGCAGTCAGAATTATCTTCCTAGTAAGCAAATCTAAAAACATTATTCTTCCCATTTAAAATCTTTTAATGACTATTGTCTAAACTCTGAAGTTCTTAGCATTAAAATCTCTTAGACCTGGCCCTTCCCTGCATTCTCCAACCCAATCTTTTACTTTGTCCCTTTTGAACTCTGGGTTCAGTCTATGTCAAACCACTTGCCCTTTTCCAATGCTTGTTGTATACGGTTCCTCCTTCCCTTCTGTGGAAGCCGCCACTTGTCCTACAGGCTATCTTAGTGATGCCTGCTTATCTTTCAAGACTGAGTTCAGTGTCATCAACTCTAAGAAATCATTCCTGAACATCTAAGTAGATCTGACCTCTTCCCTTTATGTCATCCCTGTGTATACTTTTATCATAGCATCTTTAACTTAATTGTACTGTGTTTATGACTTAAAGGTCCATAAGGATGCACACCTATTTTTATTCATATTTGTCACATCAATGTTGGGTACTAAAGAGAGCACTCAATAAAAATGTGTTGAATAAAATGATCTAAAACAAATATCCAGATTCTTAGTTCTACTTTTGACTTCCTGTCCTTTTCTTATACGTCCCCCAGTAGGCCCCTCACTGGCACATTTTTTTTTATAAAGATTTTTATTTATTTCACAGAGAGAGACACAGCGAGAGAGGGAGCACAAGCAGGGGGAGTGGGAGAGGGAGAAGCAGGCTTCCAGGTGAGCGGGGAGCCCGATGCGGGGCTCCACCCCAGGACCCTGGGATCAAGACCTGACCTGAAGGCAGACGCGTAACGACTGAGCCACCCAGGCACCCCTCACTGGCACATTTTTGTCATGCACTGTGCCTCAGCCTTTCTTTCTGATATGCTCTTTTCCCTTTCATCTTTTTCTTTAGAAATTCTTGGCTAATTTTTTTTTTTTTTTAAGATTTTCTATTTATTTGACAGAGAGAGACAGCGAGAGAGGGAACACAAGCAGGGGGAGTGGGAAAGGGAGAAGCAGGCTTCCAGCTGAGCAGGGATCCTGATGCCGGGCTCGATTCCAGGACCTTGAGACCATGAGCTGAGCCGAAGGCAGTCGATTGACTGACTTAGCCACCCAGGCTCCCCTAGAAATTCTTGGCTAATTTAATAGGAACTCCAATAACTTCTCTTGGTTGATTCTCTCTCCTGTTTCTTTCTTATCCTGAATTGAGAGATCCATTTAATTTCTGGTTACATCCATTTTCCCTCAACTATCTATACCCCAATTATAATCCTTTGAACCTTAAGAGGGAATGTGATTTCCACACACATTCACATAAATGTGCAACATTTGCCAAGCATAGGTCTGTATCCTAACATATAGTTATAATTTTGCCTTATTTTAATTTGGGGTTTTTGGAAGATTCAGAACATGTTCTGACCTGGAGTAACAAAAATTGTGTGCTAAGGGAAACCATCAAGGTGGGTATCCTAGGGATCTCAAGCATAGACAATTAGGGATCCTGGCTCAGAACTGCAATTTAAGGAGAACGTCGTTATTCAGTGTTTATTTCTAGAATGTCTGAAAAGTCAACATGTACACATGTAGAGCCAGTCCCCTAGCCCAGGATGCCCGGGTTCACCACTCCTTAGCCTTGACACTCATTAGCTCTATGACCTCCAGCATGTTACTTCAGCTCTGTTGTGCCTACATTCCAGTATCAGTAAAATCGAGATCATGCTAGAAATAGAATGCACCTCTCATGATCATTTTGAGGACTGAGAGTTAATACAGTACTTTGGACAATGCATGAACATAGTAAGTGAAATATAATGCTTGGCTATTTTTACCTGGTCACTTTACCAGAATCTACAAAACATCTAATCAAAACTTTTATTAGCAGTCCTATTTTTGCTCAGTGTTTTATAACACATTTTATAAATTTTCACTTTTTATGCCCCGCTTCCTGACGACAAACTGCAGTAACAACAAAATCCGACCTCTCCACATCAGCTATTTTCTGTCCCCCACACCCTCCGAGTTCAGAATTAACCCAGAAAGTAGTGAACAGAAGCAGCCTCGTTTGTTTGGTGTTATGAACTGACTAACACGCAGCTTAATTCAGTTTAACTAGATCCAGATGGTGTCTCGGGTCCCCAGGTGGGGAAGGAAGGGGAAGGCGGTGCGGCAACAGGGTACAGCCTGGCCAGAGGAAGCCACACCCGACGCCTGCTCCGTCCCGCACGGGCGACCACGACCACTAGTCAGAGCCAGCAGCGCGGGCAGCCCCATCCCCGGGCAGCGGCCGGAAGTGCGGGCCGCCGGGGGCGGGGAAAGGAGGCAAAACCCGGAGGCCCCGGCGGGCGGCCTATCAGAAGCGACGGTCCCAGCGGAGCGGGCGGAAGAGAAGAGATGTAGTTCCGGACGCGGCCGCGCCGCCATCTGTCACCTCAGCTCCGGCACCAGCAGCCCGTCGCCCCAGGACCGCCGCCTATTTTCTCGGCGGAGGCTGCTTCCCGGTCCTGCCACCTGTCTGCCTTGTTCTCGTCGCTGGCTTCTTTTCCAACATGGATCTGGTCGGAGTGGCAGCGCCTGAGCCCGGGTCCGCGGCACCCTGGGGACCCAGCAAGGTGAGTGGCGGTCGGAGCTGACGCACCTGCCGTGGTCACCCGGGAGGCCCGGAGAAGGTGGCAGGCACCGAGGCGGCTCCGCAGGCGACTCGGGAAGTTCTGAGCGGGACTCTGGCAACCTCGGGAGGTGGGGACGGGTGGCGGGGCTGCCGGGGTGGGATGGGAGAGGTGGGGAGGGCGGCCGCGGCTGCCAGTGGCCACTCTCGGCGGTTTGGGCTCTCTGGCTATTCTGCGCCTTGATTTCTGAACCTCCGTGGCAGATATTTGGGCAGGGCTGGCTTAGAGACTCTGACGTTTGAGGAATATCAAGCACGATCTTGTTTTTCACGGGCCAAGTGAGTCAGCCGAATAACATACAAAAAGCCCGACGGAAAGGTCATTTGGGCAGCTGTTTCCTTAACTTGACACATGCGGTTATCCGGCTGAGACCGTTTCTTGTTTTTGAAGGAGTAAAAGGTAAGTCCAGGCGCACCTCCCTCCCCCAGGCTAATACTCGGGCGTACACTACACACTGTAAAAAACGGTTATGAATTCTCATCTGCTTGGGCTTTAATGTTGAAGCTTTTTCCTGTTAACGACCAACTGTTAGGTCTATTTCACATTTGGTTTCTGGTTTTCAGACTGCTCCTTTGCATGATACTTTCATCAGAAGGATGAAAAGACTCCTCTGCCGCTGTATTGAGGGTTTGCTTGAAAGCAAGAGTGCTTCAGTTGGGATGTTGTGTTCCTCAAATTAAGGTTGGAAAGGATCCAACTTTTATAGCTTCCTAAGTGTTTTTCACATGCTGTCACGGAATATCTGTTCCGTTTAAAGGGTCCCTCATTTTATTAGATCTTTAGGCTAGGCCTTAACAGAGAAAAGAGAAATAATTGGCTATTAAAAGGAATTTATGAAAGTTTAATTAAAGTTAATTTTATGAACGTTCTCATACAACTGTAGGGAGAATTTAAGATAATCCTTTGGCAAATGTGGTTACATCTACATGTTATTTTGTGTTATTTCATCTATTAAGCCTTGTTTACAAGGCCAATATCAGTAGACATAAAAAGACAAAATCAGTAGCCAGATACTAATAAATGTATGCTTTACATGTTAAATTCCTTCAGTTAAGCACCCAAAGGCTGATAAAAATGTCAAGTGAGACAAACATTGGTCAGGATACCTAATGTCAGAACAAATTTCACTTACAAAGCTAATTCAGTAATAAAATATTTGTTATCAGTCATATTTTCATTTAAGTATGCATCATCAGAAATACAAAATTTCATTTTCATCATTCAACAAAAAAATAATACTGGGGTTTATTGATATTCTACTAGGAAGACAGCATTTTCACAGCCCAAACAGTTAGATGCGACAAGTATCTCTTAATCCTTTCCTCCTCTAACCTCTTGGAAGACCTGATTATCAAAGGCTTCGTGGATGAGGTGGAGATTTGAGGAAGGTCTTGAAAAATGTAAAGAATGTCAAAGACAAGCGATTCTCAAAACTTTTTGGTCAGGACTAATTTATACTCTAAAAAAATCATTGAGGACCCCAAATTATTTATATTGGTTACATCTGTTGATAATTATCGTATCAGAAATTAAAACTGAGATATTGAAAAATTTTTATTAAGTGATTTAAAAGTCATGTGTTAATATAAATAACATTTTTATATGTAACCCCCCCATTTTCCAAAACAAAAAAAAATTACTGGTGTAGTATTGTTTTGTATTTTTGCAAATCTCTTTAATGTCTGATTTTTTAAAAAGATTTTATTTATTTTTTTTTAGAGAGACTAGAGAGAGAGCGATAGTGAGCATGAGCTGGGGAGGGACAGAGAGGGAGGGAGAAGCAGGCTCAGGGCTCCATCCCAGGACCCCAGGATCATGACCTGAGCCAAAGGCAAACGCTTAACCGACTGAGCCACCCAGGTGCCCCTAATGTCTGATTTAATAGAAGACCTTTTTTAGTCTGTTGTGGGATGTTTTATTTGAAATATATGAAGAAACTCCATCCTCATAGATGCATAGATTATAGCCGATGTAATCAAAGATGGCTAATAAAAGCATAGTAGATGTACTGAGAACAAACTGAACTAATGTTTAAAAATGCACATTTAGGGCGCCTGGGTGGCTCAGTTGGTTAAGCGACTGCTTTCGGCTCAGGTCATGATCCTGGAGTCCCTGGATCGAGTCCCGCATCGGGCTTCCTGCTCGGCAGGGAGTCTGCTTCTCCCTCTGACCCTCCCCTCTCTCATGTGCTCTCTCTCTCTCATTCTCTCTGTCTCAAATAAATAAATAAAATCTTTAAAAAAAACAAATGCACATTTATATCCTAAACTTACTACCTTAGAAATTTTTGGAAAATGCGAGAATATTCAAGTACATATTTCACAAGCCATCAGAGTGCTGTTATCAGATCTGCTGTAGACTGGAAAACTCCACTGTGCAGTCTTGAGAGAATAAGACTGGAAAAGACAGAGAATGTCTTAGTACAAAATAATTTTGATCTCACAGACAGCCTGAAAGGGTTTTGGGGACCCCTCCCCCAGGGTCATGGGGTGCCAGTTATAAAATGCCAAACTGCCATTATGGACAAAGAATTTTAGTGGCTATTCCAAGAATGGAGGATTGGCAAACTGTAGGCAGAAGTGAGGAAATGTGTAGCTCTGTTGGAAAGAGAACTGTAAAAAATGAATTCATGGTACTCCTCAGAACTGTCAGGGTCATCAAAAACAAAGTCTGAGAAACTCACAGCCAAAAGGGGCCTAAAGTGGCATGATGACTAAATGTTATATGGTATGCTGGATAGATACAATCCAGAAGTAGGGAAAGGACATTACAGAAAAACTGAGGAAATCTGAATAAAGTATGGACTTTAGTTAATAATAATATACAAATATTGGTTAATTAATTAATGGCAAATGTACAATACCACCACAGGGGAAACTGAGTATGGGATATTTGGGAACTCTGCTATCTTTGCAATTTTTCTATAATTCTAAAACTACTCTAACATTAAAAGTTAAAAAAAAAAAAAAAAGATTAGTGTTGTATAGACCCAAGTGATGTTTTCCCGAGACCCTTGTCTTGAGAAGTAAAATTACCCACTTAAATATTCTACCCAAATTATATCTTTTAGTTGCATGGACAGAAAAGAGACCTTCCTGTGGGTTATGATTCTCTTGACTTGCTTCAAGTTGAGGACTGAATTTTTGTTATGTGCCTCCTTCATATTTACTGTTTTTTATTTACTTGATTCTTCCCCACAGTTGTCTGCAGGATGAGTAGCTAGGTGTGCATCTTTAGGAGATGTAAGGAAAGGGAAATAATTTCCCTCTAATCTGCAGCCACCCTGGTGTTGAAGACCGTGGTAGTAGTAAAGAACTCCAAGGACCAGAGTTCAGTGGTGGGTTTTCCAGAGGAGAGGAAAACAGGTCAGGTCTCAGAGGTCTTAAGCAAACAGGAATGAAACAATCAGGGAGCTGGTTATGGGCTTGATAGATGTCATTTAAAACAGAATAACTAACTGGGAATGATTGTGTGGGGTTTCCCATCAGATCTTGATGCTGTGGGGAGTTTATGCTGATGAAGGGAATAGTGGGAAGTGACATTAGATAGTGAAGGCAGAGCAAGATTATGGAGGGCTTTTTTTCTTTATCTCCTCAAATTTATTATTATTTTTAACATTTAATAAAGTTTCTCTATTCACAAAGAGTGTTTTTGATTTATTGAGGAGTTACAAGATGATGACAGATGATTCCTTTATATATATCCTCTGGTGCCCATTCATAGGAGGAGCGCCCAATAAATTTTCTGAGGCCCCTTGAAATGGTGAACCCCTCGTGCCCGTGGCGGATTGCTCCCTGTCTGGCAGCTGTCTCTCATACAGCCTAAAAATTTTTATGGAGGGTTTTTGACTGCTGGTTTGAGGAATTTGTATTTGACTTAAGAGTGTGGAAGTTGGCAGCCTTTGTTACCTTATTTACCTTTACCCGTGCAAGTTGTCCCGGTGTGAGTCTGCCCAGCTGAGCTGGTCAGCAGAGGTAAAAGGAGGGGAAGTACAGCTCTAGAGTACAAGGCTCCAAGGAGCAAGATCAGTAGGAGCGGGTGATTCGGATATCTTGGTGCTCTCTGGTGGTCTCTATGTGTTTCCCTTTCTGGTTCAGTCTATCTTGGATTTAGGTCAGTCTCTGCCTCAAAATAATAGTCCCCGCTTGTCAATTTTGCCTCTTCTGAGAAATTGTCAGCTAATACTTTATTTAACATCTTCGTAAAATTAATTGACTGCTGGCAAACAACTAGAAGCACCAGAAGTGGCTGGCCAAAGGGGCCAACTTCAAGATGGAGAAGGGGATGTTCGAATAGTAGGGGTGTAGAAAGGCATCAGATCTCTGCAGCTTGGGGACAGCCTGGCAGTTCCGTGAAATATTTCCAGTGTTTCTTTTTGGCACATGTTATTCAGTGAATACTTGAGTGCCTCTTTACATCTGAAGCTCTATGCTGGGCTCTGAGAATGAGAAGACCCTGCCCTTCAAGGGGCTTATGTTGTATTGTGGCTGATACATTAACTCTAATACAGTCACTGGTCCTGCACTTAAATGTATTTGCACAGTGGTATGGGAGCACAAAGGCAAGGATCTGATTTCATCTGATGAAATTGAGAGAGCCTTATGGAGTTGGTGATGCTTACTTAATTGGAGGAAATAGAGGAGGAAGAAAATCCACTGAGAGAAGAGCATGTGTGAAGGCATGTGGGGGTGAAAGTATGCCACTATCAGCATACAATTTTTGTTATTAGAGCATAGGGTACGGAAGGGGTGAGACTGGAAAGATAAAGTAGGTCAAATTGTGAAAGGCATTCATTGTTGAGGAATTTGGATTTCATAGTGCAGGCGGTATAGACGTTTGCTTCTCACATTCCAGGACAAGGTGATTAGGGATGCAGTATAGCAAAATGCTGAGGGCAGCCCCTTAAGTTCTACTGTCTTGGTTCAAATCTAAAGTGTTATCTAGAGTTAAAAAACCTTTCTGTGTTTCAGTTTCTAAGTCTATAAAGTGGGGATGATATGGTAACCACACAGTGGTTGTGGGTCTCAAATAATTATGCAAATTATGTATATTAGGCAAGTGATTCAAATATAGTGAATATTCTAGTGTTGTCTGTTATTCTATTGTCATTGCAAAATGTGGTTGACAGATCTGAGTTAGAGAATACAGCCATTTGCCTTTTGGAGCCTGGACTTTGAAACTGATCAGACCAGACATTTCTAGGCGAGGGGGCAGCATTATGTATTCTACCTAGAGGATTCAGAAGGAAGTCAGCAGGAGTCATTGGCCAAGAGATAGCTATATTCTCCAGATTACAGAGAACTTCAAGATTCTAGACCTCAAAAGCCTCACCAGGAGAGTACTCGATTGCACTTGAAGATCTGAGTGAATGAAAGTCACACCAGACCTTGAGAAAACCTTCCTTGTTTTCTCCACATCTGGGTTTATGTGAGGCTGGAATAATTGTGCAGTAGGCTAGTATAGGTTTGTGCTGGGTGCATCTCATTAATCTCAGGATGAGACTAGATAAAACTTGATTCTGATTCACTTAGGCATAAATACAGTTATCATTTATCACCCTTAAGAGCTTCATCCTAACAACCTGAACTGAGTAAATTCCTGAGCCTCAGTGCTATGGAACCTGAGCAAGGGTGGTGGGCCAGCTAGAGGACCTAAACTTGACTTATAAGTTTTTGGCTAAAATAGATATCATCATATGCTATATTCTAAATTCTAAATTAGACACTCAGCAGTAGTTAAGGAATGAGTTTGGACTTTATCCTAAAGGCAGTGGAAAACCTTAAAACAATCAAGAGCTGTAAGTAAGGAAACCGAACTAATCAAATCTGCATTTTAGAAAAGCCGTTGTGCTATGGTGTGAAAAATGGAAACAAGCAGGACTGGAAACAGAAAGATTAGTTAGGACTCTCTTATTAGAGTAGCCTGGTGATGGGAGGGTGATACCTTGGAGTAGAATCTCAGAAGGGAGATAGAGAAAGCTGGGTCAGTTCAAGAGAGATTTAGACATATTATTCAATATTAGTGGTCTTAATCACTAGACTATCAAATGTAACCATTTGCTGCTGCTAAGTAAAGCTTGCCCCCTCAAAAATTAGGAATTGTGAAATAAACTTAACGGTTTGTATTTCAAAAGGGCTGAGATAGTGATGTCATTGAGGAAGGCTAACTGGCTGATCGTCCAAGAAGAATCTCACAGAATATTGCTTTGTTGTAGTGGCATTGTTTCAAGACTGTTTCTCAGCTTCTAAAGTTCAGAAATGTAGTTTTTATTGTTTGTCATTGTTATTTTTGTTTTAACATATCCCAGATGTCTTGAGAGGGGCTGACATACACTTTACACATGTAGAAGATTTACTCCTTAAATTAGAATGAGGTCTAACTTCTAAGTGGGTTTTGAATTGTGCTAGTTGGTGTAGTCTGTCCTAAAAGAGAATCTACAGGGGCATTTGCTGGCTCAGTTGGTAGAGCATGCAACTCTTGGTCTCAGTGTTGTGAGTTCCAGTGCCATCTTGGGTATAGAGATTACTTAAAATATTTGGAAAAAAAAAAAAAAGAGAGGGAGACAGACAGTCTACATGGGAAGCCAGATTAAAAGCAGATTATTTTGTGAGCATGGCATCAGAACAGGGTAGTTGCATGAACTCATCAGGTAGTGGGGTGATGCTATATATGCAGGAGCCTGATGTTCCTCCTCAACTAAAAGGACACACCTACCAAACAGGTTAGAAAGTGCTTTTGACAGATCTAGTTTACATATATCTTTTTTTTTTTTTACTTTTTTTTTACATATATCTTTGATTAGATTTGAGCTGGGAGATATTTTTACTTTTTTAGAGATTTGTTTTATTTATTTGAGAGAGAGAGCACCCCTGTGAACCGGGGCGGGGGGAGGTGGGCAGAGGGAAAGGGAGAGAAATCTCAAGCAGACTCCCCTGCTCGGCATAGAGCCTGATGTGGGACTCAATCCCACGACCCTGAGATCACAATTCGAGCCAAAATCCAGAGTCAGATGCTTAACTGACTGAGCTACCCAGGCGCCCCATTATTTTTACTTTTTAGATGATTTCTCTAAGTAGGTAATTATTTATTTTGGGTTGATTTTTTTTAATTCTCAAAAGATAATCCTATTTTCAAGTTTGGAAGGTACTTTAATTTCATGATTATAAATTAACCCCTCCCTTTTCTTTAAATAGTGTCCATGGGCTACCACTCAAAATACAATATCTTGTTCCTTGGCTGACGTAATGAGTGAACAGCTGGCTAAAGAATTGCAGTTAGAAGAAGAAGCTGCCGCTTTTCCTGAAGTGGCGTAAGTAAAATTTGTAAAGAATCTATATTATAGTCTAGCAGCTTTTTATTAAAGTTTTAGGATTTGATTAGTGATTGTCCTGGCCAATGATTAAGAAACACATTTTGAAAAGCAATGTGGTAGAAAGAGTACCATACTGGGAGTTCACCGATATTTGAGTTTTGATCCTGATTCTGTGATTAGTTGTCAATACTTTCTTGGGCAAACCACTCTGTTTCTCTGGGTTTTAGTTGTTACAGCAGTTGAGCCACATGATCTCCAAATTAGCAAATAGTGAAGTAGGATACAGTTTTGATCAAATGCTTGTATTTTATCTTTTCATCCATGTTCTTTCTCCAGAACACAGAACAAATGAGGTTTGAGTCTCGGTTTAGATTTTATTGTAGCCCCTTTAGCTTTCTCTTGCAGCTCTCTTAATCCTAGTTGGTGCTCTCACAAGTGCCTAACATTGGTCAGAGGGCAGCTGGACAGAAGGTAAATGATGTGATCAAGTTTTTCCCATTGCTTCTTCAGTACAATTTGTAACAGTGAAAAGGCACTCTTCTATCATGATAGGTAGCATCTGTTTATGCAAGCACATTATTTTAGTTTATGTTGCCTTATTTTGAATAGTGTCACTGAAGGACCATTTATTACTGGAGAAAACATTGACACTTCCAGCGACCTAATGCTGGCTCAGATGCTACAGATGGAATTTGACAGAGAATATGATGCACAGCTTAGGCGTGAAGAAAAAAAATTCAATGGAGATAGCAAAGGTACTGTGACCTTATTATGACACCTCCATTGGGTGGCAGAAAATGCTTGTACCGTGCTCCTAAGTAAATCTTCACCTATTTTTGTCTTTTAAGTTTCCATTTCCTTTGAAAATTATCGAAAATTGCATCCTTATGAAGACAGTGATAGCTCTGAGGATGAGGTTGACTGGCAAGACACTCGTGATGATCCCTACATACCAGGTATCAATACTTTTATTTTCTGGGGGTTGGGGTAGGACAGGGACAGAGGAAGACTAAGTTTTCCAATGGATCCTTATATTTTATATTTATCTTTGAATCTCATTTGGTAAGTTATTGTCAGATTCAAATATCTTTTCAGACAATATTGAATGCAACAATTTAGTCTTTGCTACTTTTACATAAACTTGGCTTGTCTTAATCGCCTTTAGCAAAACCAGTTCCTACTCCCAAAAAGGGTTTTATTGGAAAAGGAAAAGACATCACCACCAAACATGATGAAGTAGTATGTGGGAGAAAGAATACAGCCAGAATGGAAAATGTAAGTTACAGGAAGTATTATCGCTGAATCAAGAGTTTTATTGGTATGTTAAAAACATGGGATTCTAAATACGATATGTTTTCAACTGTACTTCTATAAAAATTTTTTTAAATTAATCAACTAATTAAAAAAATACAGTATCTTAAATTTCTAAAAATATACTTCATAAGGACGATCTAAAGATGTTGTAGATGATAATATAGCAATACCATGAAAACTGAGCCACTAATGAGAATGTACCTCAGAATAAAATTCTATAACAATATTAAGAAAACTGGTTTGATTTGCATGGATTCTAAAATTAAGAAATAGTTCTTATGAAAGTAGCATATTTATTTTTCAGCATATTATTTTCCAATAGCACCCCTACCCAAGAAACAGAGACCAGTGATGATTGGGGGACAGGGATGGGAGAGAGAAATACCCTTTTATATTTGTTGAATTTTTTAATCTTATGCCTCAACTACCCCTGCAAAATCAGAAATAAAATGTAATTAAAAAAAATTTTAAAAAGAAAAATTAGCATTTTTCCTCCTTTATGAATCTTGTGGTTAATAGAAAACATTTAGACTTCAGAACACAAATACTTAAGTAAACTTATTTATTTATAATTTTTTTAATGCCTTATTTATTTATTTTAGATTTTATTTATTTGTCAGAGAGAGAGAGAGCACAAGCAGGGGGATCAGAAGGCAGAGGGAGAAGCAGGCTCCCCACTGAACAAGGAGCCTGATGCAGGACTCGACCCCAGGACTCTGGGATCATGACCTGAACTGAAGGCAGACTCTTAACCGACTGAGCCACCCAGGTGTCCCAATGCTTTATTTTTTAAAGTAATCTCTGCACCCAGTGTGGGGCTCGAACTCATGACCCCGCAATCAAGAGTCACGTGCTCCACTGACTGAGCCAGCCAGGCGCCCCGTAAACTTATTATTAAATTCTAGAAATAGTCCAGATCTGACTCTAGAACAACCCTCTCCAGTAGAGCTTTGTTTGATAATAGAAATGTTCTATATCCGTATTAACTAATAGTAACCGTATTTGGCAATTGAGCACTTGAAATTTGAGTGATGCAACCAAGGAGCTGAATTTTTAATTTAATTTTAATTTATTTAACTTTAAATACCTACATGTGGCTAGTGGCTACCATGTTGGGCAGTAATCTCTAGAACATAATTGTCATGGTGTGGGCATAGCTTGCTATATTAACCCACTCCTTGAAAATAATTAGTTACAAGTTTGTATTTCTTTGGTAAGATTTGGGGTAGCCTTAAAAATATAGTGTGTCCTTTGTCTAATGTAAAAGCAAGGTGCAGAGCATATGCTGAAATACCTTAGTTTTTAGATGTGATTCAGTATTGTCTGTGCTTTCCTTAAATAGCCTTCCTCTTCTTTCTGTTGGGTTTTTAGTGAGTTATTTTATTTTTTTCTCCCTGTAATACCTATGGGTTCTGCTTTTGTAGCCTAATCATCGACTGAGTAAGAAACCTATTCCAAGTAAAGACTCATCTTGTTTTTTTGTTATTACCATCCCTATTTTAAAGTACTCAGATGTTAATTGTTTTCTTCTTTTTGGCAGTTTGCACCTGAGTTTCAGGTAGGAGATGGAATTGGAATGGATTTAAAACTATCAAACCATGTTTTCAATGCTTTAAAACAACATGCCTACTCAGAAGAACGTCGAAGTGCCCGCCTCCATGAGAAAAAAGAGCATTCTACTGCAGTTAGTATTCTTATATTTTTTTCTTTGATGGAAAGTTCATATTAGAAAACTTCATATTTGGAGAAGAAACAAAACTAAACTTCATGTCAAAACTGACATTTTAGTGGTCATAATTAATTAGAATATGAATGTTTTGAGATTTTAAAAAATCGTTTCTTGTTACACTGTGACATTTATAATTTAATTTCTAATGTCTTACGTTAGTGAAGATAGTATCTAATATCTTGAGAATAAAGTAATTTTTAAAACTTTAGAAAAAAACGAATAGTAACTACACTAGCAGAGCTATTTCAACTTTGAAGATAAAATAAGATTTTGACTAAGCGAGAGTCTGATTTTTAATAGTTCTTTTAGCTATTCACTTTCATAGGCATTGGAGTTAGTTATGGAAATGAAATGTATTTTGACAGCACTCTTTTTTAAGAGCCTGTTATATATACATCTAGGTAAATTAAGTCATAAAGGTAAAAAGAAGCATATATTTTGAATATACTAGATACTAGAAATGGCTTAAAAAATGTTTTGTTATTAATCAGTCATTTTCATTTATAGTGCTTTATCTTTTTCAGGAAAAAGCAGTTGATCCTAAGACACGTTTACTTATGTATAAAATGATCAACTCTGGAATGCTGGAGACAATCACTGGCTGTATTAGTACAGGAAAGGAATCTGTTGTCTTTCATGCATATGGCGGGAGGTAAATGAACAAAATGCAGTACCATTGTGTCAATAAAATCTTAACCCCTTCTCCCTATATAAATGGATTTATGCAAAATCAGCGCTACCTGGCAAGCAGAGTAATTTAAAAAGTGTCTAGAAAGTCTAGACAATATAAGGACATACAAAGAAAAACAATCATCCTAATCCCGCCACCTAGAGATAACCATTAATCAATTTGTGTAGACTCCTTCAGTCTTTTTTTCTATGCATATATTATTTTCTACGTTATTGTAATACTGTATCATACAGGCTGCTGTAAGTGACAGAGCAAAATTTGCAGTTGGGTTTGTCTCAAAACCCATGGTCTTTAAACTATGGGGTCCTTCAGCACCAGGTTGAGGGGGATATGCTTAGATCAGTTACTGATTCTTGCCCTTATAACTCTGATTCTTTAAGAAATACCAACTAAATAATGCTTGCATCATAAGGAAACATCTTGTAAAGATCTTATGCTATTTAGATCTTACCTGCTTCACTTTTGTTAAAAGGGCTTAGATGAGTAAAGAATGGCATGAGGAAGGGAGACATTTTTTAAAGTGGAGCCTGTTTAGAGAACGTGCTTAAGCCAGGAATGTGAAATCATCTGGTCACTTACTATTGAGGTCAACCAGCAAGGTTGGTTACTACCTCAGAGATTCCTTTGCCTCAGTAATGTTTACAAACAAAAATGTTAAAATAGATTCCAGAATTATTTTAGCTCTTTTTAGGTTCAGAAGATATTTACTGTGTACTTAGGGGATTCAAACAATTATTAGTTAGTCCTTGCCTTTGGTTTTCTTTCTTTTTTTTTTTTTTTGCCTTTGGTTTTCTCAACTATTTAACTAGTCTCCCTTTCTTTTCTTTCTTTCTTTCCTTTTTTTTTTTCTAAAGATTTTACTTATTTGACAGAGACACAGTGAGAGAGGGAACACAAGCAGGGGGAGTGGAAGAGGGAGAGAGAAGCAGGCCTCCTGCGGAGCAGGGAACCCAATGCGGGGCTCAATCCCAGGACCCTGGGATCATGCCGAAGGCAGACACTTAACGACTGAGCCACCCAGGCACCCCACTAGTCTCCCTTTCTGTATGAGACATACGTGTGTAATCATATATCGAATTATACTGTTAAGTTTCAAAATGAAAAGGATAAAAATGAATGTTAGGATAAAATAGCTCAACATTTTTCAAGCTATGTGATCTGGAGCAATTTACTAAACCTTTTTAAAAAACTGACCCTTATTACCTCATAGGATTTTGTGGTGATAAATGAGATCATATTTGATAATGACTGGTATAAGGAAATCTTAATAAATATTTACTTTTTCCTTACTTTAAGCTTTGTTGCCCTCTTCCTAAATTTCCTTTAAGGGTTCCCTAAGACCAGGCAGATATAACTCAATGGCACAAATTAAAATGAGAGATTACTCATGGTAGAAATTAAAACTCTATAGAAAGGATTAAAATGGAAAGTAGCCATCATCTTATCAGCTCTCATCTCACAGATCTTTTCTTCAAAGATAACCACTGTTAACAGTTTTTAGTTTAGTCTCCCAGGAATTTTTATGCACATACCCCTAAATTTGTTTATACAAAAGAGATTATACTCTCTTTTCGGGATCTTAGTTTTTCAGTTAATAGATCTTTCCAAGCTTATAGCATCCCATTTTTATAGTAGCACATTCCATTATGTTAATGGGCTTATGGCATAGCCAGGAGGAGAACATTATAGCAATAACTGTTATGGTTGATAAAAGATAATTACATAGTAGAGTACACAGATAGGAATATCCTTGTACATCTACTTTGGTGTGCTTTTGCAAATATATCCTTAAACTGAATTCTAGCTTTGAAATTACTGGGGCACAGACTGTATGCACTCTTTTTCCTTTTTGTTGAATAGTGGAAGGCCTCAATGAATGGAGAGTACCAGCTGGCTTTTGTAGCAAGCAGCATGTCTTGCTTTTATTTATTAAAAATTTCAAAAAATTCTTACATGTCACACCAAAGGTCAGAAATCTTTAATTTGTGTTTATCTTTTAATTTTAATAGTAGGGCAAATGCAATTTCCCTAGGAGCTAGTCAGATCTACAGTTGGTTGTACATTCTATAAATGTTTAGATACTGACATACTGCCCTGTGAGAAGGTTAACTAATTTATGCAACAGTATGAACCTGTTTCCCTCATCCTCATTAATGCTTATTAGTATTATCAAACTTAATATTTTTGTCAGTGTAAAAGATGAAAAGTACCATTTTGATATTTTGGTGTGTATTTATTTGTGATTAAGGTTGTACATTTTTTCCAAGTGCTTTATTGGCCATTTTTATTCCTTTGTCTTGTCAACTGCTTTGTTTATCCTTTGTCTATTTCCCATTATGCTTAATGATACTTTGATATAATGAATGATCTCTCTTTCTTTCTGGTGGAATTGGTATTATAATCTGTACTTGGGCATTTGTAATTTAGCAAAACTAGAGAACATTAGGTTTTCTACAAGCTTTCTAAAAGTAAATGCTTTTAAAAGTGTGCTAGTTTTCTATGCTATGTAGCAAATTACCACAGACTTAGCAGCTTAAAATAACACTCACTTATTATTTCATAGTTTCTGTTGATCGGAAGTTGTAACGGGCATGGTTTAGCTTGGCTCTCAGCTCATGGTCACACGGCTGTCATCTGGGTGTCGGCTTGGTTGCGTTCCTTATGGAGCTTGGGGTCCTCTTCCCTGTGGTTCAGTTCACTGCCACTGTAGGACTGTCTCTACTTTCTTGTTGGCTGTTGGTGGGGCGCCGCTCTCAACTTCTAGAGGGCCCTGCAGGTGCTGGTCATGCTGCCCTTTCACACAACAGGTCACTTCTTCAAAGCTGGCAGGAGAATCTCTCCCTCCAGTCTGCTAAGACTGAGTCTTAGACATTGGAGCATAGTCCTGGAAATGACTATACCATCACCTTTGCCGTACAGTGTCAGCTAATCGAGAGTGTCTGCTCCCCCTGCACTCGAGGGGAGGGAACTGTACAGAGTGTGTACACCAGGGTTGGGATCTTAGGGGCCATCTTGGGACTCTGCCCACCACAAAGCTGTCTGGTTTCTATCACTTTCAGGTTGGCCAAGTAATCAACCATTATTGGGATAGTAACTTGTGCTTTATCCCTGAGCTCATAGAATGTACTTCCTCCCCACCCCAACCCCCTTCTAAGACAGTAATAAATAAGCAAAAAACATCAGATATGTGTTATGGTAGTTAAAATATGGTGATGTCATAGCAACTGGTTCACTACTTTTTATTAGTAGGTCAGGAAAACTTCTCTGAGAAAGTGACATTTAAACTAAGATTTGAATGACACAGTACAGGGTACTGTGTAAAGATCAGGTGGAAGAACATTCTAGACTAGAGAACAGCTAGTGTTAATGCTTTAAGACAGGCACAAACTTGGTATCCCTGAGAGCCTATAAGAAAGCCAGTACGCTGGGAGCACAGTTGTGAAGGGGAGAGAGGAGCTGGAGAAGTAAGCAGAGCTTAGACCAGGTAGGACTCTGTTAGCCCCTCAGGGTAAGGAGCCTGCTCTAACTGTAGTGGGAACCAAAGCTGTGATTTGATTTTTGTTTTGAAGGATTACAAAGACTGCTGTGTGAAAAATGAATTATAGGAGGGGTAAGAGAAGAAGCAGTAAGGCCAGTTAAAAAGTTATTGTAGTAGTTTAAATAAGAGAGAACAGTGGTTTGGACTAAAGAGGTGTAGTGAAAATGAAGAACAGAAGAGACCATAGAGATGCTCTTTGAAGGTAAGAATCAACAGTGTGCTGTTGGATTGGATGGGTGTAAGAGGATACATTCTTGGCTAGAGCAGCTGGGTGGTGCCATTTACTGAGATGAGAGTGTGAAAAAAGGCAGGTTTAGGGTGCAATTAATAAGAATTTTGTTTTGGACATGTTAAGTTTGAGATGCCTGCTGGACATCCAAGTGATGTCAAGTAGGGATTAGGTAAATGGGCCTGAAGTTCTGGAGAATTGAGACTGAGGGTAGAAATGTAGGTGTTATCTGTATATAGATGATTTTTTTTTTAAGATTTTATTTATTGGAGAGAGCACGAGTCGGGGTGGGGGGAGCAGTAGAGGGAGAGGGAGAAGCAGTCTCCCCACTTGAGGAGGGAGCCCAATGCAGGGCTTGATACCAGAACCCTGGGATCATGTCCTGAGCCAAAGGCAGACGCTTAACCGACTGAGCCACCCAGGCGCCCCGGTATATAGATATTTAAAGCCGTGGGACTAGCCCCACTTTGGACTCCTTGCTCAGCAGGGAGCCTGCTTCTCCCTCTCCCCACCTTCTCGTGCTCTTTCTTGCTATCTCTCTCTCTCAAATAAATTCTTTAAAAAAAGTAAATAAATAAAGCCTTGGAGCTAAATGAAATTTCCCAGGTAGAGAAGACAGAAAGAGAATAGGTTGGATTACTCTAACCTGAAATGAACTGGCAGAAAAGGAATTAGCTGGGAAAATATGGTACAGAAGGAAGGGGTTGGGAGTTTGAGTCCTATTCTATCTTCTGGAAATAGAGTTCCTTTCTTTTCCAGACTAACATCCCTTCACATATTTAAAGGTAGATACTTGTTCACACTGCCACCACCATGTTTCAGGCCTTTCAGTGGCTCACTATTGAGGGAACATTACATTAGCATCCTAAGTAGGCTCCACACCTCTGGACTCTTCTGCCCCCTTCTATCCTGATATTATCGTTGACTTGATCTTCGTGAAGTCTGTCAAGCCCTTGATGATTCCTACCACCTTTAGGAATACGTCCACATCTGCCTCCATCCTGTCCCTCAGCTCTGATTTCTTTCATTTCCCCTTTCTAGCCAAGCCTCAACTATAGTGTTTCTTATTCCTCAGATGTGTCCTGTAGTTTCCAACTCTACTTTTGTTAATACCGAGCCTGTACTTGTTCATAGCCTACCCATGGTTCTGGTTCAGTTGCCACCTATATCATGAAGCCTTGTCCGGCCTTCCCAATCCAAAGGGACCTGTCCTATTCGTGTACTTCTATTCTCTCCTGCCCCTCCTTGCATATCCATAGGGCAAGGACCTCTTTACTCACCTTTTGATCTGTTAGAAGTGAAAGAGACATCTTAAAAAGCTATTCTATTTTGTTGCTTTTACTGAATTTTGCCCATAAACCATCCCAGGTAAATTGTAGCCTGTATGTCTTCATTGTTCCTCAAGTTTGATTTGATAGTCATTAAGTGAAGATTATATTATGGATTGTTGAAAACTGGTTGACAATTTATTTGAAAGTGTTTTATTTAAAAAGCCAAATCCTAAAAAATAAATAAATAAAAAACCAAGTCCTAAGGTTTTATTAAGACCCAAAACTTAAAAGCTTAAAAAACCACCAAAGCTTGACATTCTTAGAGAAGATAGATCTACTTTTGTATCATAGAATTTTTATTTTGAAATTGTTTTACTTATGAGCTGGCAACTTACACTGAATTTTTTTCCTTCCACGTAGCATGGAGGATGAAAAGGAAGATAGTAAAGTTATACCTACAGAATGTGCCATCAAGGTATTTAAAACAACCCTTAATGAGTTTAAGAATCGTGACAAATATATTAAAGATGATTTCAGGTTTAAAGATCGCTTCAGTAAACTAAATCCACGTAAGATCATCCGCATGTGGGCAGAAAAAGAAATGCACAATCTCACAAGGTAAAGAAAACCATTGTGCTAGAAGTTATCTAGGGTAATTACTTTTTTGTATTAGGCCTACTAGCCAGGCAAAAAAATCCATGCTTTCTTTTAAATTCATCTGTGGAAATTATGGAAGGCCTCGAAATTCTAGTGTTTAATGAGGCTTTCTGTAAGAAAATATTTCCTGGTATAACCTGAATTCATACTTTTGGGATGAGTAAGTCATTTTCTTTTTTCTTTCTTCAGTAACGTTTGAGGGAAGCAAAGTCATTTTCTGCCTAAGACATTTTGTATATGTCTACATGCTGTCATTGTTCAGCTTTCAATTAGGCTTATTATAAATAATGATTTTTTTTTTTGTTTCAGAAAATGTTTATTACATCTAATGTTGTTAATTTGGTGGAGGCAGTCTGACCAAATTGTATTTTGCTTTATTAGACTTGGTTCTCAATTCTCTAAGCAGAATTTATCAAGGAATTTATCAACCAAGTAATATAGTAATAATCTTTCTCAATAAACCTTCCATATCTTAATCTATTAAATGCTTAATTTTTATTTGTTCTGAAGATGTTTGCTTTCAAATGTAATTATCCATATTTATTAGTTGCAAAATTCTTCTAAATAGTCAGACTTGTAAGTAGAATAATTTTCTAAAAGGTCTTGCTGCCCTTTAATCTCTTCTATACCTTTGAGATCTCATCCCTGCCTTTCTTAAAATTCTCCAACAGTTTCTGTAGTCTTTAGTGTAAAGTTCAAAGGCCTGCTCTGGTGTGGAGCCCACCTGTCTCTGTAACCTCAACCCACATTGCCCTTCTTCCGACTCAAGATCCAGCTATGTTGATTGACACACATTCCCCAAATGGACACTGTTGAATGCCTCTGTGCATTTCCACAAGCTGCTTCCAGCCCTAGACCAGCATTCCCCACACTGTCTTAATTTGGCTAATTCCTGTTCACCCACTGCTTATACTAAGGCTTCCTTGATGCTGCGTGCTCCCGTAGCTCCTACCCACACCGTGTGCCACACGACACCATCCTTGTCTCCTCATCTATCTGTGCCTGCCAGCAGCCCATGGCTCTATAAGGGCAGAGGCTGGATTTTACCGTCTCTGCCTCCCCCAACCCCTGGGCAGAACATAGTGCCAGCTCATTGCAGGCCCTTGTTAGATATTTGTTGAATAAGTGAAATATTCTCTCCTTCTGATTTTTACATTCTTAATTATTTCTTTCTGTGTAGAATGCAGAGAGCTGGAATTCCTTGTCCAACAGTTGTACTACTCAAGAAACACATTTTAGTTATGTCTTTTATTGGCCATGATCAAGTTCCAGCCCCTAAATTAAAAGAAGTAAAGCTTAGTAGTGAAGAAATGAAAGAAGCCTACTACCAAACTGTTCATGTAAGTTGTGCTTTTTATTTTTTTATTTTTAAAGATTTTATTTATTTGACAGAGAGAGATACAGCGAGAGAGGGAACACAAGCAGGGGGAGAGGGAGAGGGAGAAGCAGGCTTCCCACCAAGCGGAGAGCCTGATGCGGGGCTCGATCCCAGGACCCTGAGACCATGACCTGAGCCGAAGGCAGACGCTTAACTGACTGAGCCACCCAGGTGCCCCTAAGTTGTGCTTTTTAAAGCGTTCATATACCAACTTAAAAAATATTTTGTCTAAACCTTAAAAAATTTCCTAAAATAATACTATTTTATGTTCATGTAACAAGGACAAACTGAAGTTTGTGACGGAATATTAACATTGAAGAATTGTCCTTAAATCAATGTGCTGCTGTCTTGAGTCACTAAAGAAAAATCAGAGCTAAGGAGCTCATGAAGCCTCATTGGTTAGCATTAGTGACATGGAAGCATAAAGCTCTTATTCACAAAACAATCTATTAAATAAAAGTTGACATTTCTACATTTGGCAGACAGATGTCATGCCTCATTAGTTTGTATGCCTTCTTGAATGTCCTAGCACTTAACAGCTAAGAAAATGCCTGTCGTTGGGAAGTTGGCAGGGAGCAGATGTAGTCTCGTTATAAGAGTGATGATAGGGCGCCTGGGTGGCTCAGTTGGTTAAGCGACTGCCTTCAGCTCAGGTCATGATCCTGGAGTCCCGGGATCGAGTCCCGCATCGGGCTCCCTGCTCGGCGGGGAGTCTGCTTCTCCCTCCGACCCTCCCCCCTTTCATGCTCTCTCTCTCTCTCAAATAAATAAATAAAATCTTAAAAAAAAAAAAAAAAGAGTGATGATAAAAGGGGAAGATGGGAGGGAGTGGTCTTAGAGCACGTCAGGAATCTTGAAGCCATTTATGCTTTGGGACAGCAGCTGAATTCCATCTGAGATCCTTCCAGCTTAAGAAAATGTTACTAAAACTGTCATTCTTCTCTAGTTTTGTTTTTGTTTTGTTCTGTTTGTTAAGTAAACTGTACCCCCAACACGGGGCTTGAACTCATGAGCCCAAGATCAAGGGTCACACGTTCTACCAAGCGAGCTGGCCAGGCGCCCTGCCTCTGTAGTTGTTTTGATTGAATAGCAAAGAAGCCTCTGTGCTTTTTACGTGGTCTCTGCATAAAGCGTTCATGTCCTGCAGCAGCGTATGTGAATATGGAAGTGTTTGCCAAATGATTTTTTAAGACAGAGCTAGGGAGATAATCCAACTTTCTCTGCTTCCAAAAAACATTGAGAGGAAAATCAAGTTCATTTTTCTGGCTTCATTGGGTGGTGGGGTAACTGGGAAAGAGATGAAGTAGTGATAGGCTTTTCCTACTTGATTCTGTTAAGGCTGAGACATAAAACATTAATGCTGATTTTTGCTATAAGAAATCAGTAATGAATATATAATGCCACTTAATTTGTAAGACTACCTCTTCCCCACTATGTCTGGCAGGAAGTACTTTTTACCTTATATAAAAAGGTGAAAAAAATCTTTCACCCACTTTTATTGAAGGGAAGTGGCTTTTAGATCTTCTGGTTAGTGATCATAATATGGCTGCTTTCTTACTCTGTGGGGAACCAGGTCTGCCATTTGGTCTCCTGACCTCATTGCTGTCACATAGACAAGGAAATAAAGTGTCATACTCATTCCCTTCATTGTCTCAGTGTTCCCCTGCCCTACCTAAAAACAAAAACAAAAACAGCTCAGTGTTAGACTGTACAAAGTAAAGAGGAAATAAGTTCTTTAACCTAGTTTTGCTTTTTCTGGAAAGTATTGGTTGGCATAGACATTTTAGTTGCATAGGTAAATTAGAATTGTTGCTCATGTCCTAAATGTCTGCCTTGCCTCCTCACAGTTGATGCAGCAGTTATATAATGAATGTACACTTGTCCATGCTGACCTCAGTGAGTATAACATGCTGTGGCATGCCGGGAAGGTGAGGAGCACGTTTTTTGTTAATGTTCACACAAAATGACTTGATGTAAATTACTGAATGTATACTGAACGTATGCTCTGCCTTTAAATAGGTCTGGTTGATTGACGTCAGTCAGTCTGTAGAACCAACCCATCCTCATGGCCTGGAGTTCTTGTTCCGTGACTGTAGGAATGTCTCACAGGTGGGCATGTAAGCTAATACATCTTTTTTATAGGATATAACAGATTCAAATATTTTTCTCATCCCTAAGAAAAATAAGATGATCATATTCTTAGAAATTGAAGGAAGGGTTAGGTTATCAACTGCTTTTGAGATAAAGATACAGAGATCAATTTGTCAGATTTCATTTTCAACAATAACTTGATTGCTTGCCTCACATTTGGGCTATTGAATTTAATTTGCAAGGGAGTGAGTTTTTATTTTGACTGCAGATACTTAAGCAGCCAGGTAGACATTTAACATGCACAGTGCTTCGAGTGAAGCTGGTATTAGCAAGCCTACGTGCTTACTGCCATTGTTATTACCATTAAAAGGAGAATAGTCTTCTTAGTGGTACTGTGTCTGATCACTGATTTCTGTGAGGTAGAGTAAACAGATTAGGGAAGGTAAAACTCAATAATCACAGAGTTGTGTCACATTTATTTGCTATTTCTAAAGGAAATTAATTGTTAGCAATAGATTCAGGTAAGAATGGTCTTTCTAAATGATCGAATAACTTCGTATTGGAAATAATTTCTGAACCTACTTAAAGATTGTAATCCACGGGATTTAGTGAATATTTTGTCTACACATTCAAAGCAGTGCCACCCAATTTTATATATGCCACTCATTTATAGCTATAGAAGGTGCATTGTGACAAATCCAGAAGGCAGCACAGATGTGTTCAAGAGGACAAATAGCAAGTAGAACCTGAGCAGCATAGTTAAATTTGAAATGAGAAAATCTGTGGTTTAAAAATTATGGAAGGAATTCACTGGTATCTTACAAGATATGGTGTATCTCATAAGATACGGTATATCTTATATACTATTGTACATATACATATATATAATATATACTATATTACAAGATATAGGGTATCTTATATACTATTCTCTGTTTTTTGTTTTCAAGAGAACCTTGCTATAATATCTTCTACTGACTTATATTTCTTTACTAGTTTTTCCAGAAAGGAGGAGTAAAAGAAGCCCTTGGTGAACGAGAACTCTTTAATGCTGTTTCAGGCTTAAACATTTCAGCAGATAATGAGGCTGATTTCTTAGCTGAGGTAATTCTGTGTGCCTGTTTTTCACCCTGCTAATAGAGAGCTGGATGGAGTAGATAGCAGAAACCCAGAGCTCATTTTCTTCGTCTTCTTTTAAGGTTTTGTTTTATTTATTTATTTGTTTGTTTGTTTATTTATTTATGGATGGATGGATGGATGGATGGACGTATTTATTTTTTTTAGAGAGAGAGAAAGTGTAAGTGGTGGGGTGAGGCAGAGGGAGAGGGAGAGAGAGAATCTCTAGCAGACTCCACACCCAGCGCAGAGCCTGATGCGGGGCTCAGTCCCATGACTCTGAGATCATGACCTGAGCTAAAACCCAGAGTTGGATGCTTAACCAGCTGAGCCACCCAGGCACCCCTCATTTTATCCTTTTATCCCCTCAAAAGCAAAAGTAGAGATTTTTCTTTCCTTGAGATGTTTTGGTCCTTTCCAGACTTAAAACCTAGGATAGACTTACAGCAAAACACTGCTTCAAGGAATTCACAGTTTGGCTAAGATGGACAAATACCACCACTACCAGTGTACTCCTGTCGCCTCTATTTATGAATGAGGGAGTGGGCTGGTGCACACTCCGGGTGATACAGAGAGCAGTCGCACGTGGTCCCTGCCTTTAACTGACTAGAGAAAGTTGGCCGTGGTCATCCTTAGAAAGGCCTAGTCATTACAATATGGATCTGCAGAACCATAAAAAAAAAAATCTTCCAACAGAAAAGTTCTCTTAAAATTGAACAAAACCCCAAAAGTGAAATAGCAGCTAATTATTCCAACAGTATACCAAAGCAGAGAATGTATAGAGTCTGTTCCAGAACTCCGCAATATGATTTGAATTTGGCCAGGCTGTGGTGGAACCTAAGGGCAGAGGAGAAGTCACAGGAAGATGGTAAATCTGACCTCTAGCACAGTACAGTTGCTCAGTAAGTAGGTGTTACTACTGTTGTTGAACCAACATTAGAATCTCCTTTTTCTTGTTTCCTGAAAGCTTTATGGAGTACACAGTAAGACATGTGATCCTAGTTGGTAGATTGATAAAGACACTAAATGTTGATCTTGATAATACAGTCAAGTAAAAAACATACCGTGTAGTATGTGTCACCCTGTAATGCAGGTCTGTGAGACATGTAATGTGTGTCACACAATGTAATTCTTATTCAAGGCCAGTGTCCTTAGGAATGACCTAGTTTTAAGAGAGTAAAAATGCTGGTTCAATCTAAAGTGTGGTTTTTGTGAAGTAAGATTTTGACAAATGGATTCAATGCATTAATTTTGTAGATAGAAACTTTGGAGAAAATGAATGAAGATCATGTTCAGAAGAATGGAAGGAAAGCTGCTTCATTTTTGAAAGATGATGGAGGTCCGCCAGGCCTATATGATGAATAGCACCAACACCCACTGCTTTCGTTGTTAACACAAGGTGGTGATTGTCAGCTGCCAATGGCAAATGAAGTTATGGGTGGCTTGAAATACCAAAACATAAGGAGTGTAAAATGGTGCTTCTGTGCTTTTTTTCCCCCTTGTAACCCATATATATGCCAGATGTGTGGAATTTGTAGCTCAGCATTGGGAGAATAAAATGTCACTACCTCTCATCTTATGAACAGGATAATATAATTCTTTAACAGCTATAGGTTATCTAGCTGAAATCAACCTGATTTTACAGGATTCGTGGTATAAAACGTTTTGATGAGAATTTTTAAAACTTAGGTAACATTTCCAAACATGGGAGGAAAGGACAGGTGTGTTTACAAGGAAGGCTTTTATTACAATATACTTGCTTTTTTTCACCTCCCTGTTTTGTGTTACATCTTTCCTCAAATATTTTATTGGCCTAAAATTAGCCCTTTTTAGTTTTTTTTCAGATTGTGACCATGATTCTAAAGGAAAATCTCTTCTCTTTAGTAGGTGACATAAATGGAAATTTGGTTTTAAAATGACTGATAAAAATAGAAGGTTATTGGTACATCATGAATATGAACTGAATTTTGCTTTTCCATACTCATATCCAAGACAGGGCATCACAGATCTCTGAAAGAGAAAAATGTATAAGAACTTCTTAACTATTCAAAGCCTTTAAATTTAACTTTCAGTTTTTCTACATTTAGATGAAGTGGTTAGGCCACTGTGGTGGAACCTAAGGGCAGAGGAGAGAACTCATGGTGCAGCTGCTTTGCATTTATAATGAAAATGTAAATTATCTGGAAGGGTAGAATATAATAATTAACCATGTTTGACATATTTTAATGAAGTCGGTGAAACAAAGTTCAGTTTACATTTCATTCAAACTATATACATAATTGATTTTGAGAGAAATAGAGCAAGCTAATTAGAAATATTAAATAATCACATCATGAAAAGTATATATAAAACAACCTGGGTACCAAATTAACCAAGTAATTTGAACTACTGGCCTCCTTCCATAATTAGTACTGGCTGGATGTCAGTTCTTAAATAAAGCAAGCACTATAGTGGAAAAGTACATTGGCTTTATTAGGGTTGAAGTTCATTAACGACAATGTAATCATTCCTCCTTACTGGAAAGTAACAATCTAAATATCATTTACACTTGAAAGCTTCTTTAACATTATTTTAAAATGCCAAATACGTTCTTTCTAGAAAAATATTTATTTTTGTTTCTGTTACAACAATAGCTTTTAACTGCATTTCAGAGAAATGTGATTTTGGATAGCTACTCGTTACATTTCTGAAATGTTTACTACTCTGAAACAAGGATTTAGATGACTGGTGATTATTGGCTTTACAGAAATTTCAGAGAACTAATTTTAAAAACCATGAGCCATTTAAAAATTGTTTTGTTTTCTGACATACTCTGTTTGACAAAGCAGCAAACCATTGCTGTGTGGCATTTTTGGAGTGTGCTGTGAACATGCTTTTTAAAATATTAAATATGAAGAGAGCATTCTTTGTGTGGTTTCTTACTGTTCTTTATGTTAACTTATGTCCTGGCACCAAGTTACTCCTTCTGTATAAAATTAAGTAGTGCTACCTTAAGCAATTTTTCCCCCATTCAACTTCTCATATTTATATTTCAATAAATGACCTACTTCACATTACAAATAGGTTTTTCTCTTGTGTATCAGAGAGTAAATATTTCACTTAGGGAAAAAAGGAAGTGGGAGGTGTTGGTTTGCTAAGTAAAGACTCAAATAGGAATGACACAAAACCACAATTTGGAAACAAGGATATTTTGTTTCACTTTACTGGAAGTAGATACATGAATATCTCTTAAGTTACAGAAATAAGGATGATTGTAGAGGATTTTTTTTTTTTTTTAAAGATTTTATTTATTTATTTGACAGAGAGAGACACAGCAAGAGAGGGAACACAAGCAGGGGGAGTGGGAAAGGGAGAAGCAGGCTTCCCGCGGAGCAGGGAGCGGGACGCGGGGCTCGATCCCAGGACCCTGGGATCATGACCTGAGCCGAAGGCAGACACTTAACGACTGAGCCACCCAGGTGCCCCTGTAGAGGATTTTTATATCAACAAAATAAGTCTTCGCATTTCCTTATAAAAAATCAACTTTTTAAAGTTGCTTAAAAAAAAAAGACATGCATGCTCATTTGAATTTAAATATTACAGGAATTCAGAAATGCTAAAGTAAAAAGTCCCTTGGTATTCCAGAAACCATTGTTTATAGTGTGGCATGCATCCCTGCCAATTTTTTCTCCTTCAGTATATGTTATTATTTAAAAATATCTAAACAGAAAGGATGCAGTGAGGCAGCTTTTGGTGAAATGTTGGTCATGGTAGACCTCTAAGGAAGATGAAGGACATGCAGTCCCTAAGATATGTTAGAGGCAGGATATTTTTTGCTGCTCATTTAGGCTACAGACATCAGAAGAGATTGGTATCTGTACCTTCTGAGATTCTGAGCAGTTTTCCAGCACTTTAGAAATTCGGGGTGAGGAGCACCTGGCTGGCTCAGTTGGTAGAGCATGCAGCCCTTAATCTCCGGGTTGTGAGTTCTTTAACAAATAGATTGCTTAAATAAACTTTAAAAAATTGGGGGTGAAACCTCATCTAATTGTATTTTCACCTCAATACTTATGTTTTGAGGATAGCTATTTCTCTATTGGAGCTTTGTATGGATTACATAAAAATTAAAGAATGATTTAAGTTTTCAAAGTTTATTTTATGCTTGGAAACCTCAGTTTATTCATTTGAAAGCCTCTTGTTTTTATTTTTTATTTATTAATTTTTTAAAAAATATTTGCCAGAGGGGCGCCTGGGTGGCTCAGTTGGTTGGGCGGCTGCCTTCAGCTCAGGTCATGATCCTGGAGTCCCGGGATCGAGTCCCGCATCGGGCTCCCTGCTCGGCGGGAGTCTGCTTCTCCCTCTGACCCTCCCCCCTCTCATGTGCTCTCTCTCATTCTCTCTCTCAAATAAATAAATAAAATCTTAAAAAAAAAAAATACTTGCCAGAGAGAGAGTGCACAAGCAGGGGAGAGGGGGAGAGGGAGAAGCAGGCTCCCCACTGAGCAAGGAGCCCGATGTGGGACTCTATCCCAGGACCCCGGGATCATGACCTGAGCCGAAGGCAGATGCTTAACCAACCGAACCACCCAGGCATCCCTTGTTTTTATTGTTTGATTTCCTATTTCTCAATGCAGAAATATTAAAAGGGTACATTGAGAACAGCATTACTTTTGCTGTCCTAGGCTTTACAACTTTTCCCCAAACATAGGTAGCTTTTTGGGAGTTAAGATCAAATACAGTAGAAAGATAAGAAAGTAGCAGATGGAGGGGAAGGTGGGGTATTCATCACAGAATAAAGAATGAGCTACTACTTATAGCTCTGAACTTTATCTTTCTAATGCCTCTGGGACAGAAAGAACATAAAATCAAATAGAATACTTGACAAAATCAAGAACAGTATCTGGGTAAAGCGTCAAATGAGTAAAAATTTATGAAAAATCTGGAAAACATCAAAAAGGGTTTGAAAGTTGAATTTGAAGAAGAAACAAGTCCATTGCTCATAGTATTAGTATATTGTTGTTAAGTAACAAGAACAACTACTCATCAATTTCATTTTTTTTAATTGTATCATATTTGGAAAACGGTAAAACAAGCATTGGACAGAGGAATTGAAGCCTTCCCTACCCCCCAGTTCATATGTTGCCTCCTTAACCCCTAATGTGACAACTGTATTTAGAAATAGGGCTTTTCAGGAGATTAAGTGAGGAGGTTTAAGGAGGCTTTTAATAACAGTTAAGTGAAGTCATCAGGGTGGGGCTTTAATCCTATAGGACTGGTCTCCTTAGAAGAAGGGAGAGGCACCAGAGATTTCTCCCTATACAAGAACAGAAGAAAAGCCATGTGAGGACACTAAGAAGGCAGCTGTCTGCACCCAAGGAGAGAAGCCTCATCAGACACCCCCTGTGCTGGCACTTTGGTCTTGGATTTCCATCCTCCAGAACTGTGAGAAAATTCATTTCTGTTTTTGAAATCATCCAGTCTGTGACAGTATTTTGTTATGATAGTGCAAATAGGCTGATACAAACCTAAGGTAGATACAAAGATTTTTTTGGTGGGCATCCTACTTCAACTGATGTAAGAATTTTGCTTGGACAATAAATATTCCCAATTTAGGAAAATTGCAGGTGAGATTGTGGGAACACTGCCCATGATCGAGGATGAATGATAGAGAATGGGAAGCTACTGGAAATCTGCAGGAGCCACTCCAGGACCCCTTTAAAAGGAAGAAGATATAGTGAGTTGCACATATAGAATTAATTATTAAAATGTTACTATCGCTTGAGCATGCATAAATTTCTAAAAACCTATTAAGCAGGCTTATTAAGAATAGGGAAATATAAGGGGTAGGATTTTGGATACATGCAACCCCCACCCAATAAACGAGAAGAATGTAGACAATTGGGGTAACTTTCGTTAAGATTAGCTGTTGAGCAACCTAGTAGCCAATCATTGTCAAAGCAGATTCAGGAGACTCAAGATGTTCCTATCAACCCTACTTTTTTCAATGTTTTTGACAATGACTTCATTGATGATATAAAGGATCCAGTTATCAGATTTGTGAAATGACAGGAATCTGTGAGTGAACTACACCAGAGTTTGTTCAACCATTCACCCATCGAAAGACATTTGGGTGGTGGTTTCTAGTATCAGGTTGTTATGAATAAAGCTGCCATGAACATCTGTTTACACGGTTTTGCATGAAGAAAATAGTGCAATTGCTGGGTTGTATGCTAAATGCATGTTTAGTTTTATAAGAAACTCAAACTGTTTTCTAGAGTGGTCATATCATTTTACCCTCCCACCTTCAACGTATGAGTTTCTCCACATTCTCTCCAGCATTTTGTATAATCACTGTTTTTCTTTCAATTTTAGCCATTCTAATAGGTGTGTAGTGATACCTAATGAGATCAGTAGTAATATTGACGTGGTTTTTTTGAAAAACACAATGAAATTATCAACATTTAAAAGATCCTTGTAATTTAGTGAACAAGTATTTTCCCAATGACCAATGCATGATGTTACACAATCATGAGTATTCTGGTTTTAAAATATGTCCACAAATTTTTTGATACCTCTCTTTCAAAAGATGGAAGCTAATTCCCTTCGCCCTTGAATGTGGACTCTATTCAGTGAATCTTGTGAATAGAATGTAGCAGAAGTGGTGGTGTGTGACTTCTGTTTAGTTCATAAAAGACATTGTGGCTCTGCCTTGTTCTCTCTGGGATCCCTGGCTCTGGGGGAAGCCAGCTGCCATGTGTTGAGGACACTCAAGAAGCCAATGAGAGACTCGTTCATATGGGGAATGAAGGCCTGACAACAGCCATATGAATGAGGTTAGAGGCAGATCCTCTGTCTTCAAACCTTCAGAGAATGGCAGCGCTGGCCAACATCATAACAGTAGCTCATGAGAGACCCCGAATCAAAACTACCCAGGGAAGTGATGCTCACATTCTGATGCACAGAAACTGTTAAAAAAGAAATGTTTGTGATTTTAAGCCATTAAGTTGGGGGGGGTAATTTGTATTAGAGCAATAGATAACAAATAAGAGATCCATTCAAAGCTCGAGAAAGACTAATGGATTTTACTGTAACAGGGTACAAAAAATTTATTGATAGTTTCAGACGCCACATTGCAACTAATCTTTAAGAAACTACCACTTGGGGGCGCCTGGGTGCATAAGTCAGTTAAGCGTCTGCCTTCAGCTTAGGTCCTGCTGGGATGGAGCCTGCTTCTCCCTCTCCCTCTGCCTGCCGCTCCCCCTGCTTGTGCTCACTCGCACTCTCTTTCTCTGGCAAATAAATAAAATCTTAAAAAAAAAAAAAAAAGAAACTACCACTTGTCGAGTACTAGTGTAGTATTAAAGAATATCTAGTAAAAACCAATGATGTATGGTGACTAACATAACAATAAAATTAAAAAAAATAAAGAATAATAAAAAATATCTAATCTACATTATCTGCAAAGGCGATTCATACACTCTTCCCTTCTCCAATTACCTACCTATATGAGGCCAGCCTCCCCCATATACTTCAACTAAAGCAAGATATCCCAACACAGAGAATACAGAAGCAGATACGAGAATTCAGCTGTCTTAAGTCAGACATTATAAAGAGATTTGCAAAAATATAAAAATGCCATTTTTCTCACTGAGGTTTTGGGAAATAGTTATTTTTCACTTACAAATGTTCTTTATATTAACTTGTAATGGGTTTTGTTATTTGTAAGTGACCAAAATTTTTTCTGTTTTAATTTTTAATATGGTAAATACCAATAAAACCCATAAACAGAATCTCATTGAGGTCCTCAATAATTTTTGATAGTGAAAAGGTGTCCTGAGGCCCAAAACTTAGAGAACTACTGCTCTACCGCATACAGGCACGAGAATGTATTTAAAGGAAAGCAATTAGAATTGGACTCGAAATCATGTTGTATGTGGATTAGCCAAAGAATTTGAAGGTGCTTGCTTGGCCTAGAAAACATTTCGGACCAAATGGCTGACTTCTAAAAGGAGAGGAGTATTGATCCATTTTAAAAACCAAAAGGAATTTTAAAAGTTCAAAGAAGAAAGTGAAAGTCACATGAAAACCTGCCAACCAGTGAGAGCCACTAAAAAAATGTTGGTACCTGCCCTTCCAGACATGTTATAAAGTCTGAAAAAGAATTAAAACACACACACACACACACACAGAAAACCAGAAAAGCCTGTGTGTTGTGCTTAGGTTTTAGAAACTGCCAGAAACACTTTTTCAGCCACTGTAGGAGGAAAACACGCCCGTGAAGTTGCTTATCTAAAACACCAGGAGTTACCCTGAGCTTTGGTGGCTCTGGAAAATACAGGTCCATAATCAAACAAGAAAGAAGAAAACAAACCAATTAATGAACTTACTACTGACTCCCTAACAGCCAGGGGCAGTCAGGGCCGACTGGCTGGAGGCCTCACTTCCTTTTTTAGTTTACCTACTCCCGGTAGGGTTGCCCTTAAGCAACCCCTGATGGCCTGGTGGTTACCAGGACTGCTCTCCCACAGCAGCCCTGAGTGTATCTAAACAGATATTTTGCTCAGCTTTTCAGCATCTCTGATCTTTCCCTTTTCGGCTCAGTGCCTCATCTCCTCAGCCATCGCTTTCAAAGCAGCAAATTCATTGTGGAACAAAGTGACAGCGAATGTCAGACTGTTCTCTGGGCCTTCCCTGCTCTTGAGGATCGTGGCTTCTCCAGTTCCAGCTGCCTTGGTAGCTCGCCAGCACTTTAATGAAAGGTATAAAAACTACTTTCACAAAGTAATGAAAACAAAGATCTTTTTTTTTTTTTTTGCTAATTGTTGTTCCAATTTTTAGTGTTTCCAGTTTCTAGATGAACCAAAAATTGTTGAGGAACCATAAGAAAATCTTTATTTTAACAATTTGTTAAGAGTTCATATTCAGACAGCAATACCATGCATGACTTGATCTTCCTGGGTTAACCCAGGGGGCCATGTGGCAGGCTCTGCCACCGCGTCTACACAGCATGACCAACTGACACACTCATTGTCCTCTGCCTCCTAAGAGCACACATGACTCAGCTGTGGGACATTCTAGAAGTGGCACACACATTGCGAAAACAGCCTGACTGTGCAGTAGCTCTTTTATCTATGACATGCAGAAAATAGCCAAGGAGGGTTCCCGTCCACCTGGGATCTGCAGTTTTCTAAGTTTGCTCTTATACAAATCTTACACACTCTGAGAGAGCTGCTAGGCCCAGCCATCACCCAATATGTCACATTAATAAAAACAACAAGCATGCAAGCGTTACTTTACCTAAACACTTTAAAACCGAGTGAATTCTAGGGCACAACTTGCTCCCACTATTTTATTTTAGTTTATTTAGATTTTATTTATTTGAGAGAGCATAAGTGGGGGAGGGGCAGCGGGAGAGGCAGACACTCCGTTGAGCAGGCCCCCAGGATTATGACCTGAGCATCATGACCTGAGCCAAAGGCAGACCCTTAACCGACTGAGCCACCCAGATGCCCCGTAGCAGTTTTTTATTTTTAAAATGCTATTGGACACCCATAGCAGTTTTTTTGTTTTTTTTTTTTAAAGATTTTATTTATTTGACAGAGAGAGACACAGTGAGAGAGGGAACACAAGCAGGGGGAGTGGCAGAGGGAGAAGCAGGCTTCCCGTGGAACAGGGAGCCCAATGTGGGGCTCGATCCCAGGACCCTGGGATCATGACCTGAGCCGAAGGCAGCCGCTTAACTGACTGAGCCACCCAGGCGCCCCGTAGCAGTTTTAATATAAGAAAAATTTGACTCAAATGTTAGCTCTGAAGAGATGAGATACTACTTTATGCAAAGCTTTTAAGTCACAAAAAGTTATGACATGGTAATAACGTAGCAGTCCTTTCCCATTACCCCTAAATCGTATGGTGTTACTCTAAACTGTTGTATCGGGTAGCCTGTTTCTTCTGCCCCTAGTGTTATGGTGTACCTGTTGTCACATGTTCTTCCTGCCTTCTTCACCTGCCTCTGCATCCTCCAACTGGCCCCCTCCCGTGTTTGACCACACCGGTCTTCAAAGCACGGTGAGGCCGATAAGCCCCTGTAGCCCTTCTTAGCTCTATTACAATATTATATTCCTTAGATTTTTGTGTATCACGTATGTGGCATTATAATGCACTTTTTGGAGCCAGGGTAATAAATACTTGACATGTTCATGTTCTCCAAAGAGCTTAAGGAAATGCTGATACAAAGTGGGAGCTTTAGAAATATGTGATGATTAAATAATCCCTACAGGGAAAAAAGAGTTCATATACAGCTTTGACCTTCACAACTAAACAGTGGTCCCCACATGTTTGTGAACAGGTGAAAATCTGCATGCACACGTTCATTTGAGGAGTTTACTAAGAGCAGAGTAACATTCCCAAGGAAGGGGATGGGGGGGGGGGGGGGGAATGATAGGACCTGGGAATCCAAATTTTAAGAAACTGCACAACTAACTTTGAAATGCAATGAAAAAAAGCTCATTGCTAGTTGCTAATCCAGTATCTATTTACATCTCCCTTACTAAAAATGTATTTTCTTTTCTTTTTTTCTCTTTCTAAGATTGTATTTATTTATTTGACAGAGACACAGAAGAGAGGGAACACAAGCAGGGGGAGAGGGAGAAGCAGGCTTCCTGTGGAGCAGGGAGCCCGATGCGGGGCTCAATCCCAGGACCCTGGGATCATGACCTGAGCTGAAGGCAGACGCTTAATGACTGATCCACCCAGGCACCCCTAAAAACTTGTTTCCTACAGGGCATAATGTACCCAGCTACAAACTACATTTCCCAGACTCGCAGCTAGAGTGGCTATCAGACATCTTTGAGGTCGCTGGGTGTGATCCTCTGGGAAAACTTTTTTTTTTTTAAAGATTTTATTAATTTATTTGAGAGAGACAGAGTACAAGCAGGGGAGGGGAGGGGCAGAGGGAGAGGGAGAGAGAGAGAATCCCAAGCAGACTCCACAATGAGCACAGAACCTGACTCGGGGCCCAATCTCACGACCCTGAGATCACCACCCTAGCCGAAATCAAGAGTTGGATGCCCAACTGACTGAGCCACCCAGGCACCCCACCTCTGGGAAAACTCTTAAAAGTTGATCAAACTCAGCCAGCACCAGCTCTTTGCCTTCTGCCTTTCCCCTTCTTCCTGCCTGGGAACTGTAGACCCCGTGTTAGAAGTAAGCATCCATCCTGCAGCTATCAGGTGATGAGCATGAGGATGAAAGCCACACACTGAGGATGAATGGCTACGTGAGAAAAAGAAGGAATGTGGCTCTCTGAACCATCATGGAACACTAGTACCAGGCCTGAATGGCTTACTTCCAGATTTCTTATTCCTTAAGAAAAATTCAAGTCCTATTTGGGTAAGCTACTATAAGTTGGGTTTTCTGTTACTTGGGCAAATGCAATTCCAACTGATACAATAGTTATAGAATTACAACAGAATAAGAAATGAGAGGGCTCCATCTAGGACCTGTGAAAGAACAACATGGAGTCCATCACACAAACCGGATAATGAACAAAAGCCAGGGAGAGCTAAAAGATACAATGAACACACTCGCCTCTGTCAACAACAAAAAGAAAAGCAAGTAAAAGCTCCAGAAAAAACATAAAGTCAACTTTTGTTGAAGTAAACAAAAACATGCCATGATTTTTTGAGCAAATGGTGAATTTTGACCTTGATATTTGGGACATTATTTTTTTTTTTAAAGATTTTTTATTTATTCATTAGAGAGAGAGCACGAGCGTGGGGGAGGTCAGAGGGAGAAGCAGACTCCCTGATGTGGAGCTCGATCCCAGGACCCCGGGATCATGACTTGAGCCGAAGGCAGATGTTTAACCGACTGAGCCACCCAGGCGCCCCCGGGACATTCTTTTTAAGTGGTCAAGTGTAGGGACCAACAATAACATTTACTTTTCTATACACCCAATAATTCCACATGGTTCTATGGTGAATATCATAATATTTTAAGAAATAATGGTAGTATTTTAATACTGTTACTTTTCAACATTTAGATATAATCCATAGACAAGGAACTGAATTTATATTTATAGAATGTTAATGCCCCAAACCTTGACAATATAAATTTGGACTAGGGAGGGGGAAGCAGAGGAGAGGGGTTGGTATAAGTGCCCTCATCTCCCCATCTTTTTTTTTTTTTTTTTAAGATTTTATTTATCTGACAGACACAGTGAGAGAGGGAACACAAGCAGGGGGAGTGGGAGAGGGAGAAGCAGGTTCCCCGCTGAGCAGGGAGCCACATGTGGGGCCCAATCCCAGGACCCCAGGATCATGACCTGAGCCGATCCCCAAGACACTTGACTACTGGGCCACCCAGGTGCCCCTCCCCATCTTATATAGTGTAGAGTCCCTGGAAACTTCTTAACATTGATGGATCAAAAATGGAGTTCTGGGTGTATCATATGAAGTTATGTGAGTAAATACTAGAAGAACTAAAAATAATAAAAGCAACAAAAATTGAGAAGTATTGGGCAAGGGAGGTGAGAGGCAGATCAGTGTGCTAAATTCCTTATCTTTTCATAGCAGAATAACATGTACTACCTGAAGCTCATAAAATGAGGTAAGTATATGAGTTATAGTGTTATCGTCAAAACCTAAAATAGAACTTGGTAACAGTGGCTTTCTCTGGGTTATGGTCTTGACCATTTTGAGGGAGGAGGGAGAAGAGAGCTTTTTTGCACTTGATATCTTCCTGTACTATTGAAATTATATTGATTTCCATGTGTGCATTGTTTTCATAATTACAATATAGCATGTTTTTATTTTTAAAACCTTTTGAGGGGCGCCTGGGTGGCTTAGTCGTTAAGCATCTGCCTTTGGTTCAGGTCATGATCCCACGGTCCTGGGATCGAGCCCCGCATCGGGCTCCTGCTCTGTGGGAAGCCTGCTTCTCCCTCTACCAGTCCCTCTGCTTGTGTTCCCTCTCTTGCTATGTCTCTGTCAAATAAATAAAATCTTAAAAAACAAAAAAACCCTTTGATTCTGGGGCGCCTGGGTGGCTCAGTCGTTGAGCGTCTGCCTTCGGCTCAGGTCATGATCCCGGGGTCCTGGGATCGAGCCCCACGTCAGGGAGTCTGCCTCTCCCCACATCAGGCTCCCTCCTGACCGGGAAGCCTGCTTCTCCTTCTCCCACTCCCCCTGCTTGTGTTCCCTCTCTCGCTGTGTCTCTGTCAAATAAATAAAATCTTAAAAAAAAAATAAAATAAAACCTTTTGATTCTGACAACCAACTGGTTTGTGGAGCCATTGAATCTTGGGAAATGTCTGAGTTCAAACACCCCTGTGAACTTTTACTCCAATGTAGTCATGAGAAGGGATGGGCAAGTTGCCTACTGGTCTTTCCACGGGTTTCAATGTAAAAACAGGCTTTTAGAAAAATTTTGCTCAAATTATCTTCCAAAACAACGAAATTCAGTTAAAAGAACAATGTTTTGAGATTGTTTAATGAACCACTTAAAAAATGAAACTTTTTATTCCCAATAAAAGTGAATTTTTAATATAAAACATTTGCATTACTCTGGTTTGCATATAAATTTTTGTCTCTGAAAATCAGATCTAGAGCTGACAAAAAGTGTGGCAGCAATAAAAAGACACTAAAACAGATATAGCTTTGCAACCTTTTGTCAATTTAATGTTTAAAGAAGGAGCAGAAATAGGAACTATGAACAGAAATAACTGAAACGAGGAAGGAAACATCTGCCTAAGTAACAAAGGAAACCCACAGAAAGAACCTTCTGATAAATGAAGGAATTATCAGACTGGATGGGGATACAATGGAAAGAATATTCTCACCTAATTCTAATTCTGGTCTGTCATTTATGGTGATTCCCAAGCTGGTATCAGGCACTTACGAATTTGAGTCCTGGTAATATCTGCAAACTCAAAATTCTAGAAATGACTGTTGATCTACTTTTATGGGCTAGTTTCAGAGTCTTAATGTTTACCAAGGAAAAGATAATTTTTTAAATCTGGGAAGAATAGGGAATTCTATATGGGCATGAGGCAAACAATCAATGTCTTTAATGCTCAACTATACAGAAACAAATACGTTTGTGACTGAAAGAAATGGGCCATGGAGAGGCAAAGATTTGGTTTGCCAAGGTAGTTCCAGATCCTCGGATTCTGCGTGGCCTGCAGTGGCTTCCCAGATGCTCTGCATTTCCTGGGCCACAGCCACTGTCAAGACCACTGTGTTCGGGGACCTCTCACCCATCACCCGGCAGTTCTCAGTGCTGCTTGCAGACCCAAGGTGAGGTGCACAAAAATTAAGCCTGGCTCTGTTGGGAACAAAACTCTGCCATAGCTGACTGAATCTAACTCTCTGGGAAGAGGGATAAGATGCCCAGCATTGAAGGAAGGCAAGTCTTTTCTGAGCACCTCGTCCCCTCCCCGCCCCCAACTGCACTACTTCCTCCCTGCTCTTGGCCAACATTCTTGTGGGGCTCTTGTTCCAAATATGCTCTTCTGTAGGGAAGGTTGGAGTAGTGAACCATGGGGGTTCCTCAATCTCCAGATTTTCCTTATCGATGGTCTATTGGCCTTTGGGCATGGGGGATGGTAAGAGGGTGAGAAGTGTCCAGGATGACTCCAGCTTCTTGATTTGTGCACTTGCGTGGGCGGAGGTACCACTGACAGGGATATGGGACCCTGAGAGAGGACCCTGGTGGCGAAGGTCAGGAGGGTTGGTTTAGAGATGCTGGTTTCCAAGTGCTCTGAGGCACCCTAGTGGAGGTGAGAAGAAGTAGGCAACTGGATGTAAGGGCCGAGGGACAGACCGCAGTACAGACACACAGCCCTCCCCTCGTGGATCTCGTGTACAACAGGAACAGATTTACTCAAGGAAGGACCAACATAAATATCAACAAAGTTTCATGAGAATGAGGGAGTGATTAAAAGGTACGGAGTCCATAAAATGACTGAAAAGTTGTCATGAACATAGTGACATGGAGCTCCCTGGGGACCTTCATGAGCGCTCTTTTGTTTCCAGTGATGGGGCCGAAGGCAAACTGGAGTGGGGTAAGGTTGGGGAAGTGGGGGCAGAGCATCACAACTCTTCGGAGAAGTGTGCTGTGAAGGAGAGAAAGGGGGTCATAGCTGGAGACACATAAGGGTTTCAGGAAAGTTTTTTTGTGTTTGTCTTCAGCTCAGGTGTTGTGTTTTTAAGAAGAAAGAGAGCAGCAAAGTGGAAGACCATTTCTAGGAGCCAGGTTGTGAGGAGAGGTGTGATAATCAACACCTTAAGTTTTCTGAGAAAGTGCGAAATGGGATCTGAAGACCTTCTTGGGCAGGACAGGCATTTTTCTGGCTCCATGGAGGCTAGGAAAGGCGGAGGGGCAGCAACGGTGGGCTGGACCATGCGTTACCGTCTGATGACTTCGCTTTTCCCCATAAGCAGAGGCCAGGTAGGTGTCTGGGAAGGGCTGCAGGCAGGCTGAGGAGAGCGGAGAAGGCTTGGCCGTGTCTTTGCAGGGAATGGAGGAGAGCCAGGCAGGACCGAGGGCCGTTGGCGTTCCTACCGCTGCTGCTGCCCGGCTGTGCCGCTCCTCCTGCAGGGGCAGGTGCAGAGAACGCAGGTGGAGTGCATCTGGGCTCAGGCTCTGTCAGGCGAGTGTGACAAGGACCGAGGAGCAAGGATGTTGAGGGTAACAGCAAAACCAGTACTGGCATGGAGGAACACGGAATTGCAGCTGGATGAGGACGGAAGGGAAGGAGGGGGCAATAGACGGGGCAGAAAAGGTAGGACAAAGGAGGCTCCTGGAGGTGGTGAAGAATGGTCGCAGGGGAGCAGCTGGGGGGACAGCATGGGGTGGGATGGGTCTTCCGCACGTATGCTGATAGGTGACGGCAGGACGTGGGTGGAAGGATTCTGTGATCCTGGTTAGTAGATGACAGAGATAAGGACAGGTATGGTCAATGGTAGGAGCCTTACAGGAATAGGTTTTTTTCGTTTTCATCTCCCTCCCTTCCTTCCTTCCTCCCTCCACATTCTTTCTTTCTTTTTACCAGAGAAAGGAGAGGAAGGCCTTCATTTTCCTACCCATAAATCTCCCAGCCTCCTTCTATCCTGTGCTTACAGAAACGACCAACCGCTCCATATGCACTCTGGGTCCTGCCCCATCTCACCTCACTTGGATATCTCGTCTTCTCTGTATATTCCATCGTTGTCTCTCTGCTAAACCATTCTCACACAAAGATGCCGCAGTCCGCTGTTCATAAATATAATCCTCCAACTCTGTCTCAGAGGTCCCTGGCCTCTACAGATTCCTGGGCTCCACAAGAGACTTGGAATGTTCTTATGCTCAGTACAGTATGCACGGCCTTGCTGCTGCTTTCATTTGAAAAACCTAACTCATTCCTACTTCCTCCCACCCTGGGCCACCTCCATGTCCTATTCCTCCGCTCCTCTCAGGGACAAGCTTCTCCAGATCGGTTACTAGGAATCTGCTGCCTATCACCTCTTCCTCACTTCCCATTCTCATTCCAACCCGCTGCCTGCCCTGTGGCTCTGCCTCCCAGTCCCTGCAGTGATGGTCCCCCCATGCAAGTATCAGTGTCTTCCTTGGGGTAAAAGTGGGGGACACTTTTCAGCACTCTCTCTGACTTCTCAGCAGCCTTTGTCAAAGTGGACTTACCCCATCTCCTGAAACAGTTCTTCACTCAGCCCCAGAGGCCTCCCCCACCCCTAGGTTTCTGTGTACTTCTCTGGCCGGCTCTGCTTGTTGTCCTTTACTGATTCCTCTTCTCAGCCTCTGCAGGTTGGTTTTTTCACTTTATGGCTCTATGGGAGGCAATGCCATCCAATTCCACGGCTTCAAATACCATCAGTATTCCGATACTGATTACTATCTCCAGCCTTGTCACTCTTGGTGAGCTTCAGCCCCACATATCCATCTATGCAGATGTCATTTCTCCTCGGATTCACATGTCCAAAACGCAACTCTTGATCTTCACCACTTCCCTGCCAAACTTCTCAAGCCTCTTTATCTTAGAGAACGGTGCTCAACTCGGGGTCATCCGTGATCCCTTCCTTCCTCCCTTCCATCTCCGTTGAATAAGGAGTTTCCCCCACCCTCCCTCAAATGTCAAAGCCATTCAAAACAGGCTTTCTGATTGCAATCTAAACTGGGTTTCCCTGTTACATGCTCACAGCATCCAGGCGCTGGCCACAGCTCTCCCCTCCCTTACTTACTAAGTTCCCAGAGAGAGGCTCAATAAACCCGCGGGAGAGACAGCGTAAGCCTTTCCTAGACCGGGGGCAGCCCTGCCCCAGGCAGGCGCGCGCCGGGCGTAAACCTCCCGGGATGGACTGGGAGCCAGGACCTGCACTTGCCCGGGAGGGCGCAGGCGGGAGTGGCCGTGCCCACACCCGCCCTCGGCTCCGCGCGGCTTCCGGGGCACGCCCTCGCCCCGCGAGCCGGGCTGGGACTCCGCCCTCCAAGAAAGGGGCGGAGCCTCTCGCGCCAACCAGGGTGCGGTCGCGGTCGCTAGGCCCCACGGCGGCCGGTCGGCCGTCGCCGTTTTAAGCGCGGAGGCCGGCGGGTCACGTGCCGGACGGGTGGGGGCGTGGCACCAGGAAGCGGCCTCCGCGCCCGGTCGGATCGCCGTCGCCACCGCCCGGCCCGACTCGTCGCGTCCCTGTGCCGGGCGCCGCTCGCCCCGCTCCACGCTGGCGGCCGCCCCCAGACTCCCCGCCGCAGCGGCGGCGCCCGCTATGGGCGAGGAGGACTACTACCTGGAGCTGTGCGACCGGCCGGTGCACTTCGAGAAGGCGAACCCGGTCAACTGCGTCTTCTTCGATGAGGCCAACAAGCAGGTCCGGGCCGGTCCGCGCCCTCCTCCCCCGCGCGGCCGGACGCGCCACGCCCGCCGTCCCCGGCGGCCCAGGGGCGTCCCGCGCGCACCCAGGTCGGGTGCCGGCCGGCGGGGGACAGGCCTGGGGCCTCCCCTCCGGTCCCGGCGCCGGAGTGGCGGCAGCTCCGGGCTCTTGGGTGGGCCGAGGGACCGGGAGCCACCTTGGCGGGGGCTTTCTTCAAAGTGACAGCTAGGTGGACCCCGAGCCTGCGCCGCCCACCCAGCAGCGCCCTTTGGCCGGTGTGGTCAGCTGTTAGCTCGCCAGCCCTTTCCCGGCGCCTTTGTTGTCTTTGTCATTAGTTACCCTTGCAGTCGAGGAATTAGACGTTGAGACTGCCCTTACTCTCGGGATTTTGGAAAGGGGGGAAAAGCAGTGTGAGGAGTAGCAGGGTGTGCGCAAGTGCATCAGGGGCGCCTTTGCCGTACCGGATTAAAATGTGTAGCCTCGGGGACCCCGGCCGGGTCTTGCCCAGTGGGCTGCACCCGGAATGGCAGTCTTTTTGGTCTCTACGCTTTTGTCCCTTAAAATTGATGTGCACACCAAGCATCTGCAGATTGATAAATGCCACGTTAGTTCAGCTGAACCAGGAGTGGGGTGTAGTGGAAATAGTCGCTTGTAGGCTGGTCTATGTGTCTAAAGTCTTTCAAAGTTCAGACCATTAACGTTGCTTCTTTTCCGTCCCAGGTTTTTGCAGTTCGCTCAGGTGGAGCTACCGGGGTGGTAGTTAAAGGCCCAGATGATAGGAATCCCATCTCATTTCGGTAACTGTTGACGTTCACAGAATAATTGTCACATGTAAACAAAATGATGTGTTTCTGTTTCTCATTCAGAAGGTGGTTTTAAAGGTTTGTCCTTTGGCTGTAAGACGCCTGAAGTGTATACTCACTTGCCAATCCCTGTGTGTAGGGAGAGGGAAGGGGACACCTGCTGCGCGGTGTTGGGGCACAGATCGGTACTAAGTGTCAGTGAAATGTGTGGAGTGGTTCTCTCGATTTGGGAATCAAATGCTCAGATACAGGGAGCCCACTTCCTGGCACTTGAAATTAGCGAGTCAGTTTACTGATGTGCCCATTTTTGGCATCTTGACTGAGGAGGGCCTTCATTTCCTCATCTGGCCCTGGTTTTTTCGAGCCGTGTGGTAGGTGAAGGAGATTTCTGGTTAGTGTTTCCTATATAATAATGTATTTTAAGAAAATCCCAGCTTCCACTAAGAGTGACTGGATATCCCAATTTATACAAGTTGAACCAGTATAATTATGAATAGCCCTTCCTTTCACTTTCAGAAGTATCTCAGTTTGGTTGATAAATTATCTGGTCTTTAACTCCTGTGATTACAGAAGGGGAAAGTACAGTGTGGGCCCTCAGTTCAGTGGTGACTTAAGTTTTTTTGCAGGTGGCCTTTGCTCATAGAAAACAGTTTTTTTTTTTTTAAAGATTTTATTTATTTATTTTTTAGAGAGCGAGCGAGAGAGAAACAGCATGAGAGGGGAGAGGGTCAGAGGGAGAAGCAGGCTCCCCGCTGAGCCGGGAGCCCGATGCCGGACTCGATCCCAGGACCCTGGGATCATGACCTGAGCCGAAGGCAGACGCTTAACCATCTGAGCCACCCAGGCGCCCTGAAAACAGTTTTTGAAGTAGAAAACAAGTCACTCATTGGTTGGACAAACTCTGATTGTAGCCCCTGTGCTAGGCACCAGGCATGGGAAAGTTATGAATCAGCCGGGCACCCTTTTGCAGAACTCATAAATTTAGTGTAGGAGACAAGTGTGTGGACACATTCTGTTGATTGTGAAAAGTGCTGTAATAACACTCTTCAGAGTTTGGGCAGACAAAAGAGCTGAGACATTTATCCTGGGGGAGGCCAGGAAACACCACTGCCCAGGATGGGGAAGGCCTGCGAGAGGAGGGAGCCTTTGAGCAAAACTTTAAAGCTTGAATGGGATGATTCTACATGGGGAATAGAGCAGGCCTTTCAGATGGAGAGAACACCGAGTGTAAAGGCGAGCAAGCATGGTGTTTGGGGGAATTCCGGGTCTGTGTAACTGACATCAGGTGTCCTTGCGGGGACGGGGAGGTGGTGGTGGTCTGGCCACAGGCAGGAGTCAGCTTGAACCGTATGTATTCTACGATGGAATTAGGGCTTTATCTTCTTATTGAAAATTGGTAAGATGGGGCATGGCATGATCTTATCAGTGCTTGGAAAGATCATGCTGTTCACCACACTGAAGCTGCGTTAGTTGGGAGCATATCAGCGTCAGGGATACCACTGAGCGGTGATTGCGATAGTCTGAGCCAGGCGTACTAAAGAGCAGCCCGCAGGCGGAGTAGACTGCTATCCCACAGACACTCAGGAGGTGCCTAGGAAGGTCTTGGGTAAGTTTTGGTGGTCATTTGGGCGTGGAAAATGAGAGTGAGCCCGTGATGATCCAGATTTGGGGGCTTAGTAGGGTTTGAGGAGGAAGATACTGGATTTACCCTCTTTTCAATTTTAATTTTATTGGTAAAAATTTTAGCAATTTTGTGTATTTTCAAGTTTTATTGTGGTAGAATTAACGGCATATATTTAACATACACAGTTGATGAGTTCTGACATGTGTTAACCGTCACCACAATCAAAAGTTTGCTGGTGCTGCCCTGTAATCCATCCCTTGACTTCCGTTTGTAACGTCTGTTGGAGGTCCTGTAGATTGGGAAGTAAACAGGAAAGCTTACACTCCTTCACACACTGCTGTGAGAGCGATGGGGAGGAAAGAGGGCAGTTTCTGGAGAAGGTTGCTGTGTGGGTATTATTTATGTTTTAAGATGAATCTCAAGGGAAAATGCACGTGTTCTTAATTCGTCAGTCACTTGTTAACCACAAAACTGTAAATTTCATCAGCAACTCGTTGCCAGTTGGATTTTGTTGTTTGAAAAGAAGTCCTGATAGTTTCAGAAACATAATTTTCAACTAAGATTTGCTGCTTCCTGAGTATATAACTTTTCTCACAAAATACTAGATGCTAGTATTCGGTTATTAACTTTAACTCATAATATACTTTTTTTCCCTTAAAGAATGGAAGACAAAGGAGAAGTGAAGTGCATTAAATTTTCCTTAGAAAATAAGATATTGGCTGTCCAGAGGACCTCAAAGACTGTGGTAAGACATATCTTTATTTATTTCAAGTTTTATTTATTTAAGCAATCTCTCTACACACAACGTGGGGCTCGAAGCCATGACCCCCCCCCATCAAGAGTCACATGCTCTTTCAAATGAATCAGCAAGGTGCCCCAGGACCTATCTTTAAAGATAGCATAAAGAAAAGGACATTAGAAATATATTTAGAAGAGAATGAATTGCAAAAAACAGCGTTAAAGGAAGCCTTTATTATTTTAATGCCATGAAAGTTATGGTTCTGTTGTATTGTATTTGAAGCCTTTGGAATTCTTGGAGAAAGACATTTCAAGGGATAAATACTCGTGACCTTAGTTTGTCATTTTTGACTTAAAAAAATTTTTTTTTAAGTATTTGGAGCCTGAGGCATTTTTTGTATTGATTGATAGCAGCATAGATTATGTGAGGTGCATTCTTGGCAACTTGGTGAATTAGCTTTACCTGGAATTTACTCACTTCTTGCATCTTGAATGCTTGACCTCCTAGGAACAGACGTTCAAAGTTGGAGCACCGTTTGGCCTTTTTGCCTTTATAAGTATTCACCATCGTCATTGGTAGAGTGAAAGCTGTTGGGAAGAGGCAGAATCTGATTTCCTTCTGTCGGTATTCGTTACTAAAAGTTTTGGAAAGCCCCTTACAAGGTGCAGCAACACTTTCTCTGAAATCAGTTGATTTTCAGTATCAGTTTCTAAACTCTAACTGAATATTTGGATTAACTTTTTTTTAATTGAGTTGTAAGGAGACGGATTGTCCACATTGGTCCTTTTAGTTTTCTTGTCAGTTTTTTTCTGATCACATTTTTTTTTTTGAAGATTTTATTTATTTACGTGACAGAGCGAGAGAGAACAAGAGAGAACAAGCAGGGGGAGCAGCAGAGGGAGAGGGAGAGCAGGTGCCCTACCCCCCCGGGAGGGAACCCAAAGCGGGGCTGATTCCAGGACTCCCAGGATCACGACCGGAGCAGAAGGAAGACACTTAGCTGACTGAGCTCCCCAAGCGCCCCTTTTCTGATCACTTTTTAAATTTGTCTTTTGAAAAAATAAAAATAAATCTGTCTTTTGTCTTGTCTACCAATATAGGTTGGCAGTATGCTGCTTGATCTAAGTTTTCTCCTTTTGTTTTCTTTTTTTCCTTTTCAGGATTTTTCTAATTTTATCCCCGATAGTTCTCAGCTGGAATACACTCAAGAGTGCAAGGTAGGGCCCGGGTCCTTCCCCAGCTGCTGGCCGTTTCCCTGTGTGGCAGGCGGATTGCACACACTTGGATCAGGCTGAGCCTTGCGCTGAGGCCTGCTGCGTGTGAGCTCTGGGACCGCGGACGGTTTTAAAAGGGCTAAAAGCCTGTTTCTTCTTCTATGAGCTGGAGTTGGGAGGATTCAGTGGGTGCCTGGGTGTGGCGCCCGCCCTTCTCCCCCTGCGGGCTGCGCCTCTGGCTAGGACCCTGGGTTCCTTTCGGAGCCGCCTCTTTGGAGGTTTTAGGAAGAGGGGTTTTTTCCTCCTCTCCTGATGATGTTTCCTTTCCTTGATTTGTTGTCCCTGTTGTGTCCTTCCGCTTTTGTTCCCGAAGTGTAGATTCTAATCTGTCTTAATTAGATTTGCTGGGTCTAATGAATGAGGTGAGGGGGGCTCAGCGAAAAGCCGCAGGGTGGCACTGTGGGAACTGGCAGAAGGTGCTAGTAGCTGGGTGTGGCTTCTAGCAGCTTTGTCATCGTTTTGTTAAGTGGAGTTCAGGGTGGGCTCTGCGACAAGGAAAGGCCCGCGGGCCCAGGATCTGAGCCCCTCGCAGACCCACTGATCCTGTGTGTGTGACAGAACCCCGTCCTAGCCCGGTGTGCCCTCGGGCTTGGGGTGCCGTGCGGCACCGGGCGAGGCGGAGGTGTGCGCTCACGGCCCGACCCCGGGTTGCTCAGCACTCACTGAGAACCTTTAGGCCTTTATTCTCTCATAGTGCCTGTTACGGCTGCCTAAGAGAAAGCCGGCTGTCCTTGGATTCCTTAAGGTAGAAGCTGGTATTTGCGAGCACCCATCAGTTACTGTTCTCCGAAATTTAGGCTTTTCCCTCTGTTCTTGAGCAGAAGGAATCCAGAGTCAGGGGCTTCAGTGAGGTGTTTCAGGTGGAAATCTGGGAACGTTGTATTTAAAAGAAAGTTTGATTTGTTAATAAGTAATCAAATATGGGTAACTTAGTAAAGAGTGATAGAGTATTTTAAGGTTTTGAAGGTTATACAAACATTTTTTTATTAAAAAAATTTTTTTAATTCTTTTCAGACCAAGAATGCCAACATACTAGGATTCTGTTGGACCAGTTCTACTGAAATTGTCTTCATAACAGATCAAGGAATTGAATTTTACCAGGTATTATGTTAATCACTTATGTTCGCGGGAGAAAGGTCTCTGATGGCAGTTTGGCAGCCTTTTGAATTCAGTTCTAAATAGATATTTTGAGATTCTAGAGTTTTAGTCTCTTGCTTAGGTTTTTATTTTTTTCTGATTACAAGAAATGTTTTTTTAATAAAACAATTAAACATTACCAGGATATATGGAAGGTGAAAGTCCCCCCTCATAATCCCTAGAAGTAACTAGTATGAAAAGTCTAGTACATATTTATTTTCATACATACATACAAACTTTTTTAAAACAAAAACAGGAATGTTGCATATAAACTATTGTGACTGGCTTTTTTTGCATAGCAGTATGTCTTGGACATGTATCCATATTTTCTTTTTTAATTTTTAGAATTAAAAAAATGTTTTTTAATTTTTAAAATTTTATTTACATAATCTCTACACCCAGCATGGGACTTGAACTCATGATCTTGAGATCAAGAGTCACACATTCCCCACACTGAGCCAGCCAGGCGCCCCTGTCCATATTTTATTCTGACTGAACAGTATTGTGTGGGTGTCATACAGGTTAACTTATTCCCTGTTGATGAACCTCTGGCTTGTTGTCATGTTTTTGTGATTATAAACAATTCTGTAGTGAACATGCTTGCAAACATTTCTTTATGTTCTTGGGTGAGGCAGTTCTTGGAATTACAGCATAGGCATGAACATCCAAAAAGCTGAACAGATATCGCTAAATTTCTTTTTTTTTATTAAAAAAATTTTTTTTAGTCTTTATTTTAAGTAGGCCCCATACCCACCGTGGGGCTTGAACTCACGACCCCGAGATCAAGAGTCACTTGCTCCTCTGAGCCAGCCGGGTACACCCACACTTTCACTTTCAATGTAGGAATCTCCATTTTCCGCATTTTTGCCAGAACTTCATATTATCAGTCCATAGACATATAGTCTGGGTATTAGCCCTTTATCGGATAGATGGTTTGCAAATATTTCCCATTCCTTTTCACTCCTTTGACTTGACTTTGCACCTGCCTCATCAACTTATAATATGTTCCGACTGCCTGACCTTGAGAAATGCATCTGAGAGCTTTCAGTGGAGCTAATCTAGAGGGTGTTAGGATTCTCTCAGGGTTTAATTTTGTTGACCTAATGAAAGCAAGAAAATTTAGAATGTAGGGATGGAGAAAATACACCCGTGTAAGCAAAATGTGAGATGTTAATGCCACGGTGCTTTGCCGTGGGCTGTCATCAAAACCTTTATAATGACCACCAGAAAGAAACTGCACAAATCTCGTACACATGGAGTTTTGTTTATTTGGTAGCGTGGAGAGGATCACTTGCTTTACTGAAGGGTTCCTTCAGTGGCAGTCATATAGCTTTCTGTTCTCTGTAGTGGAAAAGTGTATATTCACGTCATCTGGATGGTCCTCAGCTCTTCAAGAAATAAGTTAAAAAGAAAGAGGACGCTAGCACATCTTTATTTTATTATACCCAAATTGTCCAGATACCTGCGCCTCCGGACCCTGACTTCCATGTCAGTTCTTAAGCATAGTGTTCAATGAGCATTAATGTCTTGGGGCTCTGCACCGTGTTCTTTAACGTATCAGAATATTTACAGTATATTTAATACATGCCTTGACTATAAAATACTAGGTTTGCATGCAGCATCTCACGCACACAATTGTTAGCAAAAGGGAGCTGCTTCTGGGCTCAGTGCTAAGGGGAGTCGAGATGGAGGCCAGGAGGAAGGCCCGTGCTCTAGGCCGGGCGGTGGCGGATTCCATGCATGGGGCTCTGCATGGAATGGTGGATGGTGCCCGAGAGTGTGGAGGCTCAGACCGGGCCTTGCGGTGACCTGGCCTGCCTGGGCTGTAACTGCATTAACTGGTGTCTGAGCCTTGTTTTCTCCTCGGTCAGGAGTCCGTGGTGCCCACGTCTCAAGGTCGTGGTGTGAGTAAATGAGCCAGGATTTGTAAAGCACTGAGCACCGGGATCAGTAGCTGTAACAAACAAAAAATTTTCAGTTTTATTTAGTGGATTTTCTCCTTTTTCTTTTTTTTTTTTTAAGATTTTATTTATTTATTTGAGAGAGAGAATGAGATAGAGAGCATGAGAGCGGGGAGGGTCAGAGAGAGAAGCAGACTCCCTGCTGATCAGGGAGCCCGATGCGGGACTCGATCCCGGGACTCCAGGATCATGACCTGAGCCGAAGGCAGTCGCTTAACCAACTGAGCCACCCAGGCATCCTCCTTTTTATTTTTTTTCTTTTAAAGATTTATTTATTTTAGAGTGTGTGCTTGCGTGGGGGGAGGGGCAGAGGGGGAGGAGAAGCAGACTCCCCACAGAGTGTGGAGCTCTACCACTTGGGGCTGGATCTCAAGACCCTGAGATCACGACCTGAGCGGAAACCAAGAGTTGGATGCTCAACTGACTGAGCCACCCAGGCGCCCCTGTTTTTTATTGTTTTCTTAATTTCCTGTCAGTTGTCTTCCATTTTACTGTTTTGTTTTATTTTTTTAAAGATTTTATTTATTTATTTGACAGAGGGCAAGCGAGAGCAGGAACACAAGCAGGGGGAGTGGGAGAGGGAGAAGCAGGCTCTCCGCCAAGCAGGGAGCCCGATGCGGGGCTCGATCCCAGGACCCTGGGACCATGACCTGAGCCGAAGGCAGCCGCTTAACGACTGAGCCACCCAGGCGCCCCTTCCATTTTACTGTTTTAAACTAAAGATTCCGTTTCTTGAACTCTGCTTCAGGTGTTACCAGAGAAACGAAATCTGAAACTCCTGAAGAGCCAGAATATCAATGTGAATTGGTACATGTACTGCCCCGAGGGTGCCGTGATTCTGCTGTCTACCACAGTCCTCGGCAATGTGCTGCAGCCCTTCTATTTTCGGGTAAGAGTGAGCCTCTCTTTAGGAAAAGTCCCTCTCCGGGCCCCTTCCTCTAACTCCTGAGGTGTCAAGTACTTCAAAGGCGCAAGTTCCTCCAACCAACGAGCTCACCACTTCTGACCACTAGAGGGCACACTCTACCCTCCTGTCACCCCCAAGAGCGACTCCTTGTGTGGGGACGGATCCCAGGGAGTACAGGCGTAGTGGTTGGGACTTTGGAAAGGATGGAAACACACAGTGTGTGCATATCCTCAGTGGTTTTATGTAGGGAATGCTGAAGTATCTGAGGGGCTTACTCGGCTTTTCCTAATACTTGTATCACCCAAACAGGCTGGCACTATGTCGAAGCTGCCCAAGTTTGAGATTGAATTACCAGCTGTGCCCAAGTCAACTAAGCTGAACCTTTCCGAGAGAGACATCGCGATGGCGACCATGTATGTCTGTCTTTTGAGAGAATTCCTGCTTGAAATTGCTTTTGGTGTTAGAAGTAGTAGAATTGCATCATAAGCACTGCAGGGCTGCCCTTTGGCACATGATCAAGATGCCCCCTTGCCCTTTCAGTGCCTAGATTTTATGAATACAGGAAACCTGCCATCGGCCTGGCATTCTTTGCTGATTTTACTAGCTTTGTGACCTTAGGGAAGTTTCTTTTTCTTTTTTTTTTTTTAACCATTCTTGCCTAATAAAATGAAAACTTTGGACTAGTCTATTTTTTAGGTGTCGTAGTTCTAGAATTTTTTTTTTTCTGTGAGTAGTTGAAGCTTATCAAAGACTTTCTTTTAGCTAAAATATATCCTACTTGCCCTAAAGAACATAGATTTTTAACAAACATGGAACTGAATTACTTATGTAGAAAGGTATATCTTTATTTGTAAACGCAGATTATCTCAATTTTTATACTTCGTTATGGAAGTTTTAAACACACAGTAATAGAAACTGATACAAAGAATACCCTGTGCACCCCTAACCCTATTCAAAAATGTCAAAATTTTGTTCCTAGATTACTTCTGATTCTTCTTTGGCCTACAAGAGTGGTTTTGAAGTGTAACATTTTTTAGCAGTTAGAATGCCTTTTTTTTTTTTTTTAAAGATTTTATTTATTTATTTGACAGAGACAGAGACAGTGAGAGCAGGAACACAAGCAGGGGGAGTGGGAGAGGGAGAAGCAGGCTTCCTGCTGAGCCGGGAGCCCGATGCGGGACTCGATCCCAGGACCCTGGGATCATGACCTGAGCCGAAGGCAGTCACTTAACCAACTGAGCCACCCAGGCGCCCTTTTTTTTTTTTTTTTCCTTAAAGGCAGTCTTCTGTGTCCTCCTGGCTTAGAGGATAGGTACGATGGGAACAGTCCTAGCCGCTGGCAGCAGGGACCCACTCCCCCCCTTCATCTCGGCCGCCGCAGAGCAGCGCGCACACGGGAACCACTCGTAGCAGCGCTCGTGGTTCACGAGGCTTACAATGAAGATTAGATTTCCCTCGTATCGAGGAATATACTGATTACATAAAACTTGGAAGACACAGAAAGTTAGAGAAAATGAATGTTACTCCACAATAGCTATTAACACATACTTCTTTCTAGTAGTTTTGGACAGTGTGTTTGTGTTTTCCTTTTAAGGTGTTGTGATTGAGGTATATTTAGTTTTGCATCCCCCTTTTCACTTTATAATCGGCTTTTTTTTTTAACTGCACTTCGTAAATATTTTTGTTGGCTGTGAAATACTCTGTTGGTGAATATGTCATAAATAACTCTGATGACCTCATACGGCATTTAGAATGGAGGAGTTTCAAGTGGCCCGCTGCGACGTCTGTCTCTTTGTTCTCTAGATACGGACAGCTTTACGTTCTCTTCTTGAGGCATCATTCTCGGACCTCTAATAGTACAGGAGCGGAGGTAGTCCTATATCATCTACCACGGTATATTTAATGCTGTCCTCTTTCTCCAATTTTAAAATACGCACTAAAGCTTGTCGATCTATTTTTTGACCTTTGTGTTATCCTACAGAGAAGGTGCCTGTAAAAAGATGCACATATTAAAGTTAAATCGGACGGGGAAGTTTGCCCTCAATGTGGTGGATAACCTGGTGGTCGTTCATCATCAGGATACAGAGGTAAGAGTTGTGTGTGCATGTCTCGTCTGTCGGGGTTGCTGAAGAGCTGTGAAAATTGACAAAACATTCAGAACAAAGACTAGAAAGTGCTTTTGGTGCTAAAGCCTTGGTGTTCTGGATGCAAATAGGTTTGGTATTCTAGATGGTTTAGGAAAAAAAGAGTGATTCCCTGTTGATTACAGTGAATTAAAGACTATTCCAGAAAGTAGCACATGGGGATATTTGAGTCTGTCCCAATTATTTGGTTCAATCAACTAAGCTGGGAATTTACTGCAGAACCACAGTCTTACATGAGCACGTGAGCTTGGTGCTTCCTTTGTGAGGATAGAGGATAATGCTGAGTGATAATGATTTTGAGGCTCTGTGGCCCGAGAGAAAGACTAGAGTAAGGGCGCCTGGGTGGCTCAGTTGGTTAAGCGACTGCCTTCGGCTCAGGTCATGATCCTGGAGTCCCAGGATCGAGTCCCACATCGGGCTCCCTGCTCGGCAGGGAGTCTGCTTCTCCCTCTGCCCCTCCCCCCTCTCATGTGCTCTCCCTCTCTCATTCTCTGTCAAATAATAAATAAAATCTTTAAAAAAAAAAAAAAAGAATAGAGTGGGTCCTGTTTTCTATGTGGTAAGCTGGGTATCTGGTCAGAGACCGGCTGTTCTGTCCCACGCCTCCTGCAGGGTGGGGACACCCTTATCTTGACTGGTGGAGGTGGTGTGAGTTAAAGTGAAAAAGATCTGCTGGAATCACTGCGAGCTCCTCAGGGCTGCCCGACATCAGTGCGAGGAGTGTGCGTGTCCGCGTGAGCGTGGGAACTGTGTCACAGAGTTGTGGTACCCCAGCCCACTCCCCCCCACTTAGAACCAGCCTGTGGGGGTGCGGTGTGCGCAGACTGTAAGCTGACAGGAATGGCAGGGTGTGAGAGAATGGAGGGGCAGGCCTAGCCGAGTCCAGCATGGCCTGTCTGGGCATCCGAGTTTTACTTTTCTCCACTTTAGACGTCGGTGATATTTGACATCAAGTTAAGGGGAGAGTTCGACGGCACTGTCACCTTCCATCACCCGGTGCTCCCAGCGCGCTCCATTCAGCCCTACCAGATCCCCATGGCAGGTAAGGGGACGCCCGCCTGGCAGTTGGAATGACGAGGGCACACGGGTTACCGGGTTCAGGTGCTCTGGGGGAGGGGGGATTGTTTTTTTTATTTTTTTTTAATGAAAGTTCTGATCATATTAGTAAAATTGTGCTGTTGTGAAAAGCATTTTATAAGATACATGAATCTTCTTTTGAAGAAAATGGAATGATTTCTCTGAGCTTTAAAATGGAAAGTTTGGGGGCGCCTGGGTGGCTCAGTCATTAAGCGTCTGCCTTCGGCTCAGGTCATGATCCCAGCGTCCTGGGATCGAGCCCCGCATCGGGCTCCCTGCTCAGCGGGGAGCCTGCTTCTCCCTCTCCCACTCCCCCTGCTTGTGTTCCCTCTCTCGCTGTGTCTTTCTCTGTCAAATAAATAAAAAAAAATGTTAAAAAAATGGAAAGTTTGGAGGGGTGCCTGGCTGGCTTAGTTGGTAGAGCATGTGACTCTTTGGGGTCGTGAGTTTGAGCCCCACGTTGGGCGTAGAGCCTACTTAAAAAATAATAAAAATAAATAAAACAGTCGGGATTATCCATTGAAGCTGAGAGATTTTTTAGTTGTTTAATTATTGAATATGCCCTCCATTTTCTGTTTGCCCATGCTCTATAACCCTGAGATTAAACGTGGCTGCTTCTGGCTGTTACTTGAACCTGGGATCACTTTTCCTTGTCTTTCTCAGACACTCTGTGTCATAGCTTAAATACTGCATTTTCTTCTCATTGGTGGCCACCGTAAGAGCTCAAGGCTGTGCTGCTTTGGTTATTCGAAATCTGCCCTACACGAGGTGGGAGGAGGAAGTCAGAGAAGAGAGGAGGTCAGGATTTCAGGGAAGGAGAAAGAAACCGTTGGGCTTTTGTTTTTGCCTCTTCCCAGTGTAGATGATTTCAAGCTAGAGCTCACGGGAATAACCATTCAGCTCTCTTAAAGGAGATCGGAGTCTAGAGTAAGCTAGTTGAAATTTCAGTGCGTATAGCTAGTCAGAAGGGCACACGTTTGGAGCTTCGGTAGTAATGTTTTCTTCTTAAAAGGGATCCCTGTCAGATGGTATTGCGGGCTTGGGCCCCGCCTGCAGTCAGGAGGTGCTTGCACCTATCGAAAGATTCCAGGCAGGCAGGCTGCGGCTGAGAGTTTAGCAAGAGCACCACCTCCAGTCTGCCTGCCTCGAGTTGTGGAATCAGCCAGAAGCTTAATGACTCTGGCAGCATTGGGGGAAGAAGGAGCTAGTTCTTAGTTTAAGTCTTTTGGCTTCCTGTGTTCCTTCCAGCATCTTCCTTTGCTTGGGTTAATAACGTTAGCATTAAAAGAATAGGTCATGTCTGGGCACCTGGGTGGCTTAGTTGGTTAAGTGTCCCACTTTTTTTTTTTTAAAGATTTTATTTATTTATTTGACAGACACAGCGAGAGAGGGAACACAAGCAGGGGGAGTGGGAGAGGGAGAAGCAGGCTTCCCGTGGAGCAGGGAGCCCGATGTGGGGCTCGATCCCAGGACCCTGGGATCATGAGCTGAGCCGAAGGCAGGCGCTCAACGACTGAGCCACCCAGGCGCCTCTCTCCCACTCTTGATTTTGGTTCAGGTCATGCTCTCAGGGTCATGAGATCCATCCTGCTTCGGGCTCTGCGCTGGGCATGAAGCCTGCTTAAGATCATCCCCCACCCACCCCCATGCGCGCGCGCTCTCAAAAAAAAAAAAAAAAAATTGTGTCAAGTGTTTATCTTGTATCTGCTGCTTACTTGGAAGGCAGCTATGCTCACCACTATACCACCAACGCTGCTGCTTACTTGGTATGAAGGTAACTGCTGGCAAATTGGAGGGAAAAGCAACTCTAGACATTAAAAACCTTCTGCTCTGTTCCGGTGGTTTGGGACTAGTCAGAAGGCAGTCAGGTTCTAATTGGCTAGTTATAATAAATCAAGTGACGGGTGTGATCAAATAATAGTCTAGATAAAGGTTAATGATTCAGAGGTCCATTGAATCTCTGGCCTCCAGAGTGTGGGTTGGCAAAGCATTGTTTACAGTTAATGACTGTCTTGTTTTTCCTGCTAGATTGTAAGCCCCTTGCAGGCTTGTAGCATCTTTGCATCTTGCCCGCCCTGTGCGGTTGCAGGGCGTGCCGTCAGGAAGAGCTTGTTAGGCTGTTTTGCAAGATGACGCCGGCAAATTTGGGATGAGGCAGCTGCTCTCATTTCCCTTCTGTTTTTGGTCTGTTCAATCAGTGCTTCTGGAGCTGACTACACATTAGCATCACCTGGGAGGCTTTAAAAACCAAGGGCATCTGGCTCTGACCGAGGGCAGTTAAGTCCACGTGATTGGCAGCCAGAGTTGAGGCCTATGTGCAAGACCTTCACCCTCAGGGGCTAACTGCAAGCGTTCTTTGCTGTAGCTTGTCTGACCCGTGGGCCCTTTCCTCTTTTGGGTGGTCTTTTCCAACCCGCTGATTAAACACCTATCTTCTGATTGTCCCTGGGTGATGGGAACAGAACAGGGAATGACGTTTAGTTTGCAGGCCTGTGTGTCTCCGGTTCACTGAGGGCTGCCCGCCTGACGCACGGGCAGTGTAACTGGTCATTATGAGTCCTTGTCATGTGAGGTGTTTTGGGGTCTCTTTGCTAGATGAGAGCTCGGCGCCTGGACCTGCTCTGTGCAGTGGAGAATTGAGCTAATTATTTAGACAAGCCACAAAACACTTTTATTTGAAATATCAGCGAAGACTATACTTTGAGGGATCTTTTTTTTTTTTTTTAAGATTTTATTTATTTATTTGAGAGAGAGAATGAGAGAGAGCACATGAGAGAGGGGAGGGCCAGAGGGAGAAGCAGACTCCCTGCTGATCAGGGAGCCCGATGTGGGACTCGGTCCCGGGACTCCAGGATCACGACCTGAGCCGAAGGCAGTCGCTTAACCAACTGAGCCACCCAGGCACCCTCAGGGATCATTTCTGTAGTTTGAAATAATATCAGCTACTTACCTGGGGATTTAATTTTGAATCATCCAGGAACGTTTCTCAGTTCTTTGATGATGACAAGTCATCTTTGGTTATTACAGGAGAATTAACTCTGAATGAATTCTTGATACTTCTCCCTTTCTTGGGAGGACATTTTCATGGATTGTTCTCGACTTCCCCCTTCCTCTTTATATGTGTTATCAGTGGAACAAGACCGTTGACTCCTTTCTCATTTACAGTTGAATAAACATTTACCAAAGGCTTTAAAAAGTACTGCATTTCGTATCCTAAGCGTTGGTGTTGGCAGCGTTTTCTGATGGCACCGTCCTTGCACGCTTGTGTTTTTTGCATTTGCAGGTCCCGCTCCTGTGACCAGCCAGTCTCCTGTCCCGTGCAAGCTCTGTATCCTTTACAAAGGCCTTGCCGCTGTGCACCGAAGGGAGGCTGTTGCCCCCTTTTATACTGGTGTCTGAGAGGGGTCCTGTGGCCTTGGCCTTGCCAGCTGCAAATGATCTGAAGGTCTCGGGGAGTCCGCGGGGGAACTTTCCTCACCGCCCAGAGCCGAGGAGCCTCTGCAAGTAGGGGGCGGGGCGGGCAGTGCCAGTCGGAGCTGGGTTTGTCTTTTGTTTTCATCTCTTCCTGGTTTACCACTTCCTATAACACGCAGATTCCTCATCCTGGATTGTCTTTCAGCCTGATATCATTATCAGTGCAAGCCAAGGTGGGTCAGAGGGGACGATCGTCAAGTTAGATGACAGTACTTGTTGCCTTGGGATGGCAGGGGTAGCCAGTGCCGTTTCCAAGGTGAATCAGAGATGATGACTCCCTTCAACCCCAGAATGGGAAATTTTTCACTTTATACTCCATTCGCTATTATTCCGTGTTTTATCCTGAGCCTATGTTATTTTTAAAATTAACTAAGAATGGCCATTCCCCTGCTTTTGGCCCATTCAACTCTGTCCGTTCTAAAAAGCCAGACCCCATAGCACGGTGCACCAGGCCCTGTGCTGTCCTTACCCCAGGGCCACACCCGCGTGTGCCCGAGCCCTTTTCTGTTCCGTCTGTGCAGGGAAGCGCACTTTTGCTTCCCACGGTGCTGGGGAAGCTCCCTGGGGATGCTAGTTGTTTTCCAGGTAACCCCCTAGCCCCTGTATCTTCCCGTTAGAGGACTTCCTACATCTGTCTTCAGTCATCCGTGCGTTCTCCCGCCTCGGCCCCTGGGATTCTCGGGGAGAATCAGCCGTGGTGCCCGTGGGATCCACTGCATGTGGAGTTCTCTCGTCTCCATCTAGAACGGCACTAGCTCTGGACCAGCTGTGGGAGAATCGAGAAGGGGATCACTCAGATCATGTTTAATGCAGTGTTGAATTCTCTTGTGGAACCCCAATTGAGAAAGGCACTCCCTGGCAGTGTAGGTGTTCGGGAAAGTCATGGATTGATGAATGGATGCACTATGAAATTCCCTTGGGAGCCTCCAGAGTTACCTTTTGACTGAAGAGCCATTGCGGGAGAAATCAGAGTATAGGATCCAAGTTCATACCACACATTAGCATCTTGTTCAACCTTCAAGGGTAAAAAGGGGGCTAGGTATAGGGATGGAACTGCTCTGAGTCACCCCGCCCCCCTTTCGTTTCGGGAGCTCCACTGCCGATGCCCCTGTGATCGGAGAGGGTCACCTTGTAAGGAGCCAGCGAGCACGCAGTTGTACGGTGCTGTCGGTCCTACCATCGTCAGGCACGGCCTGCGTGTCCTAGGCTGTGCTTGGCTTCATAAGGTCAGGATCGTATCAGTGCTTTGCAGGATTGCCCCCCCTCCCCATGAATGTTTCAGGGAACCACCTTTTGGGCTTTTGTTCTGATTTGCATCCTGTATGAAATTTGCTGCCGCCTCCATCTAGGCTACCTCTGGAACCTCCAAGTGAAGCTTCAGCCCATCGTAAACCTCTTGCCAGATAAAGGAAGACTGATGGACTTTCTCCTCCAGAGAAAGGAGTGCAAGATGGTCATTCTGTCTGTCTGTTCGCAGAGTAAGTGGACCAGTCCTCCGCGCTCAGTCTGATTCCAGGGTTGGGCCTGTGCTGCCCACACCCTTTTTAAGATTTTATTTACTTATTTGACAGAGAGAGACACAGCGAGAGCGGGAACACAAGCAGGGGGAGTGGGAGAGGGAGAAGCAGGCTCTCCGCTGAGCAGGGAACCTGATGTGGGACTCGATCCCAGGACCCTGGGATCATGACCTGAGCCGAAGGCAGCCACTTAACGCTTAACGACTGGGTGCTCTGCCCAAGCTCTTTCTTGGGAGCTGGGCCATATTCTTCTGCTTTGTGCACAGCCTGTAGCCTCATCCTTCACTTGAAGGGTGGATTATTTAATCCTCTGGAAAGGTAATGAACTATCAAAATGACTTGTAGTGACTTGGGGAAAAAAGCTAAATAGGATGGTTCCAGGTGAGAGCAACCTAGACACAGCTGGTGCATCTGAGGGTAGGGCGTCCCCAGCCTGAAAACAGACATTTTCCAGAATCCAAGTCACTCACTACATAGATCTCTGCTTTGAGCACTTTCTGCTGAAACCCTCCGTAGCTACTTTTTCTAGTCCTCAGGAAGGGCTGGGGAGTGAATTCTAGGCTCCAGGTTTCCAAACGATTCCATTTCTCTGGGATGCCCGTTGGAGGTAGGTTTGCCCTGGGAGCCCTTTGGGGTTAGTTCTTTCTATCCTAGCAGCGTGTTTGTGTTCTGAACGGATGTAAACTCGGTTGACCTGTGTGAATGTTCTTTCCAGTGCTGAGTGAGTCGGACAGAGCAACTTTACCTGTGATCGCCACGGTTTTTGACAAACTCAATCACGAGTATAAGAAATACCTGGACGCGGAGCAGAGCTACACAACGGTAAGCTGTGTGGGCTCCACTCCACTCCACCCCCCCGCCCCCGCCCCGTGTTTCCTAATTAGGATGTGGGGTTCTGGAGGCATGATGCCACCGAGGCTCGCGTGCCGGGGGCCCGGTGGCCGGAGGCGGGAGCAGCAGCTTCAGTGCGTGCGGCCCACCAGCCCGACGCTGCCTGCACGCTCTGCCCTTTCTCGTCTGTGTCAGGTCTCACACGGGGTCGTAGATCCTTGGTCTTAACCTGTTTTAAGGATAAGAAAATTGGTTTCAGCTTTGTGTTATTTTATACCTCCTCCTGCTAAGTCAGAGCCTAGACCTAATGAATGAGAAGGATGATCATCTTGCCCCATCCTCTTACTTCTGTGGCTCTTACAGCCCAGAAGGAAAGGCTCATGTCGGCACTCAGTCAGCATCCTGTCGGGATGGCGACTGTCTTAGCGTGGGGCTTTCACATGGCAGGCTCAGGTGTCTGTCTGCAGGCCTGGAAACATTAACACGGCTCAGAACCAGGTTCTGCTGTGCCGTTAGCATGAGTGGGACGAAGTAGTTCACTTCCAGGATCTGATGAGTCCTAAGGCTTAGAGTGGAAGTGGTTTTAAGCAGTGCGAAACCCAGAGTTGCCCTCCCTTTCAGCTCCTCAGGGTAACAGGACTGACGCCGGCTGCTGAAGGCCGAGTGACCTTGGAGTGCGCCTGCCCCTGTCCTGTTAGACGCGAAGGGGGCAGAGGAGGGCTGAGCTCTTCCAGAGCCTTCCCCGCCTTGCTGCTGGTGTACGAGGCTGTGGGAAGCAGGAGGCTGACCCCCGTGGGCTTCTGTGCATCCCTGCTCTGGCTCCGAGGCTTCCTCAGCTGTCGCCCTTGCTCGTCAGAGCCTCTCAGGCCCCTGCCACAGCTCCTGCACGGTGTGCACCGCGGCAGCCTGCCTTACAGCTGAAGGGGTCCGTCTTCTCACCAGGCTTCGGGGGGCTTATTTGCCACTCGGACATCTGGACAGAGAGTCTTACACGTGGTATTTACTTACTGTAGGATCAGGGCTTCGTAAAACAAAGATGCAGGACGCCATTCTGTTTTTATTAGGTAACAAACACCAGAAAGTCCGTGATTAAGTAAATTAGGGATTTTAAGGGGCGCCTGAGTGGCTCAGTCGTTAAGCGTCTGCCTTCTGCTCAGGTCATGGTCTCAGGGTCCTGGGATCGAGCCCCACATCGGGCTCCCTGCTCCGCGGGGAAGCCTGCTTCTCCCTCTTCCCCTGCTTGTGTTCCCTCTCTCGCTGGTCTCTGTCAGATAAATAAATAAAATCTTTAAAAAAAAAAAATAGGGATTTTAAGATTAAGAAAATGTGTCTCGAGGAAACGGATTTACGCCTTTTAGTTCCCATTCGTGAACGTTAGCCTGTTTTCAAGATGACCAACTCTGGCTTCCTAAAGCCTGCCCCGGCCTGCACGGGAGAAATCGTTCTGTCCGAGTAGGAGTGCCCACCCTCTGCTCCTGTCTGAGGCTCACAGGGTCTAGGAATCAAGCCTTCTGGGCTTCTCGAGAAGATGGGTGAGGTCCCATTTGCGATGTGTTGTCAGGCCCTGGAAGCCGGGCAGAGCCGGAGCAGTCCGCTTCTCAAGAGGCCGGTGCGGACCCAGGCGGTGATCGATCAGTCCGACATGTACACGCACGTGCTGTCGGTGTTCACGGAGAAGGTGGGTGACGGGTCGTCCACACGCATCCTGTTTGCGGGGTAGAACTCCGCTCCAGTCAGACTAATCACATTCTGTCTTGGTGAAGAGCTAGTGCTAATAGTTTGACTGGTGATACTCGGCCACAACGTGACCGTGGACATGGGAGCTTCTGGAGGGATCTGTGCAAAAGCGGCGAAATACAACACGGGGCCAGATTCATGTGGAAACAAGGGGTGGGGAAACGAGCCACAGGCGGCCTCCTCACGGGTCTTTGATATGAAGACCTTTTTTCTTTTCCTCCGTAGGACGTGCCTCATAAGTTCGTGATCGCCGTTCTGATGGAGTATATTCGCTCTCTCAACCAGTTTCAGATCGCAGTACAGGTACCTTCCAGCCAGCATGTGTTGTCCCAAGTTAGAGAGGCAGGGGCCACACTCAGAATCCGAGGGACTTTCCGACACTACCGTGTTGTCCTGCGGTGGGATGAGGGGTGTGGCGTCAGGTGAACCTCTCCCCGTCATCGTGGAAACACGTACCCATCCCTTCGAACAGCTCCGGCCCTGGACCCCCTGGCCTCTCCTCTGGCGTAGGGGGTGATTGGGGAACGGGCTGTCCTTCCGTCTCTGTCCTCAGCACTACTTACACGAGCTCGTCATCAAGACGCTGGTCCAGCACAACCTCTTCTACATGCTCCATCAGTTCTTGCAGTACCATGTCCTCAGCGACTCCAAGCCTCTGGTATGTGGCCCAGGTCTGTGCTTGTGGGATTCGAGACTTCACCTTTGCCCTTCTAACATCGTATGCTGAAGCCAGTTTGAAAATGTGTCTTTCAGGCTTGTTTGCTCTTATCCCTAGAAAGCTTTTACCCTCCTGCCCACCAGCTGTCTCTGGACATGCTCAAGGTAACTTGCGTTTGCAGCAGCGTCCAAACTGCGTTCCAGTCTGTTCCTGTGGCTGGCACTTACCGGGCTTCCTCCCTCCCCCCCTCCCTCCCAGCGACTCTCGACCGCGAACGATGAGATCGTGGAAGTGCTGCTTTCCAAACACCAAGTGTTGGCGGCCTTACGGTTCATCCGGGGCATTGGCGGCCATGACAACATTTCTGCACGAAAATTTTTGGATGCCGCGAAGCAGACTGAAGACAACATGCTGTTCTATACTATATTTCGGTTTTTTGAACAGCGAAACCAGCGTTTGCGAGGGAACCCTAACTTCACACCAGGTGAGGATGTGGCGGCAGTGGAGAGAGCGGGGTGAACAGACTCACAGTAGCAAGAGAACGCAGGCACGCGGGCGGGGGGCGAGAAGCCTTTTTGGGCGCTCTCCTAAGAACTCCTGGGTTAGCAACAAAATTCTGTGATGGTGCTCGGGGGGAATTCCGCTCTGGAACCTGCAGCGAATGCACTTCTGGCCAGGGCGGCGGTGTGGGCCCAGCTCAGGCCTGCGGTGATCTGGGAATGCTGCTTTCTGAGGAATCAGGGACAAGACCAGAAACGGTGACTAAGGCGTGTCAGATGACCCGGGGTCTCAGGAAACCTAGGCTGATCTTAGCTCTTGTCTCCCAAGTTATGAAACCTAAGGCATCCGGCTTCTTCAGGGTGGGGAAGGAGCGTGTGATGCTCTGCTTCAGGCCCCCTGACTCTACGTAGCTTAGGAACCCGTGCAGGATGGCGTGGCCGGGACAGGCGAGCTGCTCTAGCCCCGTCTCAACGCGGTTTGCTGGGGTTGTGAACCGTGAAGGTGCCCAACAGCCCTGGCAGGAGCTGTATCAATAAAAAGGACAACTCAAAAGCTTAGGAAAACAAAGTATTTTATGAAGGAAAACAAGTTAAAACCCCACCGTACACATCTATGAGCTGTAAAGTGTTCATTCTTGTTTTCCTCTTTTTGTGCCACATCTGATGAAATCTGTATTTCCTTTATAGGAGAACACTGTGAAGAACATGTTGCTTTTTTCAAACAGGTTTTTGGAGACCAAGCTCTAATGAGGCCTACAACATTCTGAAATCACCTGCTAGTTTTTTTTTATATATATAAAAATGTGTACAAAGTTAATTTATTGCATTAATAAAGCTCTTTAAACTACAAAATGTTAAAGTGTATCTACAACATTCTCAAGTGTTACTAAAAATATGGTATAGAACTTGTGTGATGGCTTACTCCAAAAACAAAGGAAAAACATTGCATTGATTGGCCTTTAGAAGGTGTCAGGGAGCAGATCCCACCCAGCTTTGCCTGGGTCCCCTTCCGCCTGCCCGAGTTAGGTCTCGTTCCCGGGGAACGTGGAAGGCCCCTGGGCGTCCTGGGGCTGCCTTCCGATTAGGTAATACTGCTTCACACGTCAGATTGGCGGTCCTGAATCCAAAAGCACTAGGGCCGAGGCTGCCGCTGTCCGAGCCTGGTGTCGCTACCGTCCAGCTCCGCCCGGACGACACAGCGACTGTCCAGTAAACCGACCGACCCACACACACAGTTCAAAGTCCCCAAACCTCACAAGGGGCTAGAAATTAAGGAGCTGTTCTCGCTCTGTACCTCTGTATTGCTCTTGAGTGGCCGAACTTTTGGCTTTATTTATCGATGGGCCTGTGAGGGATTAAAAAAAAAAAATACAACTTCTGGATCATTTCTTCAGGAGAAGAGGCGATAGGGTAGTTCTATTACAGTACAAACTTTCTATCCCCCCGAGATTAATAACCCCCCCCCCCCCGGCAACGCCTCAGCTTCTTATAAAGCTCTAAAGCAAGTTGGTCCTGTCCTCTCCTTCCAACCACACGTCATTTATGGAAGCTGAAGTGGCCACGGAAGTAAAAAGATCTTAAGGACAGTCTTGAGAGGAGCAGAGGCGGCTCTCGGGGCGAGCGGTGAGTCGGGGCATGAGCACGCTCTGCAGCCCCGCTGGGCTGGCCTGGCGCCTGAGCCACTCCGGCCTCTCGGGGCGCGGGGCTGCCACGCAAGCGCCTTCCCCCTTCAGCGCTGACTTCGGGGCCCCGCGCGGCAGCCAAGCGCAGCCTCCAGGAAAAGCATTGGTTCACTAAGGACGCCGTTTGGACCACCACGAAACCTCTAGACTGGATTGTTTTCCGCTCACAATTTCCTTAAGTACCATTTAAGAAGGCTTCTAGATCTCTTTTCCTTCCTCCATCCACTTGATTAGGAACAAGAATGCTTACCTATGTAGCTGAGTAAGACCGGGAGGAATATCAAGCCATGGGTGGCTCCCAGTAAGACCATAGCCAGATACATCCTGAAGTAAAATATCTGGAAGATCTGCGATTTGGCAAACGCCAACACCACAATCCCTGCAAATTTTGTTAGTGTGATTCCACTGAACACCTGAAAGAAGAGACACGGTTGGAAAGCACTTACCAACCTACTCTAACTCAACACTTCCTCACGGCGATTTCCTGATGGGCAAGGCCCAAAGCAATGGGGCGAACCCAGCTTTCAGTTACTGACAAGCAGTACTACTCTACCTAAAAGTGTTTGATTTGCGGCTTACAGACCTGAAAAAAAAAGGTGTAAGGGTAAAAGCTGTGTATTCTGCGTAGACACTGGACTCTGTCTTTAAACAGACTTCCTTGTATTTTTAGATGAGAACTATTAAGTATTTTCTAGAGCAGCAAAGTAACTGGCTGAAAGGCGGAAGCAGGCTATGGAGTTAAACTAAGAAGATTCTCCGGGCTCTGAGGGCCACAGCTCCCTTGCTGTCAACACGTGTGCTCAAATCAAACCTCTCTGTTCTCTTCCACTCCATGGTCTACAAAGGATGCACCAAAGGGAACAGTTCTAAAGAACATCAGGATAGAGCTGTTCCGTGAAATGCCCGAAGACGTGTCATCCTTGGGAGTGGCTAAGTAATTCAAATCCTGTTTTCCCTACTGACTCTCCCGGTTCCCGAGAAGCACTGCTGATGGGCTGGGCACTGTGTGTGGAACTCTCCGGCCAGGCTACTTACAGAACTGCCCATGTGAGAGAGCGCCTCCTCGGCCCGTTGCACGCGGCCGCCCTTCGTGCTCACCGTGAACACTCTCGTGAGGTGGCTGCAGAACTCCACGGAAATGCCACAGCTCTGAAAAAGAGGGCTCCCGTCAGACTGCCCTCTTGCAGCTGAAAATGCTAAGCAGGCAGGTACTCCTCTCCCAGGATCTGGCGTGCAGGGCGCCCCAGAGGCCCAGGAGCCCTATGCATCCTCTTTACCTTGTAACACCCAGCCCCCGCCACACCAACTGAAGGTGTACCCGGTGACTCGTGGGACCCTGGCGGCACAGCACCCAGAGCTCTGCTTCTCTACAGACCTGCCTGTTGTAGGAGCACCTGTGGAACCCTCGTAGGGTTACCCCCACCCCTCAAGAGCCAGCACCCCTCAGATCTGCTTTAGCTGGGCCTCCCTGCCACTCTCCCTGCAGTGCTCGAATCCTAAGTACAGACATGCTGCTATTTTAATATTCTCTCAGCTCGTATCTTCAAGACTATCAGAAAGCACCTGGCAATTGCATGGGAAGCAAAAGGTGCTGGTAGAGAATTCCACTGGGAAGGAGCATTTTTCTAAATAAAAAGTAAACGTCGTGTCATTAGGCTACGTGTTTTTGCAAACCCTTCAGGATAGAAGTTCCAGGCGAAATACCCCCATGACACCACGCAGTCAGTCACATTTCCATTGTTCTACGCACCACCCACGTCCCCACTCCATTAGCACTCATCCCACCTGTCCAAGAGCAAGACCTGGCCCCAGTCTCTTACCCCAAGAAACAGTTCATGGAAGTGACACAGAAGGTAGGGACAAACTGGGCCAGGACTCACCATAACCAAGTTGACCAAGGAAACTGCGTTCAGACTGATGCCCCACAGCCACATGACGCCAAACATGTTGACCAAGATCATGGCGATGGTGACACACATGATCACTGCAGACCACAGTTCACAGCCCAGGAGAACCAAGGTCACCAAGAAGATGGCTCCCAGGGACACGCTGAGGTTAAAGATCGTGTCATCGATAATGGTCAGGTACTGTTCGTAGAAGACATAGAACACACTGGAGAAGAGAGAAGAAGGTTCTGTTACAGCTCGTGCTTGCTTCTGGAAGCTCTACTTATTTTTCATCCTGCTGCTACTGCAAAACTGGAACTACTCAGACATCCCTTGCATAAAAACTGCCTGTTCTGTTTGGAATTCAAATGAACCTCTGACCACTGATGCCCAAAGAAGGGCTGACCACTGATGCCCAAAGAAGGGCCTATTGATCCAAAATGTGTATTTTAGATAAAGTTTTTGTTCATAAGCCCAACCTTTTCACTTCATAGGCATTTACAGAGTATGTCATGGTACGTTGAAAACACAAGTCCTGATCTATTGTGAGAATTACCTCAGACCAAATGGGCTGTGTGTGGGGCCTGAGGAGAAAATGCTTTTTTGGCAAAGTCAGTCAGCTCTTCTCTGGAAATAGGACACCCATTCTGAGAACTTCTTCCCCAGAAAAACAGGCTGTCCTCCTGTCAGGAATGGGTCAGAACCCCTTTAAGCAAGATCACAGGGGTGGGGGAAAAAACCACCCGTTTCTTCTACTTTTTAATAGTTTCCAAATTCGGTATCTCTTAAAATACTTTATAGGAGAAAACCCCAACCAACAAAACTGAAAAACCTCCATAAAGGCACTGGTCCCAGCTAATCGGCAGTCAGGGGCAGTCAGGGGCAGTCAGGGGCGGCCGGTGGCTACCGGGCGGGAATGTCCGCTCCGCCCTCTCAGTGAAGCCCGGTCCCCCAGTACTGCGCCCTCCCCCCCGGTGCTGTTTCGGAGTGTGTCTTCTTCAGATTGTGAGCTCCAGCCCAGAGACCAGATTTTGTGGGTCCGGCACTCAGCCCTTGGTGGGTGCTCCAGACCCTGGCCTTCCTTCGCCCAGATGCTACTTCCCTTAATATTCTTTGCTTGTGCTCATGATGGAGACGGTGTCAGAATGAAAGCCAACAAGGGTCAGCATCCCACCAGGGGAGCCCCCAGGCTGTGGGCCCTAACCCAGGACACCTCGCGTACAAAATTCACACTACCTGTACGGGAACACACGGTAACCACTTCCTTCGAGGCCCATGGTTGTGGTGATGTTCCTGGCGATGAGGATGGCTTTGCTCATGGCGTCAGTGAAGTCAGCGGAGGTCTGAAGCACGGTGTGGTAGGTCATGAAGTACGAGGCTCCGACACCTGTGTCGTTGCCGAGGATGTTAACGGCTGAACTGTAAGCAGCATGTCCCCTACGGGAAGACTCGGTGGTGTCAGAGGCCCCAGGAAGTCCCCGCAGAACCTGAGCACGCAAGGCCAAGTGGAGTCACCCGATCCCGGGCTCAGAGGCACCCCAGCTGCAGATTTCAGGGACAGGGAAGGCCCCCGAGGGGAACGGTGGAGGTTTTGGCTTGTCCTCTCTCACGCTGGCTCTTCTTTACTGCTTTGGGTTGTTTGGGTGCAGGGGTGCTCGTTTCCGCACCTGTGTTTTCCTACGGCGTCTGCTCAGCAGTGTCGTGTAACAGGAAGGAAAGGACAAGGGCCCGAGTCCATGGCCGTGAGACCGGTCTCGGCCCTGCCACGTACTGGCCACGGCACCCCGGGCAAAGGGACTGCATCTGGGCTGCGGCGTCCTCTGCCGCCTCCTCACGGGCTGTGTGGTGAGAGCGATGAGGTGGGCGCGCAGGAGGCTCCCCGTAAGTGGTGGCTGTTGCTTTCCTAAAAGCTGAATGTACTTGGGATTTGTTTTATGTAGGCCAAAGCGTTCAGTCGGCAAGCAGACCAAGCTGCAAGATTCATTTTTATTTTTAGGCACCTACTTTCCTCGGTACCAGGTGTGGGTCTCCGAGCACAGCCATGATATACATGACTGACGGATGGGATTCTGGTCGAGTTATATACTCTTAGGGAAAACAGGGAAGTCCAGGCTTTACCTAACATACGTGTGGACACTCTTCCTCCTACAGAAGGTTCTGAATCATCCCACCCCAGACTTCCAGGCATCTTCCCTATTTCTGGGCCCAGACGTCCTGCGTCCCCGGCTAACCGGCTGCCCGGCTCGATGGGGTAAGGGCGCAAGACAGCCCATAAGCTCACAGCCAGACAGGCTGGCAAGAACGGCGGGGCTGCGAGAACCTAAACCTCAATCCGGGGTGACGCGACCGAGCCGAGGAGCTGTCCCTGACACCGAGACGGACGTGACCGCATTCTGAGACGCCGTGCATCCCTGCTCCCCTCCTGGCCTGCTAGACGCCGGCACGGCGCTCCGCAGCCATTCCTGCAGGGGGGCCAGGACACGGAGCCCCGAGGGCGGGACGCACGCTCGAGCCAGGGTGAAACCAGCGGGAGACGAGGAGACGCTCTCCTCCTGGGTGTCTGAGGTTCTTCTGCTCTCACAGAAGATCGGGGCAGGGTGCGGAGGGGAAGAGAGGGACCTCTCCCAGACAGCTGCCTCCACCCCAGCCCTCTGCCAGCCGTCCCGCACCAAATAACCGCAACGGGGCGCGTCTCCGCACGGCTCAATGGCACTTACCCTTTGCCGCACTTGGGGTTCGGGTTATCAGAAAGGAACATGGGCAGGAATCTCATGAAGTCTTCACCTTGAGGCCTCTGTTTGCCCTCCGGGGTCAGAGGTCTGCAGCGGACGCAGGCAGGGTCAACCACTAGCAAAGACACGGGAGGGGCCGAGGTGAGAAGAACGAGGCTCCAGATTTTATTTTCAAACATTTCAAGATCTGAGGAGAATTTCCCTGAATCAAAAGATCCCTGACCCCAAAGCTTCCAACACACGTGATTTTCACAGTCTAATACATCTGAGAGTCCATCTTCACCTGACGCAGGCTGTACAAACTTTCTTCCCCGAAGCAGGCTGCCTGCCCTGGAGGATGAACTCAGCTGGTATTATCAGAGTCCAAGGCTTCCGTGTTTTTATCAAGAAAATTCGAGAACAACCTCAACACTCCTAACAAAACTGTAGGGCAATAGTGATAACAAAGGGAAGCACCCCCGTGAGATGCTGCAGCCAGACCCCAACCAAGGACACCATTAGTGGTGTTGGGAGAACCCCGAAGACTCTGAAAACCAGAGTCCCCCGACCAGGACTGTGTTTGGCCTGCAGCCTTGTGGTGGGGGGCGGAGGGAGACAGAACACCACGACACCCTTCAGAGAGCACGGCTGAGGACAGGGATGGTGACCAAGGAAACGGGACCGGCGCCAGCTCAAACTGAGGTGAAATGCAAATCAATTTTAAATTATAATGTCGCAAGTCTTCAGAGAAAACGGAATGATCTGGAAAAGGAGATGAAAGTACCTGAGGCGTTGCAGAACCGATCTGTGCTGTTGTAGACTCTACAGCAAGAAGACTGAGGCTTGACCCAATCAAAATAATCATCGATCCAGGATGAGGGCGCAAAGCCTATTCGGGTACTAGCAAGAAGGAGGGAGAAGTTACTGACTTGCTCCACGGGGGGATGTCTCCAGATTCAGTCCTTTTTCTCGAAACCTAACTGCTTTTTCTAGATGTTACACTGCTGCCCAAAGGACAGACTTCATCACCACTTAATGGAAAACCGTTCGAGATGGGAGCTGGTCAGTTAGTCCTTTTAAATAAGCTTTTGCTGAGGTAAAGCTAGAGTTAGCATGATTTTGAGCAACACATTTTCTAGCAAATCTATTTTTAGTGAGAAACAGGCCCATGCGGACTGTGGCCGAGGGCCCCTTCCGGCGGCTTCCGCCACAGGACAAGAACGCCAGGCGGTACTGACTAGTTGTCCAGCTGGGCCGCGGTGAAGATCTGCTGCACCAGGGAGTCGTTGTTGCAGCCCATGCCCCCGCACACCATGTTCTGCCCTCTCAGAGAGGTGTAGTCGTGCCCTTCCTCCAGGACGAAGTACACAGGTGGACCTGCATGCAGGTATTTGAGGGACTTGAAGTAATCCAGCATGTAGGAGTCCTGAAAGAATGATCAGAGAACAGGACAAGGTAGGAATGTGCTGCCGATGTCGAAGCAAGGGGACAAGGGCTAAAGATGAAGACAGCACTGGGATGCTGCTGGTCGAGACGGCCCCAGCCCAGATAGGAGTCCCCTCCCCAGCCGGTTCCCTGCTCCTCACCCTCCCTGCACCCAAGGTGCTTCTCTGGCTGGCCCACCATCAGGAGGGCACCCTACGAGGTAGAAGGCTTGCTGTTCTATTTCTCCGGCTGCCCCCCTCGCCCTGAGAGTCCCAAATGCTAAGACGGCCCCCACTGCTGAGCTCTGTGGCGGTTCCTGTAACCTGGGGGAACCTGTAGCACGTGCATTTAAAAGCAGGCATTAGCCTGGAATAACTGCATGCAAGGTTGGGAAAATTTATTCACACCATTGGCTACACATGATCAAAGAGAAAGCAGCTTACATCGGGCATTGAAAGAGACTGATCCAATCCAATTTCCACTTTGTTCAGGACCGCGATACTGAATGACAGGACACCCACAAATACCGCTATCTGGAATGAAAAGTGAGTTGTAAAGACAGTGACTGCTTCGTGTACTGGAGCTTAAGAACATAAATAAGATCTTCCACACATAAAAAACAGGACTTTTCTCAACTGAAAATTTTATGCACCATGGTAAAGTAGAGAGTAGGGGACAGTGGCTGAGATCATAGTATCTTTTTTTAGAGATCATAGTATCTAGTCAAACTACCTGGGTTCAAATCCTGGCTCCAGGATTTGAGTGACCCTGGGGAAGTCACTTAACCTCTCTCAGATTCTACTTCCTCATCAGTAACACAGGAAAAATAAAAGATGTGTAACAGAAGTTTTGTGGATTAAATGAGAAAATCTCGGGGTAATCCAGGGTCAGCATTGTACCCACTATTTAGCACCATACCCAATATTAAGTGCTCATGAGATGTTACGTATTACTATTACTTTACCATTACTGCAGACTAATCCACGTTCTTTTAGTAGAGAAGTGACAGGTTATCACTGGTGGCTACATGCAGTGTGTCAACTACAAAAAGCTCCTACACGGCTGCTGGGGACTCGGGATGGTGGGGGGGGGGTGGCTCATGGCACTACAGAGGGGCAGCGTGACCAGAGCTGTGACAGGACAGTCTGTTATCCTGCGGTGGTGGTTCCTGCAGCCTGCACACATGATAAAGGGACTTGGAACTAGACACACACACTGTGCCCACGGCAAATTCCTGGTTTTGACGCTCAACTACAATTGTGTAAGACCACAGGAAGAAGATGGGTGAGGGGCACCTGGGTCCTCTCTGTACTATCTTCTTGACTTTCTATGAATCTATAATTCCTTCAAAATAAAAACTTGCTTATATTGACTGCTAAAAGCCAGCTGGAAAAATATTTTACATACTTGTACATATTTGCTTTTGCATTTTCATATATATACTTAACAGCTGTCAGAATCTCCTTCCCACACTGACTTTCTAAGATTTTATTTATTTATTTTAGAAAGAAGCACGTGGGCAAGCAGGGGGGAGGAGCAGAGGGAGAGGGACAAGCAGAATCCACGCTGAGCAGGGAGCCTGGCTCAATCCCACGACCCAGAGATCATGACCTGAGCCAAAATCATCAAGAGTTGGAAGTTTAACCGACTGAGCCACCCAGGCGCCCCACCCGAGCTGATTTCTTAGAAGGGATGTGACAAATCTGTTTTGGGGAGAAAAATGAGGAAAACCACAAACTCATACCACAATTGGTCGCATCCAATCCTTAAGCAGAAGAGGAGAATAGGAGTTTTTGAAGAACCGAAACAAGCAGCTTTCTGAGGCCTGGATGCCAGTTCCATCTTCAGAGCCTCTGACACAGCAAAGGACGTCCAGACGATTTTTCTGAGAGGACAAAGAGGAACAAAGGTGACACCCTCCTGCTACCTCACTTCGATTCTAGACTGTAAACAGACTGTCATCCTGACAACAACTTACCTCTTGACGCTTAATGTCTAACCCCAAGAGACTCACGAAACAGGTAATCTGAAGCAGGAAGTCAATGAGGACGGCCATCCCGGCAAACAGGGAGAAAGTGTGAACGGCTGGCATCTTTGACAAGGCTCCTGCAGGGGGAGAGAAGCTGCCTGGTCACTTCCACTTACAGCAGGAGACCCTGTGCGAGTCTTACACTCACGTGTACACAGCAACGCGAGGAGCCAGGACGGACCGAAGCCACGAGAAGACCCGCACTCCCCACACCCCCCAGAGGCATGCCGCCCAAGTCTGGGGGTGTCACACCAGAACTCAAAGAGCCCATATGCCCGGTGTTTTGCAAAATGGTATCAAGCATCGGAACCACTTGGGGAGGTAAAAATGTAGGTTCCTGAGCTCTCCCCTTAGCCTACTTAATCAGAACAGTGGGGATTCACACCCAATTCAACTGTATATAACAGGCTCTCCAGACAAATCTATGCATGTTGAACTTTCGGCACCATCAGTATCAGTCATTTCTTCTCGCACCTTCTATGCTTTGCTCTGGAGAGCAGTATTTTCCATCTGCTATTAGATCAACAATATGAGTCTCCCACTTCCGTTACAATCAGATGAGGGTGCCCCTAGTCAGAAGTACTGGGTTAACACCCAGAAACTGCAAACTAGCAAACAGGCCAGATGTATCCTGTATGGTCCACATTTAGGATGAAAAAACATTTCTTAAAAAAAGTAGCCAATATTAGGGCGCCTGGGTGGCTCAGTTGGTTAAGCAGCTGCCTTTGGCTCAGGTCATGATCCAGGAGTCCCGGGATCAAGCCCTGCGTCGGGCTGCCTCCTCAGTGAGGAGTCTGCTTCTCTCTCTCTCCCCCCTCTGCCGCTCCCTACCACTCGTTCTCTCTTTAAATAAATAAAAGTCTTTAAAAAAAAGTAGCCAATACTTAACAGCGAGACTCGACACAAAAATCTAGATTCACAGCTTCACTTAAAAAAAAAAAAAAAAAAGAGGGACACCTGGGTGGCTCAGTTGGTTAAGCGTCTGCCTTCGGCTCAGGTCACGATCCCAGGGTCCTGGGATCGAGTCCCGCATCGGGCTCCCTGCTCGGCAGGGAGCCTGCTTCTCCCTCCGCCGCTGCCTCTCTCTATCTCTCTCTCTGACTCTCATGAATAAATAAATAAAACAAAAATTTAAAAAAAAAAGAAAGAAAGAAACTGAACCGAGCAGCACCAGGCCAGCAACACGTGACTGCCTTTTGTAGACCTGGGCCCTCTGCTCCTCCTGTCCCCATTCAGAGTCATTCCAGTCCTGAGACACAGTACTGGTTGCTACTATCACCACAGTTTCTGATGAGAAAACAAGAGAAAATAACTTCTTCTGCGCCTGTATCCATCAAAAGCAAGTGTAAGGACCACAGGTGAAAGTGCGCCGCTTTGTGGAAAGGAGGACCTGCACCCTGGCGTCTGTTCTGAAAGCCCGCCGCCTCCGACGAGCAGCCCACAGAGGCGTTTCCGCCCGTGGCCCAGGCGGAATGATGGCATTTCTCATCCAGCCTCCTGCTCAGAAGACGCACTCGGTTTTCTCGTCCTACTGTTCCCACACAGCAGACGGGGGCAGACAGCCCTGCTAGTGAGGCTGCATGGTGACTTCTCCAGGAGAAAGACAGACAGGAAGCGCTGGCTTTTGTTCCAGCTTATTCTGGCTCCTTGCAGTGAGGTGAGGTCCAATGACCTTGGCTCCTTAATGAGGTTGCTTCCCCGATGATTTGTGTGGACCGAGAAAGACTGTCTATGCCTGTGGATTTCACTCAGAGTGGGGTGTTGGCAAGGCTCCTGTGGGGATGTGGGAATGCCGTTTTCAAAGATCCACATTTGCCACGGGTGCCAAAACGGGAAAGCAGCAGAGGAGTTCTAGGGTATCTGTCAGCCCGGACCCCAATATCCACACTGTCATGAACAACATGAGAAAGACGAGGGCCGCTGGGTGGCTCAGTCAGTCGGGCAGCCGACTCCTGATTTCAGCTCAGGTCATGATCTCAGGGTCGTGAGTGAGATGGGGTGCCGCATCAGGCTCTGCGCTGGGCGTGGAGCCTGCTTAAGAGTCTCTCTCCCTCTGCCCCTACCCCCTCTAAAAAAAAAGAGGACACTTCCAAAATGATACCCAAGATACTGCCACTAATTTTTCTTGTGGTCCACTCTGATATTTTCTGATTACAGATCAAAGCTTAAACAAGGAAGCAACACAAAGGGACATATTCAGATACCCAGATCCTTCTACCCCCAGGCTCAGAAAACGGTGGGATTGGTAGACTTCAGAGTAATTACCTAAGAAAAACGCTACAGCCTCTGAAAAGGATGACAGGAACATACTAGGAGCCACTTCTCCTAGGACCCTGCCCAGCTGTTGATCCAGAGTTTCTCCTTGAAGACGTTCATCGCGCTTAAAAAAACAAAAAACAAAACACGGGCCATTAACATTTCTTTTTTTTTTTTTTTTAAGATTTTATTTATTTATTTGACAGAAAGAGACACAGTGAGAGAGGGAACACAAGCAGGGGGAGAGGAAGGAGGAGAAGCAGGCTTCCCGCAGAGCACCCGGACCCTGGGATCATGACCTGAGCGGGAAGGCAGATGCTTAATGACTGAGTCACCCAGGCGCCCGGGGCCATTAACATTTCTAAACAACAATGCCATCTCTTTGCTTCTTTGTTGCTTTGTGTTAACTCAATGGTAATGAAAAATGATTAGGAGCTTCTACTTATTGTAGATAAACTTTGATGCGGGACCAAACTTGTCATGATAATTCATCCAGGGTAATCACTAAGCCCCGGAGCTAGGTAACAGGTGAGAAGCTCAAGGGAAGACTGGATCATCTTATCAGGAAAATACACAGAACGCAGGCTGCAGGTGGCTGGACCATTAAGTGACACTCTTCTGTGCCACTGAGTCTCCAAGTAAGGCCACCAGGAGAGAAAAAATCATGACTGAGACCATTTTCTACATCAGCAGGTCCTACGCTGCCCTATCTTTTTAGTGGCATCTCTGACAAATCTTTGATTCTTCTACACTATTGGAGACTCATTTTAGTAACAGTTGTATCCAAAATATTTTTCACAAGCACGCAAGCCCTTCTTGCACACATACTTAAAACTGAATTCTCAGGGCACCTGGGTGGCTCAGTCAGTTAAGTGTCTGACTCCTGGTTTCAGCTCAGGTCATGGTCTCAGGGTCCTGGGATCGAGTCGAGTCGGGCTTTGTGCTCAGCATGGAGCCTGATTGTCCATGCACACTCTCTCTCTCATTAAAAAAAAAAAAAAATCTTTAAAACGCAATTCTCACTTTATACCTATTTCCCCAAACAAAGAGAAGGATGAACTTCTTGGTCTCAAAATGTCCCGAACAAGTTATGGACGCCAATCGGCAACACAGAGAACAGGAAACAAAGCTGTCTCACTGTCCACACTCACAAGTACTCTGCATGGAGCGGAACAGCCATTAATGGAGCCCACTACTTGGTCCGACGGCAAGCTCTGTGAGACTATGGAAACATACCTGGTAGGTCTGGACCAAAATGAAGATGTTGTCCACACCGACAGCCAGCACCAGGAATGGGATGACTTCGATCACAATGAGGGTGAGGGGGATCCCAACGTAACTGAAGATGCCCAATGAGCACGCCACTGAGCTCAACACAATGAGGATCCCGGCGATACCAAGGGAGATTTTAGAATCCACCTAAGACATGCAACAAAGACAAATCGTCAGACTGTAATCTCTCTTATGACTAAAAGGTCCTCATTTTACCTCTTTTTGGGTACAGCCGATTTGGAGTTCAAAGTCCTCTCCGAGTTTGAGAAAAGATATGAAAAATGTTCTAGGTCTTCCCTGGCAACAAGTTTCATGGGCTTCAATTCTTAGGTGATGGTGTAGCCAAATTAGGAAAAACTGGATTGTGGGGAATAAATTCTAAGTTCAAAATAAACCAAAATTTGGAACTGAAGAAAACACATGCAGGAAATAGAAAATATTACATACAATGAAAACAGGGGAATGTAAACCAGTTTTGAACCTAATGATTTAGGATTAACTAAGTAGAGGCAGGGGCGCCTGGGTGGCTCAGTTGGTTAAGCATTTGACTCTTGATTTCGGCTCAGGTCATGATCTCAGGGTCATGAGATCGAGTGTCAGGCTCCAGCTGGGCGTGGACCCTGCTCAGGATTTTCTTTTTCTCTCTCCCTCTGCCCTTCTACCCACCCCACCCCCCAAAAAAGTAGAGGCAAAAATATGATATCATGCTGTGCACTGTCATTTCTCTCCAACATACACACACACACCACTTACTAGAAACCTGCTACAGCTTTTGATGTGGCCCAAGGCTATGGAAATGTACAGAAACATGACAGCATAGCTGATCAGAACAGTGAAGACATCACCGTTACTTTCACGATTCAGTTCATCCTCAATACTTCGCTCAGTAGTGAAAGAAATGGTCAGATTTGGATTCTCGTAGTTTTTCACAAAATTAATAAACCTAAAAGTGTGAACAAATTTTATATTCTTAGTTAAAACTTAGTGACAGCTAAGTGAGAAACGCCTTCCCAACCTCTAGGACACAAAAGCCATGCTTACTTAACCTGTACCCTATATTAGGATTTTTGACACTGGAGACCAGAAGGTGAGACAACCCCAGATTACAAAGTTCCAGACATGCTGAAGTTTCTATCACTTGAAACAAGTTTAGGACAAGTTTAAAAGTTGGCTCGTGGTGCTGGCTTAATATACTAAAATTGGAATGATACAGAGAAGATTAGCATGAGTCCTGCGTAAAGATGACAAGCAAATTCGTGAAGCATTCCATTATAAAAAAAAAGTTGGTTCATGGTCTCATTTCTTTTTTACTAAAAAGGATTTCTAGGGGCGTCTGGGTGGCTCAGTCGTGAAGTGTCTGCCTCCGGCTTGGGATCGAGCCCCGCATCGGGCTCCCTGCTCTGCGGGAAGCCTGCTTCTCCCTCTCCCACTCCCCCTGCGTGTGTTCCCTCTCTCGCTGTGTCTCTGTCAAATAAATAAAAATAAAATCTTTTAAAAAAATAAATAAAAAGGATTTCTAAATGAAGCATATTATAATAAAGATATATGCTCATAGAACAAACTTTTAAAAGTTGATTTACAAATTCAATGCAATCCCTATCAGAATCCCAGCTGACTTCTTCATAGAAAGATACGCTAATTTTTTAAAAAATTTTTTATTGTTACATTAATCACCACACATTACATCATTAATTTTGTTTTTTTTTTAAAGATTTATTTATTTGAGAGAGAGAGAATGAGAGAGAGCAAGCACATGAGAGGGGGAAGGGTCAGAGGGAGAAGCACACTCCCTGCCGAGCAGGGAGCCTGATGCGGGACTCGATCCAGGGACTCCAGGATCATGACCTGAGCCGAAGGCAGTCGCTTAACCAACTGAGCCACCCAGGCGCCCACATCATTAGTTTTTGATGTAGTGTTCCATGATTCATTGTTTGTGCGTAACACCCAGTGCTCCATGAAGAATGTGCCCTCTTTAATACCCATCACTGGGCTAACCCATCCCCCTACCCCCTCCCCTCTAGAACCCTCAGTTTGTTTTTCAGAGTCCATCGTCTCTCATGGTTCGTCTCCCCCTCCGATTCCCCCCTTTCATTCTTCCCCTCCTGCTATCTTCTTCTTTTTTTTTTTTTAACATATAATGTATTATTTGTTTCAGAGGTACAGGTCTGTGATTCATCAGTCTTACGTAATTCATAGCACATACCCTCCCCAATGTCCATCACCCGGCCACCCCATCCCTCCCACCCCCCACTACTCCAGCAACCCTCAGTTTGTTTCCTGAGATTAAGAATTCCTCATATCAGTGAGGTCATATGATACATGTCTTTCTCTGATTGACTTATTTCGCTCAGCATAACACCCTCCAGTTCCATCCACATCATTGCAAATGGCAAGATCTCACTCCTTTTGATGGATGCATAATATTCCATTGTATATATATATATATACCACAAAAGATATGCTAATTCTAAAATTCACATTTGGAATTGAAAGGGGCCCAGAAGAGCTAAACCCTTCTTTTTCAAGAAGAACAAAGGAGGAGGACACACACTTCTCGATCTCACACTTTCTACAAAATGACAGTAATCAAGACAGTGCAGTACGAGCATAAGGATAGGCAAGAAGATCAAAGGAACACAACTAAGAGTCTCAAAAGAAACCATGTATCTGTGGTCACTTAATTTTCGACAAGGTGGCAAGACTATTCAATGAAAGAAAAAGTCATCTCAACAAATGGCCCAGGATCATCTGGATTAGCACATTACATGAAAAAATGAACTCACGTGGCTCAAAGACCTAAATGTGAGAGCTAGAACTCTAAAATCCTCCGAAGACACAGGCATAAATTGCCATGTCCTTGGATCAAGCCATAGTTTCTCAGATAGGACACCAAAAGTTTGAGCAACAAAAGAAAAAACTAAAAAATTGGACTTTAAAACTAAAAACTCGTGCTTCAGTGTTCTGTTTTCAGCGAGAAAACAGAACAAACAAAACAAAGAAACTGGGAGCAAATACCTGGAAATCTGGAAATCATATAGCTGACAGTAGACTTGTAGAACATGTAAGAATTCTTATAATTTAACAGTAAAAATACAGATAATTCAGTTAAAAATGGGCAAAGGATAGGAATATTTATACGGATGGCCAGGAAGCACAAGAAAAGATGCTTGAAATCAGTAGCCATCAGGGAAATGCAAATCAAAACCACACTGAGATACCACCTCACACCCACTAGGATGGCCAGAACCAAAAGGTCACATAAGAAGTGTTCATGAGGATGTGGAGAAATAGGACCCCTCATATAGGCTGGTGGGAATGTAAAACGGTGCAGCCACCGTGGAAAACAATCTGGCAATTCTTTAAAGAGTTACCATATGACCCAGCAATTCTACTCCTAGGTATATATCCGAGAGAAATGGAAACGTATTAAAGTTCACACAAAAACTTGTATATGAATGTCTACAGAGGCATTATGCATAATGGCCAAAAGGTAGGAACCACCCAAATGTGCATCAACTGATGATGGATAAAAATGAGGCATATCCACAGGATGAACCATTATGCAGCCACAGAAAGGAATGAGGTACTGATACATGCTGTAATTTGGATGAACCTTAGAAATACGCTACGTGAAAGAAGCCAGACACAGAAGTCCGCGTGTATGCTTCCATTCAAGTAAACATCCAGAATACAATTACAATATGGAGACAGAAAGTAGATCAATGGGTGCGCAGGGCTGGGAGGTGGGAGGATGAGGATGGGGGGCGATAGCTAAAGGAGATGGGGTTTCTTTTTGAGATTAAAAAACAAAAAAGTTCTCAAATTCACTGTGGTGACAGTTGCATATCAATGAATACACTAAAAGCTACTGGATCACACTTTAATTGGGTGAAATGTCCGGTATGGGATTTATATTCCAACAAAGCTGTTAAAACAAAAACCACTGAAAGGTATAAAAGGTCAAAGTGTCCTGTCCTCCTCTGCCCTCTGTCCTATTCTCTAGGGGTTATAAACAGAGTTAACAATTTCCCGGGTCCCGTGCTTGAGATTTTTCTAGGGATGGACAGCATGTACAGCATATATTTCCCTAGGCATGCTGATTGCAGCTTTTATGTCCTTCATCTGGAATCATCTATTCACCTATCTTTAGTGACCCCAGGATTTCCTACCGTGCGTGTCCCTTACTAATGTGCATCCAGCTTGCTCCCGCTGGCTTGCTGTGAGAGATGGGTGCACGGAATGTAGACTTTGGCATTCCTGTGCAGGGTTATCTATTCACACAACGTTTACGGATGAACTGCCTTATAGACGTTTTTCTTAGCATCATTAGTACCAAGCAGGAAAAAAAATGACTTAGATCTGTTGTTGGTTAATTTAGCTGAATGAAGTTTCAGTGCATTCTATTAGCGCCCAGCTTCCCACAGAACAAAGACAGCAACTCACTCTTTCTCCCAGGCCTGGGCCCTCTGGAGCTTCTCTGTATCGTTGTAGTAATTATTGACAGGAAAGGTAATCACAAGGGCTGTGGCATTATTGTAGTTTTGATCTAGAATGGGAAAAATGGGACATCCAGAAGATGAGAAGCAGGCAGAAAATTAGATAAACACGAGGGAAAATCCCGAGACCACGAGGTGACTGATTTCTCACGGGGGCTGTAGTCTATGCTCTAAGAACAAAAACCAGTTCACTGACATAGTGTCTGTGCAGCTCAGTTAATGAATAAAAAGGATGCTCTAGAATCTGACATGGGCAGTTTCATTCAGGATGAGTAACTTCTTTTTTTAACTATGTAGCATGTGCGTGGTAAAAATTTCAAGCAGAAAGGTGATCCATGTAGACTCTCCTTCCCCAGTCCTCATTCCATGCTCTTAGTTCTCCTCCCCACCATCTGAACTATTTCCAGAGACACTCCATGCATGCTCAAGCAAACACATATACTCTTGCCCTTTCCTTTTTTTAAAAAAATATTTATATAGTTTAATATATATAGTTTTAAAGATTTTATTCATGTATTTGTGAGAGAGAGCACGCACGCAAGTACACAAGCAGGGGGAGCGATAGGCAGAGGGAGAAGCAGGCTTCCCGCCGAGCAGGGGGCCCGATGCGGGGCTCGATCCTGGGACCCTGGGACCATGACCTGAGCCAAAGGCAGACGCCCAACTGACTAGCAACACGCTGTCCTGCACATTACATTTTTTAATTTGTATCTTGGAGATGGCTCCATTTCAGGACATAAAGAGCTTTTTTTCTGCTGTATCTTATTTTCTAGAATAATTTAACCAATCTCCAGATGATGGACATTTTTGCAATTTTTAAAATTATAAACAAAAGTACTACAAAGAATAACCTGGGAAATACTTTTCATGTGTGAAGTACATATTTGGAGAATCAATTCTTATAAGTAGAAGCACTGAATCAAAAGGTATGTGCAATTGTAATTTTGATAAATTCCCCCAAACTGCCCTTCAAAGAGGCTATCCTCTTTTTCATTTCTTTATTCAGCAAGACATTTACTGAGACCCTGCTTCGTGCCAGGCATTAATTACGTTAGGTACTCTGGATATGTATCAGTGAACAAAAGAGGAAAATCCCTGCCTTCCTGGAGCTTACATTCTAGGAACCATTTACACTCCCGCCAACAATGGGGTCCCTATCATGTTCGCCCACAGAGGGTTTATCAAACTCTTAGGTCTTTGCCCCTGTGTTAGATACAAAGACTGAAGTGAGGTGCATTTCACTACCTAGGAGTGAGGTTAGGCATTTCCCCCATATAATGAACAGCCCTGTGTATTTGTTCTTTTGTTAACTTTCATATGGCTTTGCCCACTTTTCTTCTGGGTTGCTGGCCTTTTCTTTTTTTCACAAGAGCCCTTTATATATCAAGGACACGCTATCCATATGTTTTTCTTCCCCCTCTGGTTTAGTTGCCCCCCCCCCTTTTTTTTTTAAGTTTATGATGCTTCTTTTCCACATAGGAATTTTAAATTCTTATGTAGTCAAATTCATCAATGTTTCCTTTTGTGGCTTCTGGGTTTTTTGTGTCTCGCTTAGAAAATGCCTTCTCCATTTTAAAATTATTTCTGAAAATTCCTCCCGTATTTTCTTCTAGATCTTTAATAGCTTCACTTCTTATACATCTGTTTTTGACACATCTGGAGTTTATGTGGATGGAAGGAATAAGGTAGAGATCAAATTTAATTTTGATGGCTGTGGCTTGCCAGTTGGTGACACCATCTTTTCCCCACGGATTAGAAGTGGCATTTTATGAGGCAGAGTAAAATTTAAATATAGATAGGACTTATCCCTTCCTATTGGGTGAGGAGAACAACATCTAATTGGCCTCTTCCTTGAGCTGGAGAAAAACCTGTTGAGCTGCCTATAATTAGGTTTCTGATGCCAAAGTTGTCACCTGAATCATGACCCCATCATACCTGGTACAGTCTGTTCCAGGTGCTACAGGAACCAACCAGCAAAGAACAAACCCACTACTCCTCCCCCTACAGAAGTGTCTCAATTCTTAACCAACTGGTTTAGGAAGAAAACACAGAACAACTTTGTTTCTTTTTTCCCATATTTCACATATCACTCCCATTACAGACTTTTTTTTTTAAGATTTTATTTGAGAGAGAGAGAGCGTGAGAGCACAAGCAGGGTGAGTGGCAGGCAGAGGGAGAGGGAGAAGCAGGCTCTCTGCTGAGTAGGGAGCCGGACACAGGGCTCAATCCCGAAGGCAGACATTTAACTGACTGAGCCACCCAGGAGCCCCACAGATGTTCTTAACCTGAGGTCCACAGACTCCCTAAGGGTTCCCTGAACTCCTTGAAACTGAACAATGAGTTATGTGGAGGTGCACAAATGCAATATTCTGGTCAAAAATCCTTGGCTTTTGACAGCTTCCCAAAGTGTGCATCATCTCCTTCTTTTAAACTCAAAAGGAAACCCAAAGCCAAAGCCCAAAGCAAGCCTACACCTGGGATAATTACCACTTGACTCTTAGTGACAAAACCAAGACTACTTTATCTAACAGGAAAAGCAGAAGCTTCTCTTACTTACCGTCATAGCCTCCTAACACAAGCCACGGGAACACTGGCCCACCAAACGTACCCAGGCAAGGATCATGGAGCAAACTGGTATCATTCAGAGAGGCAGGAGCCCTGTGAAGTGGTTTAGAAAACACCTCCCAGTTAGAACAAGCCTCAAGACATCACAGAGACCTAAACATTTACACAACGAACACTTAAAGACGCCGATGATATCCTAAGCACCACGTGGGCCCTGTGGTTCCTTAGGTGAGTAATGCGGTCCAGCATGTGCCTCTGGGAGCCAGACTCACGCCAACTCAGCACGATGCGGTCAGTACGGCACAGCGCACGGCGCACACGGGAACAGAGCTCACGCAGTGCATGGCGCAGACGAGGGAGCAGCTAACACACAGAGAAGACTGCCGCCAAAAAGAGGAGGCTGTACGGAAGTAGGTCTCTAAGGCTGGGGGGGGATTCACCTGGGGGGTGGTTTGAAGGTGCTCTTACAACCGCAACATGGGAAGAGAAGAAAGAATGAGAACAGGGACGTGGGAGAAGAGAGCAACAAGATGGCCGTGTGAGGAGCCACACCAAGTCCTGTCTAGAGCATGGGGCGCCTACAAAGGGGAGGACTTCTGAGGGAAGGGACAGGGCTGGAAAGGGTGAGGGACAGACAATGAAAAAAAGGATTAAGTGCCCTGCTGCAGGGTTTGGATTATTACCCTTCAGGCACTGGGGAGCAATTAGAGACCTGGGAGAAAAGGATGTCATGAGCTGTTTTACACAGATAACTCAGGTGGTAAAATGGAAGAAGGTCTAGAAGTGGGACGGAAAGAAGAGGAAAAGCCCACAGACCAGTCAGGTTCGTGCAAGGGTCCAGGCAAGGGTGGTGCTGTGAAGACAGCCAGTGGGGGGACCAGCATTCCAGAACACATCCTGAGCCAGACCTCTGCTGGGCACTCAGGAAGGTTCTCACAGATGAGCCGAAGCTCGGCCCTTCAGAGCCCGTGGCTAATGGGCTCCGACTGGAGGTCAGGCCACCCGTGTGGGGCAAACACGCTGCAGGGATGTAGCCAGAGGCCAAGTCCCATCAGCCCACACATGGGACCCTGCCACCACATCATGGATTTGAGAGCTCATCCAGAGGCTAAAATCCGTAAGAATTACAGAAGGGAGGTACGGACGAGGAAGGACGAAGAGATACAGCCTCGAGTTTGAGTAACTGGTAGATGTTAGTGCCATCACACGATACAGGGGATACGGGGGAAGAAGGAGATCTGTGCTTGGTTCTGGGTGCGCCGGGTTTGCCAGGCCCGCAGGACCTCTGGGGGCAAAGCCCACGAAAAGCTGGGGAGGGAGGTGAGGGCCGGAGACACGGAAGTACAGAGATCCGCGGGTGGGAGCGAAGCGGCCCACAGCAGTGTTTCTGCACCAACCTGAACCCATCTCCCCTTGGATAAAACACTAGCCTCCTGCATCATCCTCTCTGCCAAAATCTTGTTGACTTCCATTTTGTAAGACAGAAAGTAAAGAGCTTTTCCCTTTAAATATAAAAATTGAAGAATATTAATTTTTCAATTTTCAAACTGCCCATGGCTGCCCTGTACCATCTATCCTGTGGAGAATGCTGGTTTAGCGTATACGGGCATGCCATTACTGTTTTAGGAAACAGAGCAAATGCAGCCTAAGCACCTCAAGATCACATCCCAGTAACAAAAACAGAACAGAGCTTAAGGCCATCAGACCAGACCAGAGGTCAGAGTGGCTGCCTCCAGAGATGTGGTTAGTTGACTGCACACTCAAAAGTGACAAGGAATAGGGGCACTGGGTGGCTTAGTCAGCTGGGCATCTGACTCCTGGCTTTGGCTTAGGTCATGATCTCAGGGTTGTGGGATCGAGCCCCACGTCCGGCTCAGCGGGGAGTCTGCTCGAAAGAGTCTCTCTGCACCTCCCCCGACTCGCGTGTACACTCTCGTCCTCTCTAAAATAAACAAAAAATCTTTTTAAAAAATGACAAGGAATAATTTCTCTGTCCCCAAAGTGACCCAACAGCCATGGTGGCTGTTTGACTGGCCGAACGACTGTCTCCAGGCCACGTGAGTGCATTCAGGGACAGCAGGCCTATCAAGTGCAGGCTGCTCTCCCTGCCATGGGCACAGACTTAAACATCACGTCACAGTCACCAAGCACTGTGACTAACGCAAATGATAACTGCAGCCTGCCCAGCTAGATGGGCCTCCAACGGGAAGCCGCTTCAGCGCCCTCCAGTCTGAACTGCGCACCAATCCTACCCTCACTTCTCAAGGGGACACTGCACATTTTCGTTCATTTATTTTGAGAGACAGGGTGTATGTGTGTACGTGAATGCATGAGAGGGGTGGAGGGAAAGGAAGAGAATCTCCAGCAGACTCCACGCTGAATGTGGAGCCTGATGTGAGGCTTCTTCTCACAACCCCAAGATCATGACCTGAGCTGAAACCAAGAGCTGGAAGCTTAACTGACTGAGCCACCCAGGTGCCCCAACATTTTAAAAACAATTTGATATCATGGTATGAATTCCTATTTTTAAGACAGGAAAAAGCACTACAGGCTTCTGTTTTTGTACTACGATACCACCGGTGGTATGGCAGATGCAACTATGTGTTTTCATTCCAGGCATGAGTTAAAGGCTCAGTTTATACACTATGAACACTCCCACCCCAGGACCTTTGTACTTGCAGCCTGTGTACCTGGAACACTTTTCCCTCCGATATTCACAGGCTCCCTCCTCTCCCTTCCGTGCGAGCAGGTGTCCACTCCATCTAAAGCGGCACACCCCCACTGCACTCATCTCCTTGCCGGGCTTAACTTCTCCAAAGCTCTCATCTCTACCTGGCACGAGCATACATCTATTTATTCAGTGCCAGTCTCCCTGCTTTCGAACGTGTGCTTCACAGGGCAGGGACATGCTGTGTGCTCACTGCTGGGTCTCTGGCACGAATAACCGTGCGTAGCGACAGCAAGTGCTCCCAGGTCAGTGGGATGAATGAATGACCATCTCCCGTCACGTACCGTACACAGTATAGCAAGTGCGTGTGGTAATCTGCATACACAAAGAAGTCATCGCCTATTTTGTGGTCCAGCATGGAATGGCTGTTCTGGAAGTAATTTAACACGCTCATAATGGTGCAGTTCTTGTTATAGGGTGAGAGGGGGGCCACGCAGATGTCTCCAAGTGTCACAGTCTCATTGTTATAAAACGCCGTGATATTTTCAATGGCGGTTTGTAAGTCAAGAACCTGAAAGAAGATTTTAAAAACAAATCCAGAAACACATCAGATTTCTCTCAGATTGTGACTAATCATTATTGCCCTGACAGGTCAGAAGATAAAAAGTATTTGGGGAAAATGCTTCCTCACACAAGGAAGAGGATTAAGACGTGCTGTGGTAACGTATCTGACGGCACCAGGAGCCCCCTCTTAGAGACAGCTAGCTGGGAGAGACACCCTGCTGAGAGGCGTCTGAGAGGCGGCAGGGGACACTGTCACCAGGACAGAACTCAATGCAGGACACACAAACATCCCCCCCTCCCCGCCCCCCCACAGCGGTGAGCCACAGGGCCGATGTGCCCGGACCTCCCGATCACACCCTCTTACCAACAAAACGCCCGCTACTCCTTGCTCTGTGCTACAGTCAAACTTACATATATGCCCGTATTTCCTAACACAGAATACGTTTCGGGAGGTAAATGACTACATTGTGCATCTTTTAGAACAAGTTGGGAAAAAGCAACAGTCACTGGGTGGAGAAAAGATTCTGCTACAGGGCACCTGGGTGGCTCAGTTGGCTAAGCGTCTGCCTTTGGCTCAGGTCATGATCCCATATGGGGCTCCCTGCTCAGCCTTAGCGGAGTGTCTGCTTCTCCCTCTCCCTGCCACTCCCCCTGCTTATACTCTCTCACTCTGTCAAATAAACAAATAAAATCTTAAAAAAAAAAAAAAAAAGGAAAAATTCTGAAGTCTTGAGACCATTTTGATATTTCTCAAGATAAAAGACTTTCGGGGCACCTGGGTGGCTCAGTCGTTAAGCGTCTGCCTTCAGCTCAGGTCATGATCCCGGGGTCCTGGGATCGAGCCCCACATCGGGCTCCCTTAGTCTCCCTCTCCCACTCCCCCTCTCTCGCCGTGTCTCTCTGTCAAATAAATAAATAAAATCTTTAAAAAAAAAAAAAAAGATAAAAGACTTTCTGTAGGCAAGAGCCATATTTCAAAGAAAAATCACGTGATTGTGCAACTGCTCATCAAAAAAAATCCGTGGGATGCCATTTATTCATAGACCGAGTTCTCCAGGGCAAGTGTGACCAGGGAAAATGGGAAGGCTTCGAGGCCTCTGTAAGAGAACGGGACGGATCTCATTCCGAATGCACCTCTTACCAAAGGCAGGCTGGGGCCCACATTCAGGCAATGAAAAATTCATTCCTGCAGGCGGGGGGTCAGCAGTAGCTCCTTCCTGGACCCCCAGCACAGCATAAGAGGCTTCATTCCTTGGGGTCCTGGCACATTACTTTTCAATTACCAAGGGAAAAATTTACTAAGGTAAATTATACATTCTGCTTCAATGGAGAAATGTTCATCTCAATTTCAAGAAAGAAGCCAGCCCTGCTATATGAAGTAAATACACAAGCAGTCTACAGTCAATTTCTTATAAAGTTCAACATCCACCGTTTACTTTCTTGAAAAAGTAAACGAAAAGCACCTTTCCTTTTTTCACTGTTGAGATTTTCAAGCTTTCTCACTATGTTCAGCCTCATTCTGACATCAGGCAGAACTGGTCCACATGGAAAAGCCAGTTAGCATATCCCTGGACTCCCGGGACTGATTTCTGCTAAGAGCACATTACCTGGTGCAAGATTCCTACGTCGAGCGGGGGCCCGAAGGGCACGTCGGACCCTGAGGGGTACGGCTGGTAAGTGTGCACGCTGGTGTGGGGGGCCTGGATGATGAGCTGCTCCGTGCGGAAGAAGGGCCCAAAGTGCGTGTCAAAGTACTCTTTCTCCAGGCGCGCCCGGCTGCCGGGGGCGGACCACAGGTCCACTGGGTTGGTCGTGACCCGCACAAACACCAGGCCTGACGAACAGGCAGCGATGAAGGCCAGGGAGAAGAAGATGATGCAGCCTGGGTTTCGGACGCAGAAAGAGCCCCACTGGGAGAAGAGCCGCCTCAGACTGCCCTCGAATGCCGCACTGAGTGCGTCGCAGCATGACGCCTCCCCTGGAAGAGCGGGAGAGGAAGGGAGGGTGGAGGTTAAGAGCCAAGCCATTCCTGAAAGCCGGAACAGGGAAAGCGTTAGCTACTGCCACATGGGCGGGCACTGTGCCCGCGCCAGGGGTGGCACGGGGTCCTGCGCTGCTCCCCCCACCCTGACCCTCAGCACCTAGCTGCTCAGGAAGGCACCCTGCTTGCCTGCCCACCGTGACAGCCGTCCCCCGCCGCCCGAGGAGCGATGCTCGCTCAGGGGCACAGTGCTCCGAGCGCTCTGTCCACAGCGGGTCCCAGCCAGCTTTGCGGCTACACCTGCTCTCCGCCTGTTCCACCAGCCCCTCCGGCTCTTGCCCCCGTGCCTAACTGTCCTACTACGGTTACTCAGGACTTGTTCCCGTCTGCCAGCACGGCCAGGACCCGTCTGTCTGGATCACAGCCGTGTCCTTGACATGGGCACACTGCCTGGCCCAGACCGGTGCATAGACGCTTGCGGAGGAGACCAACACTGGAGCCCACGCACTCCTAACCGTGTAAGTACAGATGCGCCTACCTTTGTCACTGGCATTTACAGAGAAAGCGATGTTGCTATCAATGGGCGTGTACTCGGAGACAAAATAGTGCTTTCTGAAAAATAAAAGCACGTAAGTAGTATCAGTGGACCTCTGACATAATGAGGCTGTTTTTCTAACAGTCCTGTAACCCCATTAAAAGCTTACTTCCTCATTCTGTCCTCTTCCTCCTGAACCGCTGCCCCCCGCCCCACAGGTTCCCTTGCTCTAAGTCCTGCTCACCACTCTCAGGAGAAAATTTAAGAAGGTATTTTTTTGGGGGGGGGGATATTTATTTGAGAAAGAGAGTGCAAGAGAGAGCGTGAGCACAGAGACAGGGGGAAGGGCAGAGGGAGAGAGAAACTTTAGCAGACTCCACACTGAGGGCGGAGCCCGATGTGGGGCTCAATCTCACCACCCTGAGATTACGACCTGAGCCTAAATCAAGAGTCATATGCTTAACCGACTGCGCCACCCAGGCGCCCCTAAGAAGGTATTTAAAAAACAGATTAATAAAGGATAGTTTCACCTTGTAGCCTTCATTTAGGTTTAAAACTTTAGGTCCTTTAAAAGCAGCGAATGGCAATTCGCATACCTAGTGCCTAGAGCACCGTTCTAAACATCAGTCTACATCAGTCTACAACACAAGGACCGAGGGCTCCCTGTGGAAGAGGTGGATTCCAGGGCTGGGGCAGGGAAAATACAAGATGAGTCTGGAACATCTTGTGATTCCAGAAACTAAGTACACGCTTGAGAAAGGTGGGGCATGTTAAAAACAAAACAAAACACAGGAGTCAACCAGAAGGCGCTCTCAATGGTCAAAACTGGAAGAATCTGAGCAACAAAACAAAGGACAGTGTTGGATAGAGCCGACAAAACTAAAAAAAAAAAGTCCATGATATAAATATAATTGAATCAATAATGAAGTAGAGCAGGAAGGATAACTGTGTGTACAGAGTAAGTCCAACTAGTAAAGGTAGAAGAAATACAACCAGACCACCAATCACCATCGGGCAAACACCACAGCAGTAACCGCCGCAGACAAGAGCCACCAGTGGATGCTACAATCAGTGGACAGTTTTAGGAGAAACAAGGTATCAGCCCAGTTTTGACCTATCTCCCTTAGGATATTGATCAACTCCAAAGGAAGAAGCCGCAATTCTACAGGAGAGAAACCCAGCAGACACCCTCTTCACCCAGTGACGAAAGTTAATATCACCAGTGAAGAGACCTATCGAGATCGTGTAGCACCGAAACGAGATGCTGAGAAAGACGCATCACTTCTCTGATACTCTTGTCACAAACACATAACCTCAATCTGATCGCGAGATCAGATAAAGATCTGATCAGATAAAGCCTGAGGGACATTTTACAAAATAACTGTCCAGTACTCATCAAAAGTGTCCAGGCCATAAAAAAATTCCAGAAAATCTGTCACAGACTGGGGGAAAGTAATGAAAAGAAGGGGAATGTGGAGTGGGGTCCTAAACAGAACAAGGGCAGCAGAGATTTTCCTGGTGATACTTGATAAAGAAAACGTACTTCCTAATCAAGATGCGAATATCTAAAAGGACTGCAGACAGTACTGCATTTAATTAGATTTTAATCAGATTCAGCTCTTAAGACTTTCTGTTAAAGAGTGGGTGGGTAATGCACAGTGCTTTAAAAATCACTCATCGTGGGCGCCTGGGTGGCTCAGTCGGTTAAGCGTCTGCCTTCGGCTCAGGTCATGGTCCCAGGGTCATGGGATCGAGCCCCGCATCGGGCTCCCTGCTTGGCAGGAAGCCTGCTTCTCCCTCTCCCACTCCCTCTACTTGTGTTCCCTCTCTCACTGTGTCTCTCTGTCAAATAAATAAATAAAATCTTAAAAAAATAAATAAAAATAAAACTCACTCATCGTTTTGAATAAATCAATGAAACCAACTTCAAATGTTCAAATGTCTAACCAGGTCTTTGCTTACTAATTAAGCAAATCATGGAGTGTACTCACGTGATCCTTGTTTCTTGGTTTAATTAACCAAGGACTGCCAGGCGAAAGCTGGGAGTGCCACTTGGATCACCTATGCTCCTCACCCTGGGGATCACACAACACTGCTCACCTGTAGCACCACACGGCAAAAAATGCTCCAAAAAACACGAGCAAGAACGCCATGTAGGTGGTCCACATGATGACGTACATGGCGTCCAGGCCCAAGAGTCTCCAGGGAGCTGGAGCGGGCGGCGGCTGGGGCTTGGGCCCACACACGGCCGAGCAGTCCTGGCAGCTGCATGGCCCCGTGACGTCGTCCACAGACTCATCACAGCCCTTGGTGGCATTGTTCATGGGCTCCATCCCATGGGCCGGAAGATCTGCAGGGAGCATGGGCTTGAGTGAATAGCTCAGTAAAACAAATGACAAAGTGTGCGTTCGATGATATTGGAACCCAGTGATGGAGCGCACTGGTGACACACGGACCACCACCGTAAGAGCAAAAAGGACAGAGGCTTCCATCTGATCACACGATGTTTTGCTGCCTCGTCCTGTAAAAGTCTGAGTTCCTTCCAATAACTTCGGGCACAAGTCCTTGAGATTGGAGTACCCCACATTCCACAGTAAACCTCCATCAAGGAGTGAGTCTAACCGGATTGCGGGGCTCCTTAAAAGGCCTCCCTAATGCTCTGGCTTTTAAAAAATACAAAACAAAAACCCAGGCTCATTCTTTCAATTGGGTAGCAGCACCTGAAGGCAATTCCTCCTCCTCCGTGCTCACTGCCAGCCCCTAAATTAACCAGGGGGTGGGGAGAGAATGTTCTAGTTACCTCTCTCACTGGAGAGAAAGTCCAGGAACTAGTTATCTGAATTTATCTTCCTGTTGCAGACTAAGGTTCCTGGGCTCTAAAGCCACATCATAAATGCGCCAAACTTGGCAGTCTACCTGAGAAAATGGGTGTGATGGTGAAAGGCGCCTGGCCGTTGTCCTTATTGAACATGTACTCGATCCAGTTGGTGGCGTTGCAGGCTTTGGCGTCCTTCCCACACAGGAGCCCCAGGGCTTTGTCATTACTGGAGGGGGCCTCCACATCCCGGCAGGCGTTGTACATGGCTGGCAGAGGAAGGAGGGGAAAGGGCTGAAACACCACACTGCTTTAGTCACTGGGGGAGAACTTACAAAAGGTTCCTTGAATGCGGGCGCGGCCATCTGCACCGCGCTCAGAAGTCATGGGCTGGTGGGCGAGACACAGTAAACACTCAGGGCAGGAGTGGAGATTACCCTTGACACAGACTTATCACCCTGCCCATAATATGCTGGGCTAGATTCCAAGTGACTTAAACAGAGAAAAGACACGGGAAAGGCTTTACGTCATCCCACGTAGCTCAGAGGAGTCTTATCACCACTGCAGAGACGAATGTACGAAGGCTGAGAAAGGAGAAGAACGAACCCTGGTGCCTTTTCAGCCAGTGAAGCTGGTTCCAGAAATCTGAGGCAGGAAGCCCTATGGCTGAAGAGTCTGGAACTTACGGAGGAAACTGATTTTAGGGCACAGGCCACATGTGAATGACCTAATACGGACCCTCTCTTTTGGCTCCATTCTAATACACATAAAGACAATACACAAAACATGGGACAATGTCAATGACCTTTTGCACATTAAAAAGCAGTAGTAATGGGGGCGCCTGGGTGGCTCAGATGGTTAAGCGTCTGCCTTTGGCTCAGGTCGTGATCTCAGGATCCTGGGATGGAGTCCTGCATCGGGCTCCCTGCTAGGTGGGGAGCCTGCTTCTCCCTCTGCCTCTGCCTCTGCCTCTCTCTCTCATGAATAAATAAATAAAATCTTAAAAAAAAAAAAAAAGTAGTAGTAATGGGTCCTGTATTAACATTCATTTACCAGTCCCTACTGCAGAGGCCGCCTTCAGGCACACAGGCTTGAGCAGTGGCAAGTAGAAAGGGCCCATCAGGTGACCCACCTCCAAATATCCATAAACCCTAACGGACCAATGGGCTACTTACAACCGGGCACAGTTACCAAAAAAGGGAGAATTCCATACTCGCCATACCTCCTCATATTCCCCCTCTAAAAACAGCCCCCACCCACTGTCTCATTGCAGTCAGCCTCTCCTGGGCCGCCCAGCCTGCTGTTCCCCCACGCCCCCACCCTCCCCTTTGTTCTACCTCAGGTGATTTTTTTTCACTGCCCCTGCCACCAGCTTCCAGCTGGTCCTTGTCCCACATTTGAGGGCCCCCATCCAATCAAGAGACACCCCATTTAGACACCACACCTACTTGTTAGAAACTTCCCAGGATCTTCCTCCCTAAACTTTAAGGAGATACTTAATAAATTCATCGTGTTTTACCCTCACTCTTGAAACGCAGTTCGGGTAGAGTGACTTAGAACTATGATGATTCCACTGCCTTCTGGCCTCTGTCACTGCTGGTAAGAAAATCTCCACATGGCATTCTTTTAAAACGATTTCTATCTTTTTTCTACTTCTTTTTAAGATACTTGTCTTGGAGTTTTATAGTTTTTCCATGCTGTATTTACATATGGATTTTTTTAACAACTTTACTGAAATATAATTCACCTACCATACAATTCACCTATTTGAAGTTCCCCTGAATACCCTTCCCTACGAATACTCACCCTTCCTGAAGGTAAACCACAACCTGAATTTGATGTTTATCTTTCCTATGCAGGTTTGTACACTTTCATGATATGTTGTATCCATAGATATTCAGTACTATTTAATGTAAACAACATGCTACATATATCCTGTAACTTATTTTCAATTTTTTAAGTCATTCAAGTTGAATGACATAATTCATACATTTTAACAGTTTTAAGTATTCTATTATAGACTGTGACTATGCTCCGTTGTATTTATCCATTCTCCTCTTAGTTAGCATTTAGTGCCTCCAATTACTTATTTTTTATTTTTTAAAGATTTTATTTATTTGAGAGAGCGAGCGAGCATGAGTTGGGGGAGGGGCAGAGGGAGAAGCAGACTCCCCTCTGAGTGCGGAGCCTGAGGCAGGGCTCAATCCCAGGACCCTGGGATCATGACCTGAGCCCAAGTCAGACGCTCAACTGATGAGCCACCCAAGTGCCCCTATTTCTTTATTTTTTAATGGACTTCTTAAAAGAGTTGTTTTAGATTCACAGTAAAACCGAGCAGAATTCTCATATAACTCCTGCCTCAACACAAGCACAACCTCCCCACTATCAACAGCACCCGAGTGGTGCATTTGTTACCTGAAGAACCTATGATAACACATCACTGTCACCCGAAGTCCATAGTCTATTTTAGGGTTCACACTAGGTGTAGTACATTCTATGAGTTTTGGCAAATGCATCATGACTTGTACCCACCATTACAGTATAAAACAAGCCTCACTGCCCTTAACATCCTTAACATCAGAACTCTTTCATTTCAATCATTTTCAACAAACGCTAGATGGTCTTTCTCAGATTGTCCCATGATTTCTAGGTGTTACAGATCTCTTTCTCCTGCTGGTAATGTGTTTCTTCTCTTCTCTTTCTCCCTTATGGTAATGGGTTTCTTCAGAGTCAAATCTCCCCTCCTCTACTTTACCCTCCCACACCCTCTTCTCAGGTTTTGCAAAAACTTGTGAAGTTACACAATTCACGTCCACTAGAAACAAAGTTCTAATGGCTTCCAAAATGTACAGAAATAAACACACATGCACTAAAAATTTCTATGTGGGAACTTACAGTTAGGAAGGAGCTAAGCAAATACTTGAAAGAGATTGTTTTATGGGCTGTAGCTCAAGTCCTAGATACACATGAAGCAGCAACTCGTGTTTCATGGCCAACAGAACTAAAAATTATCATTTTCATACAGCTGACAACTGAAAGGAACAACTGAATCCACTGTCCTGATACCAACTACAAAAAAAGAAATAATTAGAAGTTTACTCACCATTGGCAAAACTCTCTCCGACATAGTACTGTAATTCTTTTACGTTTGTTTTCGTCTGGTTTGTAACAGGATCAACATAATCTTCAGTTTCTGTAACATTCAGAAACTGACTTTGCCGGGGGCTACATGTCAGCTCGCAAAACAGGTTCATTAGGTTATAAAAACAGGATGCACATCTAAAGAAAAAGTAAACTGTATTTTGTCTGATCTCACAAACAGGGCCAGCAAAAACATGATTTATGATAAAGAACATTTAAAATCTATTATAAAGTGACAAATTACCTACAGACATCTTTAACCCAGCCATTCTAAACCTAAAATCAGAGATCTCTTTAAAAAACTGCCCTAATTATTACACATATGTTGTCGAGGTATAATTTCAGAAAGAGAAAAATGCTTTTCTGAATTCTGTGCTTTGTAATTTATGGACATGTTTTGTGTTGAAGCTAAAGGGACTAGGGACCGTCACGCTGACAATTCTTACGAAGAAGAAAAACAAGGGAAAAATGAGATTCACACGTTAGAATGTTCACCTTCCTACTGAAGGGCTTTCTTCAAGCCCCAGGTAATCCCTTGGCCCTCTCTAAACACAAGAGGATTTCCCCAGGGCTTGAGAGGCTAAAGGACAGTGGTGGTGTTCTCTGGCTGTATGCACTGCAGAAGCACACGGATTTTCATGAGAACTACAAGCTGTCTGCTCTCCTTCAGGTTCATGGCTGAAGCTCCTAATGTTGACTTACTGGGTGGCAGAACTGTCTCCCCAGTTGGGTTCACTGTTATCTGCAAAAGCTGCTGCTTCATTAGACCCGCATTCCCGCAGCACAACCAAATCGTAGTCACTCTTGACTGATCCCATGCAGGTGCCAGGGACACAGAACAGGGAAGGTGGTCCCAGCCTTCAATGCCCCTGGTCTAGTGAGGGAGCAGACATGCACACTGACCCGCTTTCAGGAGTCCCGTGCTTTACCGTGACAAGCACAGGAACCACAATTACACCATCCTAATGGAAACTGCTCCTGGGGTGCAGATTTCTACCACGTTCTATGGATCACAAACTCTTGCCACGTTACTACGTTTAATCTCCGCAATCATCGATTTCGACAGATGCACAATATTCCTTAGCTTCTCATTATTTGCTATTAAAAATAGAGCTGATGACACGGGGAAAATTTGGTTATCTTCTGATCTTGGTTATCCTTATGTCCATAATGCCTCATCTAGAGTGGGTGCTAAATAAATGTATTCTGACTGAATGATGGTTCCATCAATATCCACTAGCCCTCCAGGGGGTATGCTGGACTGATTAGGTTCTCAACTTATTGATCTCCTATATGGTATGCTGTCCTAAAAGGACAGTTTAGGGGTGGTTTCCACCCTGTATTGCCAATTTAAACTTCTGGGAAGAAGCAGGGTTTCCTTAGTGGATGCCGACTGTCCTGTCACCCGCCATGATATGTGCACAGAGAAGGGCTTCCCCTCTTCCCATGTCCCTCCCACCCACCTTTATCAGGATGCTTCAGTGAAAAATTTAGAACGATACCATGAGGTGCTATTCTACAGACTCCCACCAGCTTGTTCTTCTGCACATCTGAGAACTGCTGGGTAAGCTTCGAGAAGAACACCTATCATGCAACCCTTTTCACGGCCCTGGTCATAGAGAATGGCCTGGATGGTGGACTAATTTTGACAAACCCAGCCAACTCTGCCAGAACAATCTTGTTAACAGCTACCAAAGGCCAGCTCTAAGGAGGACTGGGACTCTAGCATCTCATGTCACTGCAGGGGGAGAGAACCACGTGCCATCCAGGGGTGGGGAGGGGAGGACAGCCACACAGAGGACCTTGTGGAGGAGGGTCTCAGGTCACAGACATGGCAGGACCACCAGAACAACCTCTCCTCCTCTGCAGAGCACCCAGAGGCTCAAGAGTGAAAGGACCCACTCCACAGTGCAGACACCCTTGGGGGCGGGGGGGCGACCTAGAGGAAGCCCACGCCTCAGCTCTGCATGGAACTGGGAAGAAAACGATGTCAGCCAACTATTACTTTATCGAGAAATTATGCTTGATTTCTGAGAAGTCCTAAGATTGCTTTCTTGAAATAACATGAAAACTAACTTAGGAGGAAATCAGAATGTCCCTGGTTAACAAGCACTCCAAACCCGTTTTTGTGTGCGTGCGGGGCGGCCAGCCTACCTGGACAGAAACTGCAGGGGCAGCTGCAGGCTGTCCTTCAGGGTCTGCAGCTGCTGCACGTCACAGCACACGCTGACGTTGTCAAAGAAGAATCCTGGGCAGAGCTCCTTTTGGGTGAGAAAGCATGGTTATCACAGCAGAAAGTCAAATAAGGACACACATTTCTCAATGAAATAAGGCAATTTTATTCACACAGTCCTTTTTTAGGTACGCAAGAGTAAGAAACGTGTTTGCAAAGTTCTTGCAGGATTCTTTTAAAAGGTTTTCAAATTTGGGGCCCCTGGGTGGCTCAGTCAGTTAAGTGTCTGTCTTGGGCTCAAGTCATGACCTCAGGGTCCTGGGATCGAGCCTGGGTCGGGCTCCCTGCTCAGCAGGGAGTCTGCTTCTCCCTCTCTCACTCCCCCTGCTTGTGTTCCCTCTCTCGCTGTGTCTCTGTCAGATAATAAATAAAATCTTTAAAAAAAAAAAAAAAAAGAAGAAGTTGCAAAGAGCAACATGTGAGGTACCAAGATCAGTCCCTAAATAGTAACCTGCTATGAGGAAACTATGAGAAAGGCAAAAAGTCAGCCCCAGAGAAACTCCAGCCCCAGAGTTATATTATCTTCTGTGCCATTGTGTGCCCCAGATAAGCATTTGGGATAAGACTTAAGCCTGTTAGTTTCAGCCCCACCCCACTGAGATATTTACGGGATCATTACAGAGGATCTTGGATTAGCATTTTGTGTTCCCAGTGCCTGGGACGACAAACTTACCTGCATTAAGTCATACCCGTCCTTTGGCAAGGGTTTTGGTGGCCCCGAGTACTGGCAGTTGTACCTCTTGTCTCCAGATGCAATTCCACACTCTCCATACCACACGCAGGACCGTGCCAACACCTACAGAGCCGACACAAAAGGTCATCCATCAGGGCCTCAAAGGCTAAAGGAAATTTCAACAGCGAAAGCACCAGTACACGACCTTCCAACATTACCCGCAAAATGAAGTGGCAGCAAGAGGCAGTGGGTAGTTAACGTTTCGAAAAAATATTAAAATAGACCAGATGCCCAGAATGGGCTTGTCAAGTCAGTCAGTGAAGGAAGGTCCTAGAAATTATTTACATGATTTCTACTTCCTGCTAATTTGCTGATGAAGGGAAGCTCCCTGTAGGGATCACTAAGAATCAGTGTAGAGGAAAGAAAGCAAGATAATATGTGAATCTGCAATTATTAAGGCACTATTTTTGTACATATGCATAAGAAACTATATAAGCTCCAAATAACGAAGGAACATTTCCATATATATTTAGATTATTAATATCAGCACATCATGAGTAACATGAAAAGCAAAACCCAAAACACCCACAAACCCTAAGAAGGAACAAGAATAAACACCTCGTCCTTGAGATTTAAGTAGAAAGCAAGGCATGTGCTAACTTTAAGGAAAACCACCTCAGCAATCTCAAAAGAAAAATGTTCAACTCTTCAGTAGAGGTTTCTCAAGAGTCACTCATATTTCCCACGTGAGAGTCACAAGGCTGGACGGGGAGGAGGGTGCAGTGTGAATCAGCACATCGGCGAGGTCGGCCACGTTGGCCAGGGCCACGGGCCAGCAGGGGCTTGCAATCATCTGTCCCACAGGGAAACAAAAGCTATCAAGAAGCAATCATGACTCCCAAGGCACCCCATGGAAAAGCCATTAAAAAGAAATCTGAAGAGAAGCAACAGAGTGAATTCCCTCCAGCATAGTGGCACATGACCAACACGTGTATACAAGGAGGTCAGTCTGTCTGCTGGTCCCCAGCATCAAGATACAAATCTCACTACAGGCCCCTGAAATGCTAAAAACATGAAAGAAAAAAACAGCTCGCAGGAGGCTGGGCTGTGTATGTGCGGGGAACTGAAGGGGTCGGGATTACTTTGAATTCATTCTTTAGATATTTTAAAATTTATTTATTTATTTGAGAGAGAGAGCGAGAGAGCGCGAGCGCAGGAAGGTCAGAAGGAGAGGGAGAGGGAGAGAATCCCAAGCAAACTCCGCACTGACTGTGGAGCCTGCCATGGGGTTCCATCCCACAACCCTGAGATCACGACCCGAGCTGAAACCAAGAGTCAGATGCCTAACCAACGGAGCCACCCCTCATTCTTCAGATATTTTAAAACAGAAACTATGACTTAACCCTATCTGGACTCACTAAAAGTCATATGTTTAGGTCACAACATTGGGAAATTATACAAAGGAGCAAGTGACAAGTAGTCAACAATGCCACATATCAAACCTTTGGCAAGAAGTTGCAAAATTCCACCACCATTTTTATTTACAAAGAATTGCAGCAATTATGCCATGAACCTAGCGATTCCAGGGAAAGTACTGCTCTTTCCAAAACTCCAGTTTTCCAACTAAAAGGAATTATTCATCTACTGATGTTTGAAAAGGCTTTTTTGCCTTTTTTGCTAAGGGGGCATAACTGCTGATACATGTCATTTAAATTTAAGTGACCCCACCCTAGACTTCACAGAATGCTCAACAGACCCAAAGAGCAAGCAGGTCCAGGCCTGGGGTACTCTGGCAAGTCACCCACTGGAGTAACAGAAACCCAGTCAACAAATCACAACTCCAGCATGACTAACAGGATGGGGTCTGGAGTCTCAGTTCCCTTTCCTTAGCCCTCAGCGCTATGATAGAAAGTAAAGGCCCAACGCAGTGTGGTTCCCATTCATGCTTTATAACCCACATCTCTTACTTCAATGCCAAGTTTCCACGGTCAGGTAGAACAGAGGTGGGCAGGGTGTGGCGGGGAGGTCAGGAGCCCCGGGTTCTGATCCTCAGAACTCACGAGGCTGTCAATCAATGTGCACACTGAGCCTGACTGCACGTGGAGCAGGTTCCTTAACTGTGCTGAGCAGTTCTGCTCTCTGTGAATGGCGGCTCATAACCGTCACCAATCTTACAGGTTTGCTGTGAAGATCGGAAAGGGGAATATTATGTGGAGCACTATGCAATCAAATGCAAAGAATTATTGTCTTCCAATTGTTGGGACCTTAGCAAAGAGGTCCCAAAGACCTGAAGTAAAATACCTGAAATTTCTTTGGGCCCAGGAAAACTGTGCTTGACTCAATGCTTGTAGGTTTGCTTCCCAAGGTCATCCTGCCTCTAGAAGCAGCCCCAACCCAGTGGGGCCCAAAGGCACTTACGAGCCATTTAACTTGTGTGCTAGGCACTGTTTCACTGCTCTTCATATATTAATCCAATTAATCCTCACAACAAGTTGATGAAGAAAGTGCTATTATACCCATTTTACAGGTGAGGAAATGGGAGGCACAAAGAGGCTAATTTGTCCAAGAGTGGCAGAGCCAGGATTCAAACCAGAACATTCCAGTTCCAGAAACAGACTTTGAATCAAGTATAATCAACTGTATAACTAAGGTCCTCACTCTAGCACCACACCCCCTCCCCACCTTGCACGAGGCATGGGCATGTGTACACTCTTTTTCCACCTCAGCTTTCTTTCGGCTCACCTCCCTCTGATCACCCTTAGCTGAAAACGCCATGGAGCTGGCCAGGCAGGGACCTCCACCACCGGACCCCTCTCCTCTACCTTCTTAACCGCATCTCTTTGTGCATCCCTTCACCTGCTCCTACCAATAAATACTCTCCGATTTCATCTCCCTTTGGTCAAACGACCCCAATTTCTCTCCAGCTGCACTTCCGGTTACCTGCCCCACAATGCCAAGAGCTCCAAAGGAAACCAATCCTTCCTCCACGGCCCGATCTCTCCTCCTGGGGAAGCTCCCAGTGCAGGTGCACTTTCTGGTGCCCCTTCCTTCCCTGCATCCCCTTCCTGCAGAGCCCACTGCCATCCTTTGTTCCCCTGGGCACTACTCCCCTAGAGACGGCCTGGCCACCTCTCCTGCAGACCTGGCAAGTCTCCTACACAGCCCAGCCTGAGCTGGGGTTCCAAAGCTTTCCGGTGCTCAGAACCCGACAATCCACCTTCCCGCTGCCGGTGAGGCAAGCTCCAGATGCCTCACCTGGTTCCGATGTGCACGCTCATCTCCCACCCCTGCTTACCTTCTGTCCCACACTGAATGGGACCTGCCTGCCCCCCTGCTGTTCGTGCCTCCCTCCCCTACACTCCCGCTACCTGCCAAGGCCACTCTTCAACCACCATCTCCCCCGTGGGCCTGCTGGGGGCAGGACCAGGCAAGCACAGCCCCTCCCCACCCTGAGCTCCGTCATTCCAAGGGCTCCCCTGAGGGTATGCGGCCACCTCCCCCAGCATCCAGGCACTGGATCCCTCAATCCTCAGATCTGGGAGGCTGGTACCGGAATAACACCATTCCTCATGCCGGTTACACAGGTAGAGTGGCTCATCTGAGGCCATACCTAAAAACGTCAGAGCCAGACCCCACCCAAGGCCTGGCTGCTTCCTGGCTGGTTCGGAAGCCAGAGCTCCTTACTCCCCAGGCTACGCCGAGGGTCACTCCTGGCTGGGCCATGCTCATCTCGGTATCCCACCAAGAACCTAGCTGGCGTTGGAACGACTGGCCTGCGGGTCTCCAAACCGCTGCAGCACAGCGGGTGGTCAGGACTTTCTGGACAAAGATGACAGGTGCACCTTAGGGTCCCTGGGATGTCAGGGCAGCACGAGCTGACGCCAAGATCAAGGGTGTGCCGCACACAGGGCACTCGCTTCCTTTCTAAGCAAAGCACCTGCTTTCCAAAACGTAAGGTGTGGCCGGGTGCTGCCTTTACTGGGATACCAGGAGGCCTGCTGCTGACTTCACATCAGTAACACCCAGGCGGAAATAAAACCTAGCAATGTCTGTGGTCTGACCGAACCTGAGCTCAGGGCTGGCGACGGACGGTGGCTGCACAGAACCAGCCATCCTTCAGGTCACTGAGCTGTACACCAAAAAGCTGTCAGTTTCATACCCTCTGTGTTTTACCATGAGACATGAGCTCAGACGCCCTTCCTGTCAGAGAAAAGCCCAGTGGCAAGGACTGCAGCGAGCGAGCACGTTGTCAGTCATCACATTCAGACCGACCAGAATCAGAAGCTGCAGGCGTGCGAGCCACGGGACACGTCTCGTTAAAGCTGCGCTCCAGTCCCCCGGATCCGAATCTAAAGGATAACCATTCTTCACAGCAAGTCTCGTGGACCCTGACCAGTCATACAGAGCTATTTATAACCACAAGAACCATCTTATTGGAGCATTTAAAAATTTTACCGATTCCTAAAACGTTAAAAAAATGAATGACTGTAGGATTTATGTCCTCTAACTACGGACTCCATACCCACTCATCACAAATCTGCAAACATCACAGGTATATGTGAAGTAACCACCCCCCTTCTCAGATTTAACCAATGCTACTGTATTAGATCTGGGTCTTCTAGGCTTTTAATTCCTCCCAACAGGTAACCTGTAGAGACGGACAAGTGCAGTAACTTTTAAATAGCTTTTTCACAAATAAGTCTCAACAACCCTGCACAGACTGGCTTTCGGCTCAACTTGAACTGCCCTTCACTATATTCATCCGGGTGTTTTCCGTAGAGGGCCACATATGAAATACTGTAGGCTTATGGGCCATAAGGTCTTTGTGGAAAATACTCAACTAGCCTGTTGTAGCTCAAAAGCAACCACAGACAACAGGTACGTGATGGGTGTAGGGGTGAGGGAGAAAACTTTATTCACAATGACAGGCTCTGGCCAGGCCGTGATCTGTGGGCTCCTGCCCTAGGATGAAGCAGAATTTATGAGAATCACAAAGTTGGGTATGTGGGAAGAGGTGCCAGGGGTAGTTTTTGGCTATTGTCTCAACTCCCTAGGAAGACCGCAAAATCATTAAGCGCAGAGCCCAGCTGTTCTATTTCCTCTGAAAGTCTCTGCAGTACCTGACCCAGTGTTCACCAATTCAGAAACCATCAAATCTCTCCATGTGTTGAAGGAGTTCAAATGGATTATATAAGAAGTTAGAAATGAGAACTACTGCTTGTTTTGGCTTTCCACCAGAATTTAGGAGTTACAACGCTATAGTGTGTCTGCTTTTAAAGGTTAGGTCATATGGCTATTTCACAACATGCTCCAGAGCTTAATGATAGGGTATACGACTGGACAGGGAAGTTTCTTCCAATAATAATAGTTCAGCAAGTTAAAAAAAAAAAAAATGCCCCTTCTGCTATATGTCGGCAACGATAGCAACTGCAGAAGAGACCCTTATGGGGAACTCCATAAAAGCATGTCTGGTCATATGGAGAAGAGGCCCTGCAAGTCAGCAACAGAGTCCTACACTCCAGGCTGCCTGCAGTAAATCTCAACTAACTCAGCATAAAATGCTTCGTGGACATCAACTGTGTGCCAGGCACGAAGTTAAGTGATTTCTTCCTTCCTGCCTCGCATACTTCTCAGATACCCTCTAGGGTGGTAGGCGGCATTTTACAGGTAAGGAAACTAAGGCTCAGGGAAGACTCTCTGAGGTCACGTGGCTCCTACGTGACAAAACCAGTAAGGAGAATGAAGATTTTGAAGGCCAAGTGAATTAAACATTCTCCATCCTCTCCCCAGTCCCCACTCCCTAGCTGCTGGACTGCTCAAACTCCAGCTCCATTTGTGCAGATGTATCCTCAGAGCGTCTGATACAGAGAGTCCCTCTTTCTACACAAACATGTTCACCTGTGGAAATAATGGCTACCATTTACATCTTCTTACGGACGTCTCCAGGCAGCTGTCAAATCACACTAGTGACCACTGACCATCCTCAGCTCCAGGCCTGCACTGGCCACCCCACGGCACGTGGAGTGCAGGGCCAGGTCCTCTCACCTCTGCCACTGTCCTGGATGGGTAGAGCTCATGGCAGAACCTGGAGCCACACCAGCTCAAGCTCCAGCAAGGCGGGTCGGGTAGGGGGTAGGGAGAGGCCTCTGCAGGGAGCAGAGGGGCTGGCCTGGCCAGTCAGGACAACGCAGGATGGGATGGACTGGAGCTAGGAGCAAACCCTGAAGGAGATGCCCTACTGGCCACCTGGAACAGCTGAACACTCATTCAATTTCGCTTGCTAAACATGCAGAATCTGGTAGCAAGATTTTGAATTTGAATAAATTAGAGCACAAGTCAGAAGACCGTGGTTCAAGCCCCCAGTCTGCCATTTACTAGCTATGTGACTTTGGGACACACCTGAGCCTTAGTATGCTTAATTTCCTGCAAAACAGGAAACACAGCATCCCATGTATCTTAGAGGGGTCCTGTGATGTTAAAACGAGACCAGATGTGCCCCAGCAATGGAGTACTACACACAAATTAGGTAACTCTTTTTTTGGTTTCCTGTAATCTAGAACTTCACTTCAAAAAACTTTTGAGTTAGCCTACATACCATACAATTCTCCCTTTTCAAGTATACAGTTGAATGGTTTTTTGTAACAAATAGGTAACTCCCCCCTACTTTCTCCGGTTTTCCTCTTGTCTACCTGGTAAGCATTAATTTACCCTCCAAAGGTCAGTTCAAAAACTGACTCCCCATAACATTTTGTTCTTCCCTTTATTAGAGCACATTTTGCATTGTATGGTAATTTTATGTATTCCCCCTCCTCCCCGTCACTATGAACCAGCCAGGGCAGAGACTACTAACATTTACAGTTTAAAGAATGCTTTCTGTACAGGTAATTCTTTTTTTTTTTTTTTTAAAGATTTTATTTATTTATTTGAGAGAGAGAGCACAAGAGAGGGGAGCGGGAGAGGGAGGAGCAGACTCCCCGCTGAGCAGGGAGCCCGATGCGGGACTCAATCCCGGGACTCCAGGATCATGACCTGAGCCGAAGGCAGTCGCTTAACCAACTGAGCCACCCAGGCGCCCTGTACAGGTAATTCTTTTGGTCTACTTTTGTATCTACACTGTGCCCATAGCAACCACTTTATATATATGAAACTAGTGAATGACAGGAACTTTGAGTTCCTCTGTGGCCTAAGGGACAATAACAAGACAAAGAACAAATTTTAAAACTTCCCTCTCAAATCCCCCAACAGTACACTTGCATCAGAAACAGGTTTGGGTACAATGTAAAAAATAAAACAAACGGTAAACAGTTTTTTTTCTTTTTTTACCCTAAGTTTTCTTGCCAAAGCAAATATTCCGAAAATATTTGAAAATAAGAGGCATAGTCCAAGCAAAGAAAAACTTGTTGGGCCAGAGTTGGTTATTGATTATCACCCAGAAAGCAATGCAATTCTGGTTTCTACCAGCCTCTGCATCCTTCCATCTTATCCCCACACCTAAACCCATGAAGGCCCAATGATCTGGTGACTCAGAAAAGAGAGTCCTGGCCATATTGGAAATGGTAAAATACAGTTCTTGCCCTCAAGAAGCCTACAATCTACTACTTCAATTCAAGCAATACTTCTCTTTTCATGAGAACGGTGAGAAGGAGGCATATATGTTAACCCGATTTTACAGAGGAAGAGACAGAGGCTCTAGGGGATCACTGGCTTACCCGATATCACTCTTGGTGAGAAGGAGAGTCCAGACCCACACCCAGGGTAAGACTGCTATTGCAGTATAAACACGGATTTAGAGCCTCAGAGAGAAGGTATTCTAGTTGGGGGAATAGGATAACAAATACCATGGATAATGCAGTATTTGAACTGGGCCTTGGAAGACGGGAAGGGTTTCGATAGCTAGTAGTTTATTTGGCTGGAGAGCTGATGCCCTTCATAGAGCTATGGGTGACAGGGCAGAAAGGGGCAACCATGATCAGATTAGAGATTGGTCTAACCCTGGTTTCCGCAGTAGATAATGTGTCATCCTTAAAACACCCTGAAAAGCCTCCCTTTTGGGAGTAGTGCAGGGTGGGGAAGGGTTACCCAGGAAAAAGAGATCATACTGTCTTCAGACCAGAGGCATTCTTTGTTCTGGGTAACATGATAAACACTGAAGCAATACAAAGACCTATTCAGCAAGTCGTTTTCTTTCTGCCCACTCGCTAAAATAAAATCCTCATTTTCCCTTGATTACTTATGTTAATAAGATATCTGAGCGCAGCATCAATCAAGGAGTAGGAGAGACTGGGAAATATTAACCATCTGAAATTGGGGCGAATGTGGGTTTTCTTCAATGCCCTTAGGTCAAAAGATTAAACTACTGCTGATCTCTTCAGGAAAAAACCATTTTAATGGCCTAATTCCTACCCAGACCTCACTATGTTCCAAGTTCCTCAAGAAAAAGCTTGTAAAAATTACAGACAGGAGAGAGACGTATGATTTCTCAAAACCGCACACATTATTTGGATGACCACAAGGTTTACAAGCCAGGCAGGCTAGTGATATTTCATCATCTGTAAAAACTAAAAATTAAGAAAGGCAAAAATCCCCCTCAAATGTCTATCAGACCTTACAAAGGACAGTTAGGTCTGTTAATTCTGTGACAGAACTTCCTGAGTGCTCAGGCTGAACCCAGACAAGGTGCTATCACTGGAAAGAATTCTAAAAGCAGACCCTCTCTTTCCCCCCAGTGTGTTCAGAGGTACTGGAAGCCTCTGCCCACGCAAGGGAGCTACTTTGTAAAATAACAAAGGCATATTTCCAGTTAAGATTTACAGACCTTTCCAAGCATTTTGCAAGAGACTCATGATGAACCTCTGACCTATCTCAAAAGTCTTGGGAAGAGAGGCACTTGTTGGCCATCAGTCTTGGATATTACCTTGAGGTGAAAGGATTTCAGAGGTAAGTTAAAGCTACTTACCAGTGTAAAGCCTGTCTACCAGATCCTGACCTAAAACTCGAGGCAAACTGAATAGCTGTATTTTCTTTAAGGCACAGAATTACTCCTGTTTCTTGAGTTTTTACTACAGTGGTAAGGTCTCTCCATATACCATGTTATCTAATAACCCCAATAATCCTACAAGGTATTGTTGGTCTTCAAAAAAAAAACCCTGAGGCTTGACAGAGTAACATGCCCACACCAAGAGCTGTAATCTACCCACTGACCCCATTCCAAACCACCTCCCTGCTCTCCTGTCTCCCCTCCCAACCAGGCACCAGAGGTGTGGTCTCCCACAAGCCCACACGGCTGGGGATCCCTTTACATACACAGAGGAGGGAGCCACAGCTCTTCTCCTGGCTCTTGGACCCTTCCTGGGTCAGCAAAACCTACCTGCTTCTAACAACTACCCAGAAATTTAAGGAGAGGTTTCCTAATCCAGGGAAGCACCCGAATCTGCTTTCCCCTCTGATTTACTACCTCCTCGTTACTGACATGTACATGAGTGGGCACAAGGGCTCACCAAGGGAGTGGATCCCAGGGCTCCACTCCTGCATCCTCATCTAGTTTAATCAGCACTATAACCTTAGACTTTCTCCCCCAACCCCTGGTTTTAGAAGAGAAAACTGTAGACGCAGAAAGAGCAGTGAATGCAGCTAAGGGTTTGTCAATTTTCTCTGTTCAAAGAGGCAGCTCTTAATTTCATTGATCCTTTCTCTTGTCTTTTTAGTTTCTCTAATTCATTTATTTCTGCTCTGATCTTTATTATTCCCTTCCTTACTTGGGGCTTTGTTTTTACTTTTTCTAGGTCCTTTAGGTATAAAGTTACAGTTACATTGTTTGAGATTTTTCTTCTTCCTTGAAGTAGGCCTGTATTGCTATGAACTTTGCTCTAAGAACTGCTTTTGCTGCATCCCATAGATATCAGTAGGTCATATTTCTGTTTTAATTTGTCTCTAGGTATTTTTTAATTTCTCCTTTGATTTTCTTCAGTGACCCATTGGTTGATCAGCATGTTGTTTAATCTCATTTTTCTGGTTTTCTGGTTTTCCTCTTGTAATTAATTTCTAGTTTCATACTAAAGTGATCGGAAAAAAAATGCTTGGTATGATTTCAACCTTCTTGAAGTTACTGAAACTTCTTTTGTGACCCCACGTGATTTATCCTACAGAATGTTCCATGTACACTTGAGAAGAATGTGTATTCTGCTGCTTTTAGAGGGAGTGCTCTGTCTATATCCATTAAGTCCACCTGGTCTACTGTGTCATTTAAGGCTGATGTTTCCTTATTGATTTTTCATCCACTGATGAAAGTGGGCTATTAAAATCTCCTACTACAAAAAAAAAACCTTTTTTTTAATAAAATAAATAAAATCTCCTACTACTATTGTATTGCTTTCAATTTCTCCCTTTAGGTCTGTGAATATTTGTGTTATAGATTTTGATGCTCCAATGTTGGGTGCATATTATCTTTAAAAATGTATCTTCTTGCTGGATAGACCTCTTTATCATTATGTAATGAATGCCCTTCTTGTCTTGTATTACAGTCTTTGTTTTAGGGTCTACTTTGTCTGATATGAGTATAGTTACTTCAGTATTCTTTCCATTTCCATTTGTATGGAATATTTTTTTTCCATCTCTTCACTTTCAGTCTTTGACTAGGAAAAAAGAGAGAGGGCTCAAAATCAGAAATGAAAGAGAAGTTATAACTAATTCCACAGAAATACAAAGGATCATAAGAGACTACTATGAAAAATTACAAACCAACAAACTGGACAACCTAGAAGAAATGGATAAATTCCTAGAAACACACAATCTTGCAAGACTGAATGATGAAGAAATAGGAAATGTGAATAGACCGATTACTAGTAAGGAGATTGAAACAGTAATCAAAAATCTCCCAACAAACAAAAGTTCAGGGACCAACCAGATGGATTCACTGGCAAATTCCACCAAACATTAAAAGAAGATTTAATACCTACACTCAGGGCGCCTGGGTGGCTCAGTTGGTTAAGCGACTGCCTTCGGCTCAGGTCATGATCCTGGAGTCCCGGGATCGAGTCCCGCATCGGGCTCCCTGCTCAGCGGGGGGTCTGCTTCCCCCTCTGCCCTCTTCCCTCTCGTGCTCTCTGTCTCTCATTCTCTCTCTCTCAAATAAATAAATAAAATCTTAATACCTACACTCAAAGTCTTCCAAAAAATCGAAGAGGAGGAAAAACTTTCAAACATTTTATGAGGCCAGCATTACCCTTGCACTAAAACCAGACCAGGGTGCTATTAAAAAAAAAAATTAGTCCAATATCCTTGATGAACACAGATGCAAAAATCCTCAATAAAATATTAGCACACCGAATCCAATAATACATTAAAAGGATCATACACCATGATCAAGCGGGATTTACTTATGGATTCAAGGATGGTTCAACATCTGTAGATCAATCAATGTGATATATCACATCAACAAGATGACAGATAAAAATCATATGATCATCTAGATAAATGCAGAAAAAGCAGCTGACAAAATTCAACATCCACTTATGATGGATATACCCTCTCTCAACAAAATGGATATAGAAGGAACATACCTCAATGTAATAAAGGCCATCATGACAATCCTACAGCTAATATCATAATCAGTGGGGAAAAGCTGAAAGTTCTTCATCTAAGAACAGGATGCCTATTCTTGTCACTTTCGTTCAACATAGTACTGGAAGTCCTAGCCATGGCAATTAGGCAAAATAAATAAAAGGCATCCAAATCAGAAAGGAAAAAGTAAAACAGTCACTATTTGCAGATGACATGATACATGAATTCAGTAAAATCGCAGGATACAAAATCAGTAAACAGAAATCTGTGGCGTTTCTACACACTAACAATGAAACAACATAAAGAGAAATTAAGAAAACAATTCCATTTACAATTACATCAAAAAGAATAAAATATCTAGGAACAAATTTAACCAAGGAGGTGAAAACCATAAGACACTGATGAAATAAATTGAAGAAGACACAAAGAAATGGAAAGATAATCTGTGCTCTTGAATTGGAATAATATTGTTAAAATGTCCATACCACCTAAAGCAATCTACAGATTCAGTGAAATACCTATCAAAATTCCAATGGCACACTTCACAGAACAGGAACAAATATTCGGGGTTTTTTTTGTTTTTTTTTTAAGATTTTACTTATTTATTTGAGAGAGAGAATGAGAGAGAGCAAGAGAGCAAGAGAGCACATGAGAGGGGGGAGGGTCAGAGGGAGAAGCAGGCTCCTTGCTGAGCAGGGAGCCCGATGCGGGACTCGATCCCTGGACTCCAGGATCAAGACCTGAGCCGAAGGCAGTCGCTTAACCAACTAAGCCACCCAGGTGCCCGTGGGCAGAAAACTGAACAGACATTTCCTCAAAGACATACAGACATCACACAAGACATACAATAGCTACATGAAAAGATGCTCAAGATCACTATTAGGGAAATGCAAATCAAAATCATGAGGGATCACCTTGAACCTGTTACAGTGAATATTATCAAAGAGACAAGAAATGACAAGTGTTGGTGAGGGTATGGAGAAAGGAAAACACTTGTACACCGATGGTGGCATTGTAAATTGGTACAACCATTGTGGAAAACACTCTGTGATTGCTCAAAAAATTGAGAACAGAAATACCGTATGAACCAGCTATTCTACCTCTGAATAGTTACACAAAGAAAATGAAAACACTAATTCGAAAAGACATATGCACCCTACATTCACAACAGCCTTATTCACGATAATCAAGGTATGTAAACAACCTAAATGTCCAATGACAGGTGAATGAATAAAGATGTGATATATTTATACAGTGGAGTATTACTCAGCTATAAAAAAGAATGAGATCTTGCTATTTGTGACAACACAGATGGACTTTTGAGGGGATTATGCTAACTAAGTAAAATAAGTCAGATGAAGAAAGACAAATACGGGTGATTTCACTGATATATGGAATCTAACAAACCAAACCAAACTGACAGATACAGATAACAGACTAGTAGTTACCAGAGGGGAAGGAGGTTGGGGATTGGGCAAAATGGGTCAACTGTATAGTGATGAATAGTAAGTAGGCTTGTGCTTATCATTTTGTAGTGTATACAGGTGTTTAAATTATAAAGCTGTGCACCTGAAACTTACGTAATAACAATAATAAATAGCAGTGAAGCATTCATGCCCTAGGCTACTGAACCACAGAAAAGCTGACCCAGGGAGTCAGGCCACTGAGTTCCAGGCCCCACTCTGTAGCTAACTAATATTGTGACAAGGGGAAACTCAGTGATCCCCTGCTGGGTCTCCGTTTCTAAAGATGTAAAAGAGAGTTAACAACAAGTAACTTGCACTCTCGAGAAGACCAAGCTGACTGACTTAGGACGGTTTCAATTTGGCGCTTGGCAATTTGTTTCCTTTCTTCACCTCCCCTCCCACCTCCACCTTCGGGAGAAGGGGAAATAAAGTGGCAGGATATTCTAAACAAATTCATAAAGAGTTCGTGCGCATGTGGCCGGATTTTTTTTTTTTAAAGGCAGGTTAAATAAATAAGATCCCGCCCCCTCTCTACCCACTTTCGTCCTTCCCTCTGATTCCACATCCTAAACCCAGAAATTAGGTGACCACAGCTGAAACGTGCTCAAAAGAGGTCAAGCGAGCTGTTTCCAGTTGCCACCTCTTCCAGACCACAGAGAAGAATGCGTGGCCAGGGAAAGAAACCGGAGCGGGCGGGGGACGCCCGGGGCTCCAACGCTGAACCAACTTCCCCAGGGCCGGCTGGACGCGCGCCGGCCCGGGGAACCGGGCGCCCTCACCGCCTCGCCTCGTCCCCCCACCCAGAGCCCTCCCGGGTCGCGGACGTCCGCTTACCTGCGCGGCACAGAGCAGCAGCAGGAGGAAGCCGAGGGCTGGGCCGCGCGCGGTCATGCTGCCGCGGTGCCGGGCTGCGCACAACGGTAGAACTCGGCTCGGCTCGGCTCGCCCCGGCTCGGCGCGCTGGGCGGGCTCAGGATCCCGTGCCAGCCGAGGGAGGGCGCGGACGCCGGCGGCGGGCGGTGAGCGCAGGTCAGGAAAGAGGAAGGCGTTGTCGACTCCTCCCCTTTCTGGGCGGTGCCGCGGCCGGGTCGCCCGAGACCCGTTCTGGGGCGGGGCCGACCCTGGGAGGGCGGGGCCGGGGCGGGCCCCAGCCGGGGCGGGGGCGGGGCCTGACTGGGCAGCGCGGCTTTGGCTGGGCTTCCTCTGCGGTTATCAGCTCTACCTCCTGCGGTCCTGCGGCCGTGGGGGTGCGGCATAGGGTAGGGATCCCAGACTGGGGCAGCCGAACTTCTGGAACCCGGCTGGGGAGGATATTTCTGGAGTTATGCCGAAAGTGTGTGGTTTTGATGTTTTAACTCTTTTCCCCCTTTTTGTCTTTCCTGAGCTGGGGACGATGGGCGAGAAGGTTTTAGTAAATGGGAGCGCTTGGAGACTGTTTTCCCAATTCCGATCCCACTCCTCAGCGGAATAGGTATTTCGGCCCCGATTAGCACTCCGAGCAAATTCTCCGCCCCAGACTCAGCCACCAAAAAGGAATCGGTGCCCGGGCTTCAGCGACGCCCGGGGCGGTGCCGCGCGGTGGCCTGACCGCGTTGTGATCCGGGAGCGCGAGGGGCGGAGCGCGATGGTGGGCGATGCTCTCGAGCCAGCCAATCTCCGCTTGGTGGCCTCTCGGCCCACGTTTGGAAAAGCTCTAGAACACCACCCGCTGGTGGAGCTGCGCGTAGCGTGACTTTGGACCGGTCCGCGGGAGAAGACCCCCCTCCCCCCAACCCAACCTCCCTCCCTCGCAAGGTTGACCCAGAGGTGGGGCCAGAGTCCATTTTTAATTTCTAGGTGAAGTCAGGTAAGATAAAGAAGCGTTTTCATTTTTGAGCCTTGCACATACTATCGTTTTTGCTCTTGCACTTATTTTTATTATATGCATTTCTAGTAACATTTTCCCTCAGATTTCATTTATTGAGACCGCTCAAAAGCGTCAGTCATTATTTTGAAGTTAAGGAAATGTAAGTAAGGATCTCTTTTCCCAACGTGGAAGCCAATTTACAATGAAAAGACTAAACATACGTCTGTAGCAATGATTAAATCCAGTCCTAGGTAGGACCATGACGCAGGTGATATTCCCAGCGTCGCTTACAAAGCGTCTGCTTTGGTTACTGTCTTGCCTCCCCACCTCCTCAGCCCTGGGATGTCCACCAGGCCGGCTGGGCGTTGAAACTATAGGGATTTCCTCTAGACCTTCAGTCCTAGATCTTACGTGAAGGCTTCCTGGCCCTCTTGCAACTGTGCGTTCTCCCGCCCTGGTGATTCATTTGAGATCAAGTAGTGTGCCTTAGTTCCGCAGGGACTCAAACTGTTGTCACTGAACCAGCAGTATCGGCAATCACCTGGGAACTTGTTTGAACTGCAAATTGAATGTTCCACCCTAGACCCACTGAATCAGAAACTCAGGATGAGCCAGCTCTTTGAGTTTTAATAAGCCCTGCAGGTGGTTCCAATGCACACTCAAATTCTAAACTGTTCTAATGGATTCCTGGGATCGTGGTGGATTAGTTACCCTTCCAATTTTAGCAAAGTCCTAATGGAAAAAAGGAAAAAAAAGCCTTCACTAAATAATTAACTTGAGTAAAGGAAATATGAGAAATGTCTGGGATGGGCAGAAATTTTGATGCCCCACACATTATTATGTTCACTATTCACCAAAAGGATAACAAAAAGACCTTTAGCTATTTTTTTCTAGTTCTTTTGTACGACTTCAATAATACCCAAATGCCTAGGAAATATTTTTAAAATAAACTATCATATTTCTAAGAGAAATGTGTATTGTTTTTTTTCTCTGATGAAGTAATTCATACTTATAGTAGAAACTTTGAAAATACACCAAAGTTTAGGGACAGAATAAAAAACCTTTTATAATTCCATCCTGGGTAATCAGTCACACTGTGGTATATTTTTTCTTTCTATAAAAATGGTTTTAACATGGTTGAGATCCTAGGAGAGACTTTTTGTTAGTTTAGGTAATATTTAATACCACTATCGTTATAAACACCATTGAACATTGACTGCATAATAATAAAGGAGAAAATAAGAGGGAAAATGAAATTATTAAACACACATCTTTATAAATATGCAGAAACATCCTTGGAAGACTCTGCATTTGAAAGCATATATGTGAATATAATATATGGACTTCTAAAATAAGCGGGACATACTGAGCACAGTTTGAAGCTTGCTTTTTTTTTTTTTTTTTTTTTTACATTAAGCCATATGTTTTTTTCCACCTCACTACTTCTGCTAGCTCTATGGGATTTCATTCTGTATATATAACAGTCCTGAAGCTGGAGTGATGGAGGCCAGTGTCATGGCAGTACCTAAGTCAGTAAAATATAGTTCACCATCCGGTAATACTTCCAAAATACTCAAGTCTCAAATTGCATTTCTTGTATATATGAAGGGTTTGTATGGTTCCAGTAATACTGCAAAAATTCACCTTTTTTCTTCCATATGCTTCCTCACATTCCTGAGCTTGTCTGGATTCCACAAAGCTTTGCATCTTTCTGTGTCCTCTGCTTTCCTCATGATATCATATCACAAAAGTCTAAAAGCTATTGAACATTTACTGTAGGGAGGGAGATGGGAAAGTTGACCCGAAACAAAATTCTCTTTGCCTTGCAGATAGAAGGGGAAGTCTAGAAATACTCATGTTAATAGTTTTGATCCATTACCTAATCAATATCCTTTTGGACATTTGGTTTGTCACTTTGGTTACTGGAAACAATAATGCAATGAACATCCTTGTGCCTAAATCCTTGCGATTGTGTACAAGTAGAACTGTTGGAAAAAATTATCATTGGCTCAAAGGAAATGTTCGTTTTAATTTTCATTCTGGCTAAATTGCCCTCCAAAGAGATTGCAGTTTACTCCTTTGCTAACAACATGTGGAAGTGCCTGATTCCCACCTCCTTGGCAACACTTTTCTTTGCCATTCTGGTAGGTGAAAAATGGCATCTGTGATTTTACTTATTTTATTTCTCTTTTTTAAAAAAAGATTTTATTTGAGACAAAGAAATGGAGAGAGGGAGAGAGAGAGAGAGAGAGAGAGCACGCGCACGCGCAGGACCTGGGGGGAGGGGCAGAGGGAGAAGCAGACACCCTGCTGAGCAGGGGGCCGGATGTGGGGCTCAGTCCCAGGACCCTGGGATCATGACCTGAGCCAAAGGCAGATGTTTAACTGATGAGCCACCCAGGCGCCCCTACTTATTTTATTTCTTATTTTTTTTTAAATGGTGATGCTTTAATTTGTATTTTATTAATTATAAGAGAGATTAATTATAAGTGAGATTAAGCATCTTCATACATTTATAAATGATTTATTTCTTTTTCTGTGTTTTTTATTTTCTATTATTTTCTTTTTCATATTGACTTGTAAAAGTTCTCTAAGAAAATTAACCCGTTTGTCTAGCATATATGTTGCAGATACTTTTACTAATTTACAATAGTTTGTAGGGTAATAAAAAAATATCCCATATTTTCCTCTAGAGTTTCAATGATTCCATGGAAATCATGATCTGGAATTATTTTGCTGCAAGGAGTGATGTAAGGGTCCAGCTCCCCTCCTCCTTACAAAGCCTGGATAATCACAGGGATACCTGCTCTCAAAGTTATCATTGGTTCTTGTGTTGCCCAATCTAATGACAACCCCTTTCCTGTCATCTCACTTGACCTCTTAGTGTATTCAACCCAGATGATCACACTGTCCTCCATAAAACAGGTTCTTTAACCCTCTCATGGGTTACCTCATTGACTAAACATTGACTGTACCTCATCTTCTAGACTCGGGATGCGCGTTGAGCAATATATTCATGTTAATAAAATTTTATTACAACAAAATGCCTTTGAATCCTTCCAATACAGAAGCTTTTTTTTCCCCTGCTGACTTGGAAACTTCAAAACAGGCCGTGATACAAGTGGGCAAAGAAAAAAGAATGCCTAACTTCGGCACAGGTTGCAAACTTGCCTGGTTTCTAATTTGAAGGCTGAAGTTCAATAACAGGAAATGAAGACAGAGCTGGGCCTTTGGGGTACTAGGAGGCAACTGACTTCACCCCGTGATATCTGAGTCCGTGCTGATGGACCCAGCCCTTCTTTGCTTACTTTTTTCACTTTTTCCCTTTGTAGTAGCTCAGGCTGCCAGAGCAAAATATCATAGACTGGGTTGCTTAAACACTTATGGATCTGGGGTGCACGATTCAGCCCATAGCACCCCACCTTTTGCTCAGGGTTGCATTATGACTTTTAGGGCCCTAGGCACCTTTGCTTTTGGGTGCCCCTTCCTCCTTCCAAAACAACCACTTAAAAGTACATTTTAAAACTGCATGGGTATAAAAATGAATATAATACAGGCTGCCTTCATTATTGCATATTCATTATTATTACATCTTATTTTTCTTCTGATTTTAAAATAGAAACTAAAACATTTTTGTGTGAATTTAGCAGTATCGGGGGCCCGAGGCACTGTTTCCTGTGCCTGATGGAGAAGCTGGCCCGTTGCTAACATCATAGAACTTCCTGCAGCATTCACAGGCATTGTAAGTTTTGCTGATGGACTGCCTAAAAAAAAAAAAAAAGAGGTCCAGGGCCAGCAAGCGCTGGCCCTAAAAGAAGCCCCTGTAGATAGTAGGAGGTTACCTAGCTGAACACAGATAATAGGAGCAGGTAACCCCCTCACAACACTCTTCTTCTGTCGGACTATGCTTTGCCATTGTCCCCTGATCACACAGACGAGTCCTGATCCAGGGCAGGAGGAGAAGTGCATAAGCACAAGAACACCAGAGGAGGAGAGCATAGGAGGCCTTCTTGGAGGCTAGTTGCCACAGATCCATGTCGCCACTATGCAGAGGAATGCTATAGAACATTTTTAGCACTGCAAAGGCTTCTTTAGGCCTTTTCCCAGTCAACATCTTCACCCCCCTCCAACCAAGAGGTAGCCACAATTCTGATTTCTCTCACTATAAATTGGTTTTGCCAGCTCTTGAACTTCATGTACATGGAATCATAGTCTCTGTGTCTGGTTTCTTTCACTCAGCCTTGTCAGATGTGTGGGTGTGAGACTCATCCACATTGCTCAGAGCACTAATTCACCCTTTTTATTGCTGAGTAGTATTCCATGGTATAAAAATACCATGGCAAACATTTGGGTTGTTCCCAGTTTAAGCTTTTATAAATAAACTTACTATGAACATGTCTTTTGTTTGAAATATGCACTCAGTGCTTTTGGATTCTGCAACAGACTTTTAAAACTCCATACTTAAGCCGAATTTTATAGACATCCTCATTTAAAATAGCTGACAGCTATCACTCATGACTTTGGTGCCAGTGGTTAGGACTGACTCAGAAATGGGGGTTCGTTGGTCAGACTTACGGTAAAACATTCTCCTTAGTAAGGACACTTGAGCTGCTGATCGATCCAGCTGTGGGTTGCGTGTGACTTCCGCTCAGAGAGGATGCTACCAACGCGGGAGTAACTTGAAACTTGGCCGTCGGTATCTCACACTGGCTTGCCCCTCTCTGTAGGATTCGGTCACACGACACAATTTCCTTCGCCTGAGGTGTCTGGGGTCTGATCTTCCCTACAGTAGGGAGTCCAACTCCTCCAAACCGAAGACTTTCTTTCTTTTTAAGATTTTATTTATTGATTTGAGAGAGAATGAGAGAGAGAGAGAGCATGAGAGAGGGGAGGGTCAGAGGGAGAAGCAGGCTCAGCCTGATGCGGGACACCATCCAGGGACTCCAGGATCACGACCTGAGCTGAAGGCGGTCACTTAACCAACTGAGCCACGCAGGTGCCCTGAAGACTTTCTTTCTACGGCTATTCTTAAAAGTTCAACTCTGGGAAAGTGAGAGCAATAGCACAATAGCAGCCTTTCCCTTGTTAAAAATCAAAGGGTGAAATCCTAGTGAAGGGAGGACAGACGACGGGGGCTGGGGGGGGGGACAACGACTCTGTTAGCAGAGACGAAGCTGACAAGGCATCCAAGACTCGAAGATCTTTAATAGCTTCCTTCAATTGATAAAAGCATGACTTCATTCAGATTTTAAAATCATCTTAAGGTTTTACTAAAAGTAAGGGTGAGGGCACCAGGAAAAGATTCTTAAGACTTTCCAGACCCACTAATGCATCAGTTACGTAACTGAGGGCTAAGTCTAGTTGGAGAGCCTGGAGAAACACCCCTCTTGCCTTGGTTTACTTATCTCACTGTGTTTGGCATGTTAAGCAGACTAAGGACACAAGCTGGGCTGTCAGCCAGTGGAATGTGAAATAAAGTATTCTAATTTTTTCTAGAGAGCACATCGCTTGTTTTGTTTTGTTTTGTTTTGTTTTTTTGTCTGTTTTTCTCCCTATTTTGAAGCACAGGTAAGTACAAGAGCCTGAGCTGACATGGACAAAGGCATGTGAAATCCCAACATGGTGGGCTCTGTTACTGTGGGGCCCCACACAGTTCTTTTTTTTTAAGATTTTACTTATGTATTTGACAAACAGACACAGCGAGAGAGGGAACACAAACAGGGGGAGTGGGAGAGGGAGAAGCAGGCTTCCCGCCGAGCAGGGAGCCCAATGCGGGGCTCGATCCCAGGACCCCGGGATCATGACCTGAGCCGAAGGCGGATGCTTAACGACTGAGCCACCCAGGCGCCCCGGGCCCCCACATAGTTCTATGCACTGATTTTTTAGCATCTTTTTTTTTTTTTTTAAGATTTTATTTATTTATTTATTTGAGAGAGAGAGAGAGTGAGAGAGAGAGAGCGCAAGAGGGGGTAGGGTTAGAGGGAGAAGCAGACTCCCTTCCGAGCAGGGAGCCCGATGTGGGACTCGATCCCGGGACTCCGGGATCATGACCTGAGCCGAAGGCAGTCGCTTAACCAACTGAGCCACCCAGGCACCCCGGGCCCCCACATAGTTCTATGCACTGATTTTTTAGCATCTTATCACAGTGAAATAACACTCACTAAACTAATTGACCAGCAGAGATAAATGTAGTTTCTCTCATTTTCCCAGGAAGGTAATAAAACATTAACTCACAGGCCCATCAACACTGCGCCACACAGATCTTGAATCTCTATAGTGTGGGCACCAAGGGCAGGAACACCTCATTTTATTGTGCTTTGCTTTATTGCGCTTTGCAGATACTGCATTTTTTTCCTCTCTTTTTTTTTTTTACAAAATGAAGGTCTGTGGCAACCCTGCATCAAGCAAGTCTACTGGCCCGGTTTTTCCAACATTTGCTCACTTCGTGTCTCTGTGTCACAATTTGATAATAAATGCTTGCAACAGTTCAAACTTTTGCATTGTTATTCTATCTGTTATGGTGATTTGCAGTCAGTGATCTGGTGCTGCTATCGTCATTGCTTGGGGGCACCACGAATTGCTCTCCTGTGAGGCAATGAACTTAACTGATAGATGTGTACTCTGATTGTTCCACCCACTGGCCATTCCCTGTCCCAGTCCCTCTCCTCGGGCCTCCCTAGTCCCTGAGACACAACAATATTGAAACTAGGCCAATTCGTAATCCTACAATGGCCTCTAAGTGTTCACGTGAAAGAAAGAGTTGCACGTCTCTCACTTTAAATCAAAAGCTAGAAATGATTAAACTTAGCGAGGAAGGGATGTTGAAAACTGAGGCAGGCTGAAAGCGAGGCTTCTTGCGCCAGTTAGCCAAGTTGTGAATGCAAAGGTAAAGTTCTTGAAGGAAATGAAAAGTACTACTTCCGTGAACACATGAATGATAAGAAAGCCGAAACAGGCTTATCGCTGATACAGAGAAAGTTTGAGTGGTCTGGATAGAAGATCAGACCAGCTACAACATTCCCTTAAGCCAAAGCCGAATCCAGAGCCAGGCCCTGCCTCTCTTCAATTCTGGGAAGGCTGAGAGAGGTGAGGAAGCTGCAGGAGAAAAGTCTGAAGCTAGCAGAGGGTGGACCATGAGGTTTAAGGAAAGAAGTCGCCTCCATGACATCAAAGTGCAAGGTGAAGCAGCAAGTGCTGATGGAGAAGCTGCAGCCAGTGATCCAGAAGATCGAACTAGAACTATGGATGAAGGTGGCTAACTGAAGAACAGATTTTCAATGTAGATGAAACAGCCTTCTATGGAAGAAGGTGCCATCTAGGACTTTCACAGTTAGAGAGAAGTCAGTGCCTGGCTTCAAAGCTTCAAAGGACAGGCTGACTGTCTTGTTAGGGGCTATTGCAAGCTGGTGACTTTAAGTAGAAGCCAATGTTACTGACCATTCTGAAAATCCTAGGGCTCTTAAGAATTATGCTAAATCTACTCTGCCTGTGCTCTAGAAATGGAACAGCAAATCCTGGATGACAGCCTGTTTTTTTTTTTTTTTTTTTTTAAGATTTATTTATTTAACAGAGATAGAGAGAGAGCATAAGTAGGCAGAGCGGCAGACAGAGGGAGAGGGAGAAGCAGGCTCTCTGCCGAGCAGGGAGCCTGATGCGGGGCTCGATCCCAGGACTCTGGGATCATGACCTGAGCCGAAGGCAGCCGCTTAACCAACTGAGCCACCCAGGCGCCCCGACAGCCTGTTTGTTTACAACATAGTTTACTGTATATTTTAAGCCTGATGTTGAGACCTACTGCTCCAGGGGGAACAATAAAAAAAGATACCTTTAAAAATATTACTGTTCATCGGCAATGCACCTGGTCAGCCAAGAGCTCTGATGGACTATGAGGTTGTCACCAGTGTGACTCCTAACCCCCCTGGACTCAGGAAACTCCTAGAAGCTTCTAACTATCAATTTCATCTTTTAGAAACTAACCAACAAATGGCTGGAACAGGAAGAGAAACACTTGAATAGATCTCAGGACCGTGCCTGCTCAGATGAGTCAGAAACTGCCCTACCAAGTTACCTCAGCTTTGTCATCTTTATTTTAATGTTAAAATCTCCTCTGAGTATTCCACCCCACCCCCCTCCCCACCCTCATAAAACGAGTCTGCTCACCCCTGTTTGGAGAGTCATTCCACATGATCTCCTCATTTGTACAAATAAAGATGACTTTGTGAGGGAACCCCACCGGGTGCAGTTTCTGTCTATAACTCACCAAAGAGTAGACGCACATTGGTTCTGTAACACGATGAATGTGGTTTTCATGCCTGCTAACACAACATCCATTCTGCAGCCCATGGATCAAGGAGTCATTTTGACTTTTAAGTCTTATTGTTGACGAAATACATTTCATAAGGCCGTAGCTGCCAAGATAGTGATTCTGATGGATCTGGGCAAAGTATATTGAAAATCTTCTGGAAAGGATTCACCATTTTAGATGGCATTAAGAACATTTGTGATTCATGGGAAGAGGTCAAAATATCAACATTAACAGGAATTAATGTAAGAAGTTGATTCCAGCCTCATGCATGACTTTGGGGGGGGTTCCAGACTTCAGTGGAGGAAGTCCCTGCAGATGTGGTGGAAACAGCAAGAGAACTAGAATTGGGAGCGGAGCCTGAGGATGGGACTGCACTGCTGCAAGCTCATGATCAAACCTGAACGGATGAGGAGTTGCTTCTTATGGATGAGCAAGGAAAGTCCTTTCTTGAGATGGAATCTACAATCCTGGTGGAGATGCTGGGATGATTGTTGAAATGACAACAAAGGATTTAGAATATTACATGAACTTAACATTAAAATAAAGATGACAAGCACCAGCAGGGTTTGAGAAGATTGAATCCAATTTTGAAAGAAGTTCCGTTGGTAAAATGCTGTAAAACGGCATCACATGCTACAGAGAAATCGTTCGTGAAAGGAAGAGTCAACTGGTGCAGCAAACTTCACTGTTGTCTTATTTAAGAAATCACCACAGACACCCCAAACTTCAGCAACCAACCACCACCCTGATCAGTCAGCAGCCAGAAACATGGAGGCAAGACCCCAGCAAAAGCTCAGATGCTGCTTAACATTTTTTTTTAGCAAGAGTATTTTTATTTTATTTTTTTTTTAAGATTTTATTTACTCATTTGACAGAGAGAGACACAGTGAGAGAGAGAACACAAGTAGTGGGAGTGGGAGAGGGAGAAGCAGGCTTCCCGCGGAGCAGGGAGCCCAATGCGGGGCTCGATCCCAGGGCCCTGGAATCACGACCTCAGCCGAAGGCCAACTCTAACCCACTGAGCCACCCAGGCACCCCAGCAAGAGTATTTTTAATTTAAGGCATGTACATTGTTTTTAAGGATAGAATGCTATTGCACACTTAATAGACCACCGTATAATGTAAACATAGCTTTGATATGCATTGGGAAATAAAACAATTCGGTGACTCACTTAATTGTGATATGCACTTTTTTGCCGCAGTCTGGAACCAGATCTGAGTATCTCTGATGCTGCCTGTACTTTCTTTCTCGGTGACAAAGCAGAGACAGTGCTTTCTGATGCCAGCAGTTCCTAGAAAATGTTAGGATTGGCGTCACAAATACAATTCTACCGATGACAACTAGAATCATTTCTAGACAACCATTTATTTTCATTTAACATTAGCTCCGGGTCCTGACCAGTCACCATCCTTGTCCTTTCCAACTCAGGGCTAGAGTTCTTTGATGGCTGAACAAGCTCACCAAGGGCAAAGCTGTGGAGCAGAAGTCTGGAATTTGTCAGCCCTTGCGTTACGTGGTCACGCTTCATGGGGTTTGCTGCCCACCCTCCTCGCCTCCCTTGACTTTCTCCTCCCTTGATATGTGTTTCACTTCCTGCTCCTGTCCCTGTCATCTCACCTCCTTGGCTGATTTCACTTTATCCTTCAAAATCACTTCTCAGTTTTTTCCTCTCTCCCCAGAGTCTCCCTTGGGACTTCATTCACCCATGACTTTGACCATCACTTCTACATACGTGATGCCTGAATCAGTAGCAACAGTCTTGTCCTAAACATCAAGCTGCAGCTTCCAACTGCCTTCTGGAATCTATTTCACACATTCTTTAAACTGCACCTGTCCAGATGTGCCCTCTCTCTCTGTCCCCACTCCAGTTCTGCTTCCTTCTTTCTAACACAGTTATTGTCACCATCCACCATGTAAACCTTGGGTGTGGAAAAGAATTAACCTAGCAGACCAGAGACCGCTAACGTTAGAAAGTTTTGCTTACGAGATTAACCATTGGCTGGCATCTAGGGACTTGGCTAGTAAACCGTTCCCTACACTGATCTAAAGCCTTCCTGAAATGACAATGGCTCACTGTGTCTGACCTGTTTGTACACAACAATGTGGTTTATGCTGAATGCCTGTTTTCCTTCTGGAAGTCTGGAATTTTGGTAAATGCTAGGCAGAGGGTACCTATGTGACCAGCTCCCAGTTGAAAGCCTGGGCAAGTCTCTAATGAGCTTCCCTCAGTAGACAATAACTTGTCGATGTTGCCACATCTCGTTGCAAGAGGAATTGCGCTCCTCCTGTGTGAATCCACTGGAAGCTTGGTTCCTCCATCTTCTCTCCATTTCTCTTTCCCTTTGCTGATTTTGCTATCGATCCTTTTGTTGTAAACTTAACCATGGTTTTGACCACATGATGAGCCCTGGGAGTCTTTCTAGCAAATCACCCAACCTGGGGGAGGTCCTAGGGTCCCCGGCACATCTTAGTATAATCCTAACCCTCTTTTCCTTGCTCTCTATGTTCAATTAATCACCAATTATCATTAGATCTACCCCTAATTTTAAATTTTAAACATTTTTTAAAATTTATTTTTAATTTTTTTTTTTAAAGATTTTATTTATTTGACAGAGAGAGACACAGTGAGAGAGGGAACACAAGCAGGCGGAGTGGGAGAGGGAGACACAGGCTTCCCGCGGAGCGGGGAGCCCGATGCGGGGCTCGATCCCAGGACCCTGGGATCATGACCTGAGCCGAAGGCAGCCGCTTAACGACTGAGCCGCCCAGGCACCCCCCCAAAATTTTTTTTGTTTTTAAAGTAATCTCTACGCCCAGCGTGGGGCTCAAACTCAACCCCGAGGTCAAGAGTCACATGCTCTATGGACTGAGCCAGCCAGGCATCCCTCTACCTCTAAATATTTAAAATATATCCTGTGTTCACCACCCTCATTGCCTTGAGGCTACAACTGTGACTGCATCTGGGCATTACTCCCCTTGCTTTCCTCCACTACAGAAAGCAAAACCCCAAGATTGGAGAACAGCACCAGGCCAACGCTATGAGGAGGTTCTCTCTCAAAGCCAGTTTCCTCAGGTGCAAGATGTGGATAATGATAATGCCTATTTCATAGCGTGGCTGTCAGGGGAAAATGAGAAAATGCGTATGAACTTTTATGAGACTCTCTATGTAAAGTGCTTAGCACATAACAATCCTTCTATTTCTTTTTTTTAAAGATTTTATTTATTTATTTGACAGAGAGAGACACAGCGACAGAGGGAACACAAGCAGAGGGAATGGGGGAGGGAGAAGCAGGCTTCCCGCGGAGCAGGGAGCCCGACATGGGGCTCGATTCCAGGACTCCGGGATCATGACCTGAGCCGGAGGCAGACACTTAACGACTGAGCCACCCAGGCGCCCCACAATCCTTCTATTTCTATTGATGTTATTCATGATCCGCAGACCGCACCGGTCACTACCCCTGAGGCTCAGCCAGTTCTAGCATTGAAACCACTTTGTGCAATTAGGGCCTCAATTTCTTACCCTCTAATCTGCAGTGCAGGCCCACCCCAAAGTGTATCTCTGTGGGATTCCAAGTAGCCTGCCATTTGGGGGAGTGCTCTTGTCCTCTGACTAGGTCTCCTGTGTGGGAGAATGATGAGACAAAACTTTCTTGTGGTTGCCAAGGGTGGGGGCAGCAGGGGAGGGGGGAAGCCAGAATGGCCATGGAGTTCTCCAGATACCTGATGTTATCGATGCAAATATTTACAGTTGTGCAAAACCATCAGTTATTGCAGACAACAAAGCTACTGCATGGGACTGAAGAGCCAGCAGCACCACGGGTAATAAAAATAGAAATTAAGACACACACAGATCAGTATATGGTGATGGATGTGTTAACTAGAAGGGGGGAATCCTTCCACAATGTCTATGGATAGCGAATCATCACAGTGTACATTTCTGTTTTCAAAGTTTCTGTTTTAAGTATCTTCCATGACTCTCCCAGGAATTTTTGTCTGAATGAGAAACCTTGTGGGATCATTACAAAAGTTCTCCATAGTTGAAATAATGAAATCATAAAGCTTAAAGATCTACTCAGGCTTCCAAGTATCAATATATTTACCAACAAAGCTGAATTGCTCACTCTAAAATTCCATGCTATTAAAAATCACATAGAAATAACCCACTTCTGATTAAAAACAAACAGGAAAAAAGACCAAAGGCAAGTTGGGTAGTACATTATTTTGAATTAAAACATGGAATATGTCATCAAACAAATGGATGTATTGACAACTTTTTTAGCTCAATTAACAAATGATTTGCATAGGAATTGCTAGTTCTGTCTTAGGATGCAGAGCTCATTGAATTGTGAATTAGATTAACATAAAACAAGAATAAAAAAATAACCATTTACCTGTATGCCAAATAAATGCAATTTTACTTCAAATAGCAGATTTTTGTTCAGTCTTTGGTGAGTGGTTAATATAATCATCTTCCCTGCTATGGATAATGTCATAATCTCACCAGACCGAATGTGATCCTTCTAAGCTAGAGACCTCTTACCTATAGTAGGAAAACCTCCATTAAGTATTGTTAAAGCTACTGGATCCATTTTTATGGTCCTAGGATTGCTCAACATTTTCTGCTTAAAACAATGGGCCAAGGACAACATATCTTAGGGAAAACACTAAGTTTGTGATTTCATCCCATTTTGTCTTTTAGAACTTTGTTATTACTGTCCATCATACTGTTTTGATTTATATCAGTGATGAGCAACCAGTTTTGGCCTAAGGGCTAACAAAGGGGGAAAAAATGGAAAACATTTAAGACCACACTATTTCCTTTTCAAAATGAACATAGTTTTATGAAATTCCCGTGGGGGAAGTGTATTTGTACTACTTCGCTAAGTAAAGGAAAGTCAGTGAAGAAACTGGCACTGCTTTTTAGCTACTAAAAGGTTTATATCCGGGTATTTTAGCAATACAGACAGAACTTTCTTTAATTTTTTATCCAGAAATTAGATTGCAGACTTGTTGCATAGTTAGGCTGTAGACATCTCTGGGGGCTCTGTGGCTTGCTCATTACTGCCTTTATTGACTAAAATAAGCTGATTTTTGTTGATTGATTATTTTATTGATCATAACAAACTTTAAGAGAATATATTCTAATTTCAAAAATTATATTCCATCGCTTATTGACTTAAAGATAATGCTTTTAGTACCACTGCAAGTTGGTTAAAAAAAAAACAACTTTGGCGACTGCACTTCTTTCCATCTTAACATGTCTTTACACAGAACATTGGCTGGAAACCAGAACAGAACATGAAAAGAAAACTAAAGAATATTTAAATAACAGAAATACCATCAGCGTTTATTATGGTAGATTATAAAAAGATGGTCTAATCTGTGAGTGTGCAATTAGGCACTGCCTGAGGCATTTAGACACCATTGATTATAAAGTGCATTGAACGTAAATTTTGACTCCCCTCCAAGGAATAATTCAATAAAACTCAGGTTTCTTTCTTGGAATCAATCAGCTCAAGAACATGCATAGATGAACACTTATTAAATACTAATAACAGTCTTTTATTACTTATACTCCTGCAATAGAATAGCAACATACTGTACTTGTATATGTCACATTTTATCCAAGGACCTCAAAGTCATTGGGTCAAGCAATAGGATTACACAGCATATTAAGTTACTTAGTTATGGCATGGGAAGCGGATTCCCAACAATAGAACCAAAATAAAAGTTCAAAGAGACAAGCCTACATTTCCTGTGGTTTGTAATTTTCTGAGTTTCCAAATTTGCCACTCACATCCTACCGTACCTACCATATTGATCCTAGGTAAAAATGATTTTTTATGTGTTAGGAATGAGATGAGGATCACCTCGCAACTAAACAATTTCTCTTTTTTATAGTTCAACAGTCCATCTTGGAAAATCACATGGTGGAATGTCAGAAGTGGCTCTGTAATGTAAATTTACACATCATTGCTTCAGAATCGTGGTTATGATCTTTGGGTAGAAGAAAACATTTTACGCTGGAAGGACATACATCTATGTGTAAAATATGAGGAAGCTATATCTCTTAGCACACTTACAATTAACACAAAAGCAGAAGTGCTTTGATTCACTGAAGATCACACTTTCAGTCTTTTAAAGGCTTTCATCATCTTGCTTAAACCTCTTCCAGGGTTTAACTCTTAGAGTTTAACAGAGAGACCCAACTTAGTGTGGTTTAAAATGAGTTTCTGTGGACTCCACGAATCTGGCAGGTCCCACAGCATTGGGGTTACTGGCCAGCATGAGAAGCCCATGAAAGTGAGGGCAAGGGGTCCCTGAGCCTTTCTGTTCTTGACTCGGGGCACAGAGCCCAGCTCTCCTTGGTCAGGGACCCAGGGTGGGCATTCTGGGCATTTCCTTGCTTAAAGGAATTTCCAACACTATTTGAAAAGCAATTTCTTTTTGGGCAATGGGGTTTCTATCTTTCAGTGAAATATGGAACTAAGTTAGCTCTTCCTGTGTCCTTCTTTACTTCGGAGGAGACGCAGTATACGTTCATTTTTGGTTAGTTCTGCCGGAAGTTCATTGGCCTGAAAGAAGACAAGACAGGCATTGGTGAATTCTCACAGTTGGGATGGTTTTAGGGACTCCAAAGAGGGGCCCCTCACCCAAACTTGCTCCTCTGCTGGTGAAAAACCCCACTGGACTCACTCTTGTTTTAAGGCCTTAAAGGTCTCCTTTAATCATATAAATATCATCTGCTATTTTCTTATCTCATCGTTAGAGTTATTTTTCTAAGCCATATCTCTAGTACATTGTGATCCCCTGGAGGCCAGGATCCATGTATGATTAATCGTCGTATCCTCATTTCCAGCACAATGCCTGGTGCATCTAGTATGTCCTCAATAAATACTGGTAATGTTAAATTTTTTTTTTTTTAAAGATTTTATTTATTTATTTGACAGAGAGAGACACAGCGAGAGAGGGAACACAAGCAGGGGGAGTGGGAGAGGGAGAAGCAGGCTCCCCGCAGAGCAGGGAGCCCGATGCGGGGCTCGATCCCAGGACCCTGGGATCATGACCTGAGCCGAAGGCAGTCGCTCAACCAACTGAGCCACCCAGACGCCTGGTAATGTTAAATTTGATACTTTATATTTAATTAGTATGGGGCAGCGTGTCCGCTAGGGACCTGAGATTCAGGACAGGTATCTGTTGAGAAAACAGAGTTAGGAGGCATTCAGAGAATAAGAGATACCTGGTTAAGAGCAGCTTCTGTGGTCACCACTTCCCCCCATCCCTGGGTTTCACTGAATGTCCTTTCTTCTCATCATGCTGCTGAGACACATTCTTTATGCATTTATTTCATGAGTGGGTCCTTACCCCATGCAATCGACGTTATGGGGCAGTGGTTCTCAAACTTTTTGTTTTCAGGACCTTTTTACACTCTTAAAAATTATTGAGGATCCCAATGAGCTTTTGCTTTTAACTTCTTAGAGATGAAAAGAAGAACATTTAAAAATACCATAATTCATTAAAAATTGTAAATGCACTAGGGTAACATAAATAATACTTACGAAAAACAACCAAATTTTCAAAAACAAAAAAGCTAGTGACAAGAGTAGCATTGTTTAATAGATTTGCATATTTCCTGAGTGTGGAGCTTAACTGAAGACATTTGGATTTTCTTATCTGCTTCTGTATCCAATCTATTGTGATACGTTGTTTTGGTTAAAGCATATGAAGAAAATTCAGCTTTGCACAGATAGGTAGTTGGAAAAGGGAGAAACATTTTAACAGCCTCTTCAGATCGATGTAGATATCCTCCTTTGATACACCCACACTAAACAAGGGGTAGTTTCTTAAAGGTAACCACAGTGCGGAATCTGAAACCATATCAATGAGGTTTTTACATTAAAAATCCATAGATCTAATTATCTACAGCTAGGATCTTTCCCCATGTATGATTTATAACCTCACACACTGGCCATTTGGAAAATGTTAGTTCAATGAGATATGCCAAATGTTGACACATTGCATTATACAATCTCAAAAGATCACCTTCATTAATATTAGTGCTGATTCATCAGAAAAGCCTGTATTAAGAAGCTGTCAGACTCACGTGGTGGATACCAGTTGTTCTTTGAAGAAAAAATGGCGCTCTATGAAAAAGCAACTGGCCCACTTTGCTATTCAGACAATGGCGTGAGTGCTTTTCCCTGAGACAACCATTGCGCCTCAGTATACGGCAGAAGGGCTGGATGCATACTTCCATTTCGTTATGTAGAGTATTAAAAAGATGTGTAACAAGGGTCCAGATTTAATAAAGTTGAAGCTGTTTACTGCTTCATCAAAGATGTTCTTAAGTAAGTCTGGTATTTGTGTAAAATAATTTACAAAATCTGTACAATGACCCACAGAGTTTTGTAGGATCATTTGCTGGTTTGGTTCCTACCCCTGCTTTGATGTGCAAGGTGCCAATAGTTTCACCCACCATTGCTTTTACACCATTAAAGCAAACGCCAGCGCGGTGAAAAGGGCAAATAACATCTTTGTATTATTAAGTGTGCTGTTTTGACTTCTTAAACCTCTTGAAAGGGTCTTGCAGACCCTCAGGGGTCCACAGACCATACTTTGAGAACTGTCGTTACAGATGAATCACGGGATGTTCTTGGGATTTCAGGGGAGGCAGTTAAAAGGGTAGAAAGGCACCCTGAATAGGGGAGAGGGCTTGGATGCAGATGTTACCTGTCTCACATATTTTTTCCTCCCATGGCCACACCTGGAACCCCCCTGCTTTATCTGGGACCCCGATCCTAGGTGAAACTCCTGAATTCCCTACCTTCTAGGTTGGGTCCTGCTCTTTGACCCCCACCTGCTAGCTGGGCCCTCACTTGTTGGGCATTATGCACGGAGTTGCTGGGAATTATGTTTGCCACAAAAGGTGGTCTGCTGCACAGCATGTCCTGTGGCTACACCCCAGCCCCCACAAGGGACCCTTGATGCTGATGCTGGATTGAATTGAGCAGGAAATGACTATGCTATGTTGCTATACACCAGAGGCCTCTCTAGAGGCTTCAGATTCTATTATTGGTTCCTGCAGGAACAGACATTGTACAGGCCTCATGCCTGGGTCTGCACAGAAATGCCCCTGGTAGATAGACGTAAGCTCCATCTAGTCTTGGAGTATATTCAGGAATAACGGAGCTGTTTCATGTGGGTTATTGGTCCTTGGTGAGCAGGTTGGCAGGTAGCCAGAGGATCCTCTATGGTCAGGAGGAAGAGGAGATCTAAGAAGCTGTACTTTATCTACAAGCTTGCTGAGTTACAGCTCCCGTGTGTAATCTTTACCACTGAAAAAGGCTTTATATCCTCAAACCCTGTTGTCACGGTTTGGTCAATCGCATTGCTGCTCCATGTGTCATCCATATAGTTCTAAAAACCTGGTCTCATGCCTCCTCTCTCCAGGTTGGTCCCCACTGACTTCTCAGGTTGCTGAGGTTGTATGGACTATTATGATGGCTAGTGCCCTAGGCTAGCCCCCAAAGGCCATCTTATTCATTATGGAGCAGGACCACAGGCCCTTGTTCATGATACCACAGCATCAAAACACTCTCTTTCCCCACTGCTCCTGGGAGAACCTGTGTTCTGAGTCCTCAGTTGGGAGTATTGGGAACACGGGCTGGCACCCATGGGGACAGCTACAGTGTGGGGAGTGGCCATTGGGGCCGTTGGTTACCCTCTCCTGAGGCATCAGTGTCACAGTCCCAGAGCAGAACTCCACCCCTGGAGTAGAAGATTGCTTCTGTATTAGCTTAGAAGTCATTTCCTCTGGGAAGCCTCCCGTAGCATCCATTACTCCCTACTGATAGCTCGTGACTGTATTGCAATTTTTTTTTTTTTAAGATTTTATTTATTTGATAGAGAGAGATGGAGAGAGCCAGAGAGCACAAGCAGGGGGAGCAGCAGAGGGAGAGGGAGAAGCAGGCTCTCCGCTGAGCAGGGAGCCTGATGTGGGACTCGATCCCAGGACCCTGAGATCAGGACCTGAGCTGAAGGCAGACGCTTAACCGACTGAGCCACCCAGGCGCCCTGTATTGCAAATTCTTGTTTAATTGTCTTCATTCCGCAGTAAACTCTGAGCTCTTTGAAGGCAGAGACAAATGGGAACTCCATTCACCACTGTCTCCCCAGTACACAGCACCGTGTGTGTTATCTAGTAGGTACTCAGTATGTGTTGAATGAATGAAGGCGAAGAATACCGCCTTCAAGAGTCCTGGGTGGCTGCCTGAATCCCAGCACCCTTGCTTCTAGAGCTGCCTCTAAGAGGCTGGCTTCTTTGGGGTGGCCGGTGGATGGGTGGGATGGGGGTGGGGTTCCCTGGCAACAACTCCCAGCTCTCTAAGGGCTGCTGGTGTATGAAACTCCGGCGTGAGCAGTCTCTCTATATAGCTCTATATATTCAAGTAACTTTAGGGACAATCCAAAGTCCAGCATTTTGGTCACTGGAAATTCCCCATAAACCTTATTGCTGAAATCCCAGGAGACAAACAAAGAATTGCATGTTGTTTCAGTTTCCATAGCTACTGGATGGCTTAGCAAGAAAGATCAATCTCTTTAAGAAGTCTGTGACCAGGGTCTAAAGATAAGAGCATAGCTGCTTTCAGCTGCCTTATCACACAGCCAGGCCAGCTAATGGAAAACAAATCGGAGTATCTCAGGAAGAGATAAGCAGATCAAGCACTCTAATGGTAAGAACAAGGAAATAATAACTCCACATGCTAAGAAAATGAAAATAAAAGACTCTTGGCATGTTGTCTAATTGCACCTCTTAATGGCTCCTTTTCAAAATGTCATGAAAAAGGTTCTATGTGTTTGCTTTTATTATTAAAGAAATTAACACAGCAATAGATACTTACAAAAGCTCAAATAGCATATACGTATAAAGTGAAAATTGCTTTTCATACCTTCCTTTATTGATAAGCACCACTCCTACTTCCTCCTTTATTTTTTTTTCAAGATTTTATTTATTTATTTGACAGAGAGAGACACAGAGAGAGAAGGAACACAAGCAGAGGGAGTGGGAGAGGGAGAAGCAGGCCTCTTGTGGAGCAGGGAGCCCGACACGGGGCTCGATCCCAGGACCCTGGGATCATGACCTGAGCCGAAGGCAGACACTTAACGACTGAGCCACCCAGGCGCCCCTACTTCCTCCTTTATTTTTTTTTTTTTAAGATTTTATTTATTTATTTGACAGAGAGAGACACAGAGAGAGAGGGAACACAAGCAGAGGGAGTGGGAGAGGAAGAAGCAGGCTTCCCGCTGAGCAGGGAGCCCGACCCGGGGCTCGATCCCAGGACCCTGGGATCATGACCTGAGCCGAAGGCAGACACTTAACCGATCAAGCCACCCAGGTGCCCCTACTTCTTCCTTTAAAAGTTCATATTTTAGTGTTCTCTCAAGACCTTCCCTCCCCCAGAGATGCTGCCCTCCTCCTCCAAGGTTCTACACTTGACTGCTAATGCAGATGTCGAATAGGAAAAAATGGGTATTGGGCATCTTCCCACCTCCACGTTTGACCTAACTGTAAACTAAGGATTTTGGCCTATAAAAATATGGGTTGGTTCAGAACAGCGGCGCAAAGTCCTGTTAACAGTGTAAGAGCAACATTTCCCCCTTTCTCTTCTACTCTCCAAAGAAAGTTCAAGCAGTTGTCAAGATATGCACATCTGACGTATTTAGGATAGCAATAAACTACCAGGGCTTTGACTTTTTTAGGACACTTCTCTGATGATGGAACCCCATAACTCTACTCCCCGCAATTACTACTCCCCACCCCGTCTTGGGAGGCTGCACCATTGTTAGCTCACAACCACGGATGATAGACACAGGGTTTTTAGCATAATTCTCTGGATCCAGATGCACCGCTCATCCTACTACTGACAGCCTGTATGCCCTCACTATGCTGAGGTATGAAGAGAGGGGCTGGGGCCAGCCTGAGGGATGAGACTCCTGTCGGAGCTTTGCTCTTCCTCCCAGTCCCTTTCAAAGGCACGTCAGCATCTAATAGAGTGTCCTCAGGTCCACAGCACACAGCACTCAGTCTAAGTACTGCCAATGTTTTTTTTCCAAGTGAAACGAGAAATCTGGCCCAGGGTGCACGGGACGGGTTATCTTGGCTTAGGTAGAAACTGCCTATCTCTTTGCACAGGTGCCCAGAGGAGTTAAAACATAGGGAAGGAAAGGTTGGTACCTTGTTTCTCAGGGCTGGGTCCGCCCCTGCTTCCAGGAGCAGCGCGACTGTTTTAGTATTCCCACTGAGGACTGCCGCGTGGAGGGCCGATGTCCCATTCTAAGAGAAAACGACAGTGTGTGTCAGGAGTGGGCTCACAGCCATCAGCACCGAGCCTGGCTTTCATCATGAACTAGCCTGAGTGAGGAGACCCAGGTTGGAGCTTTGCTCTTCCTCACAGTCCCTTTCCAAGGCACATCGGCATCTAATAGTGTCCTCAGGTCCACAGCATATGGTCAGTACACATACTGCCAACGTCCTTTGGCAAGTGAAGCCGGAAATCTGGCCCGGGGTGCACGTGACTTCCGGATCAGTCCATCAGTTTTAAATATATTAGAATTTGCCGCAGCAAAAGCAGTGATGCTATGTCAAACATTTTGCCTTTTTCTTCAAGGACAACTTATATAGTTTTCATGCTTCCAGCGAGGCTGGCAAGCCAACAGGCCGACCTGTCAGCCCAGCTACCTGCACTCCACTCACTCAGGTGGGTGGGAGCACCACTGTGGGGTTACAGAGCATGAGCGTGCGGGGTAAGGAAACCCCCAAGCCCTGAGGTGGAGAATTTTTGAGCATAGAAGGGTCTGCTGGGTGGGTTGCTGACATTTTATGAAATGTACTGCAAATATTTATTGAACTAAGGAAGCATCTATGTGCAGCACGTAGCCAGATTCTGGGAGGGGAGAGGAAGAGAATGTAACAAGCCTGATATAAGAATGATGGGCAGTCACATGACAACTGTTCTGTAGACATGCATATGTCTACAAAAGCATCTAAATGCAAGCTTATTTTCCACATTAGCTACTTATAATAATAACAATAAGCTACTTTATTTTATAAAAGACTAAAATACAATGCCCATAAAAAAATTCCAGCAAAGTAGCATTTTCCTTTCCAAAGCAGCATGTTTGCTTTTTAACATGTATGGCAACTCACTTGTCTGGTAACATTTCACCCATCTAAATTTTCACCAACTTGTCAACTTCATCTATTTGCAACATGGCTAAGAATAAAATACCAAGCCGAAAAAGAGCTCTTTGAAACGAGATAGGTATTACAAAGTCCATTTCTGAAGCTCATTTCTTTTATTCATAGAGAGTTCCCTTTCATAGACCATTTATTCTTACTTTACATACAGTGTTAATGAATGTAGGTTTCCCGCTTCCAAGCTCATGGAAGATTAGAAGTCGCTCAGTGGGACAGAGAGAGGGGCCAGCATTCTGACAACAGCAGTCCTGTATCAGCTGATCACGAGACTAGAGCCTAAATATATAAAGATCCGATACAGAGTGTCCAAAAAGCCTCTGGGATCATTCAAGGACAGGTTGACTTTTTATACATCAATAAAGCCCGAGGAAACATCCCCCAAAATGCTAAGCAAACTACAGCCTGTGGGCCAAATCGAGCCTGCCGCCTGTTTTTCTACGTCCTAACAAGTTAAGATTTAAAAAAAAAAATAAATAAAAGAATACTACATGAAAATATGAAATTCCAGAAATCCAATGTCCTTAAATAGTGTGTTAGTGGAATGCAGCCATCCTTTGCCCCCATGGCTGCTTTCATGCTACAACAGTAGAGTTGAACAGTTCCAACAGAGACTCTATGGCCCATGAAGCCTAAAATATTTACTCCCTGGCCCTTTATTGAAAAAGATTGCCAACCCCTGGTATACACTGTAACTGAGAAATATCTTAGTCTGAAAGGGTTAAAATTTAAAAAAGGGTTTTGGGGCTCTGTTTCCTGGCAGACCCAGCTTTCCAGAATGACACATTCTTTGAGGTGTCCAGATACGTGAGGCTTATTTTCTTTCACCTAAGATAACAATGTGGTTCTTTGCTGCAGATAACGAAGGGAAGAAACATGAGCACCTGTCCCCCATGTTTCCTGGGACACAAATCATGTGTTTCATGAGTGGTGGAAGATTTTAGTCCAATGATATATATATCAAGATAGTTTACTTTCCAAGGTAGTGATTTAATTACTACCAATTTTTTTTTTTTTTTTTCTGGGAAACTAAGTAGCAACAGACTCTGGTTCACTCTTCTTACCACCCTGCCATTTCAACCAGTGCTAATGAATCTCCAACATTAAGAAGTTGTAGGTAAGTTCTTTCAAGAATGCAACTAACCATGTGAATTACACTCAGCTTCTGCAGTGCTCAGGTATGGGCTTCTTAATTTTTAGCCTCTCTTTTACAGATTGGTAAAATTTCTCTTTAAGTCTTACCTTCAAAATACCAAGGGTGGGTGAGAATTTCAGCAACTCTTCTATAACATCGTTATAGCCTTTGTTGGCTGCTTTGAGTAATGCTGTTGTACCATCCTTAACAGAGAGGAAAAGAAAAGTTGCCTATTAACGTGTGTTGGCTAAGAACTAAATGTTAGTTGAGAACCGGGAATATGCTTGTCAGAACAGGTGAAAGGAGTAAACCAAAGTATGAGCGGGCCACGTCTCTTAATCTAGGAGCATTTTAGAGCATATTCAGTTCTGCCTGAAAGAATGCTAGACGAAATATGTGACTTATTATCTTAGAACCCTGCCATTTGGGAATTCAGACTCTTCCAGTCCCTTAGGACACTGGGTAAGGGGCGAGGGGAATATCAAGAGTATATTTTAGGACACAGATGGACCAAAGAGGCATTGTCTGCAGTTCGTGACTTAGTGGAAATTAATGTTAAACTATTTTTAATGACTTAAATAATTACCGAACTGTATTTACTGTTTTACATTTTGAATCTGCTTATCTTTTTGCTTTGTCTTATACACAACCTTGCTCTACTGTGCCCTAGGTATCTGTCTGTGGGGGTTGGGGGTGGGTAGGTGGTGAGTAGGAAAGGGATAGATTGAAATCTGTTTAAAAAAAAAATGCAAAAACGCAAAAATTTATATTCAGCTTCTGTCATCACTTTTTGGCCTGGGAAGAGATTTTCCAAATTCCGTTTTTTCCCCCTGCTTTTACATATCAATTGCTGTATTTGGAGGATTCAGCTCACAGAATTCTGTAGTAAAGGAAATATCCCAGCCTGCTCTAAATGTTTAGCTGGAATCAGGAAGAAAGAAAATGAGATTAGAGGGTTTTTCTTTTCTGGTTTCAGAGATGTGGGAAGAAGAGATAGAGTGGGAGAGAGGACAGTGAAGTAGGCAGGAATGTGTCTTTACCCCTTTCTGGGCTCAGACATGAAGAAGGGAGGTGGGTCACATACGCAAGGGTAATACTTACAGACACTGCAAGAACCAAACCAAACCAAACCCAAAAAGCAGATGGCATAGTGCGGTCAGGCAGCAGGGTCTTCCAAGCTGCCCTTAGTTTCTATGGGCCACAGGGCCTTCTGTGGCGCCCATCGAGGCAGACTTAGGTGACATTAGCATTATTAGGTGGAGGCCAGTGGCGGATGTGGTGCAGGGGTCTGCAGCTGGGGAAGCCGGATGAGGTGGAGCCCCAGGAGCACTGCTGGACCCCAAAACACAGAGGTTGCGCCCCGACCTGCACTGCGGTCCAGGGCCAGCAGGAGGCGCAGCTCAGGCGTACCCGCAGCCGCTAGGGACAACCCCAAGGACAGCCCGAGGCCGGGGCTCCTACCTCCCGCATCCTCCCGGTTTCATCCAGGAGTCAGCTCAGGTGGAGGAGGATCTCCGAGGATGAAACATCTTTCCCTTAGGGAGACTGGGTAGCACTTGCTAAGTTTCAGCTGACTCGAACATTTACTTTGTTTTCCTGCTGAAGAGCCGGTGGACGTTGGGAGAAAACCCAGGGGAGATACAGATCAAATAAAGGCGCGTTTTCTCCGCACGTCAGGGTTGAATTTTGGAGCTCCGTCGGTACATGCACTACCCGCGCCCTACAACCCCCCCCCCCCCCGCCCCCCGTCCCGCCCCAGCCCCCATGCGCCGCAGCTGAGGCTCAGACTCACGTTGCGGGCGGCATCCCGGTCGGCTCCGCGCAGCAGCATCACCCTCACCACCTCGCTGTGGCCCATCTGCGACGCGATCCACAGTGGCGCCGTCCCGTCCTGCCGGCGAGGGGACACGCTTGCTCCCACCGTGCCACCCACCAGCCGCCGAGCAGCAAGGTAGCACCCACAAACAACCTCCCGACGGCACATGAGGACGGAGATTTTAACGCATTTACACAGACGAGCATTTGGTAGTGCCTGGAACACTTGCGTGATTGCCAATATTTGGGTTTGGGCTTATAACAGCCATTTTATGGCAGGATCTTTGGGCTCATAGTATGGTGCGGGACTTCAGGGAACACGGAGTGGGAAAGCGGTTGAGTTGCTCACCAAGGCAGAACCAGATTTTACAAACCCAGCGAGGAGAGGCCAGCATGTGTTTATTTCCCCCAGATTCTGTCAGTTTGTTTGCTTTACTGGTGGGTTCACACAACACACTCTGCTTAGTGTGGGCCCTCGTTCCCACAGGAGAGAGGGCAGTTTTCTTGGAGATGTGTGAGGGTCACAGAACTAAAGACATTTCTCCCACTCTTCTAGTCTGGTGTCTAGAATTCCCCACAGCCAGTCATTTTTAGGGACTTTAGTTTTATGCAGGATGTGATACGATTTCTTCTGGGAGGGGATGCACACTAGCGAGTTATAGGAGGGTGACATTTATTGGTAATATTTCCTGAGTATTGTGCCCCCAAAGAGCCTGTTCTGTGAGAATGAGGCCATGAAGCAGAGAGGTGTTGCTCCAGAGAAGAAAAGGTGAAACATCCAAGGGAGGGAGAAGGATTTAATAGGAGGGTGGCTCCTGCCAGACAGAAAGGAAAACAGAAAACCCTTCTAGTGCTAGAAGGAAGCTCTAGAGAGGGCGTGAGGGAGATGGAGGTCAGACGTGTGCGTCTGCGTTTTCCTCCTGGCTTGAATCTGGGTTAGGTAAGCAACCAGGTAAATTATGGTGAATTCCAGATGGAAAAGGATTTTCTCCTGTTCTTGGGATGAAACCCAAGAAAACTGCAAGCCTCTTAGAGAAGCTCTGCTCCTGGCTGGTGCCTGAGAGAGAGAACAGAAATGGGTGAAGGAGTCTGGGCCAATGGGCCCGAGACATCCCCCAGTACCCCTGGTCTTCATCAATGAGACATCTGTGCACCCAGGAGAAACTGGAAGTGCTGGGTAAACAGTGGCCTGGAGTCAGCCTGGGGATGGGAAGATAAGGCCATAGAAGGTCATGATTTCACAGGACAGGCCAACAAGATACCAGTGCAGGATGCTCACAGACAGGAAAGGCTGGACAAACCAGCCCAAGGGCCAGACATGAGTGTCCCCACCCCACCTTAATGCCTGGGTGGTAGTCTGACCTCTGAGGACTTAGGCCACTTTGGAGGGAAGGGCAAGGAGGAGGGCAGAGGAACCATAACTCACTAAACTTGGGCTCTGAGGTAATGAAGTTAATATGGCCCCCTGGGACTGTTTTGGTCAGATAAGACTGAATTACTCATCAGTGGGAATGGGGGCTGAAGAGCAGGATGATTCATTAGAGAACATAAAGTTTCATTTTCTGCTGTAGTATATAATTTCAACTCCAGTCTACTAGCCACAGCAGACACAGGATTCTTGCCCATTGCTGTCCTGGCAAAGGGAAAGAGGACAAAGAGGACTGAGTGGGGTGGTGGGGGATGGCAAATCAGGAGCCTAGAAGGATCCAGGGGTGCTGAGGGATGGTAGGAGGACACTGGCACCCCTGTGTCTTGGGAGAGATGGGGAAGAGGTGCTGAATGAAACAGGGTGGAAGAAGGACAAACAGCTGGAGCCACTTCACACTTTTACAAGGGCTTTGTATCTGGTTATTTATTATTAGCAATAGAAATAATACCTTACTTTGTACTTTCATTTACAAAGCATGTCTACATTCATTACTTAATTTGATTCTCCCAATTTAGAATCATTCATTCCTTCATTCCTTCAACCAACCAACAATTATTAAGTATCTTCTAAGTCTCCGGCAGAATACTAAGGAATGGTATGGTCTCTGGTCTCAAAGGAACTCAGTCTAGTGGAGAAAAGACATGGACATTTCAGGATGACTACAGTGCTATAATAAAGTATGGACAAAAGTGCCCAAGATGAGCCAGGAGAGGGGCCTGCTTACTGTGTGGGGGTTATGGCAGTCAGTTGGGGTGATATCTGAGCTGGGCCTTAAAGGAGGACTAGAATTTTGCTAGGTGGGGGGTGGGGGAGGACATTCCATGCAGAAGGAAGAGATTTGCAGTCGCAGCGGCTTGGACAGATGTGGTTGGTTCAGGCAGGGTGGGAAATCCAGCAGATTGCGGCCCAAGGGGTGTGCGCTGGAAAAGGGGCGGGGCGGGGCGGAGGCAGGGTGCTGGAAGCTCTTCTCCCTCCTTGCCTGCTCTGGGCTCACTTGTTCTTTGTCACTATCTCCACTAGAGGGCAGGCAAGGAAAGGCAGCTGGCCGCAAAGAGGCCAGCCCGTGGCTTGTTCAGTGTGCCTTCCAAGGGCTTGCTTGTTAGTAAAATGATCTTAATTGATACTAATATGTGGAAAAGTGTTGAGAGGTGGTATATTGGGAACAAATATTAATAGCATCAATTCATAACAGTAATGCCAACACTGAACTTTTATCACTTTAACTGCAATAGTCATGGTAGGTGGAAAAAGAAGCTGCCATTTTCGGGTTATGAGACCTTAGGCAAATCACCCTGAGCCTCTGTTCTCTTCTGCAAAAATGTCAGCCCCCCAGAGATACTCATGGAAACATGTAGGAAGGTGCTGAGCACAGGACTGGCGAGCGCATGCTTAGAAAATACAGTCACTGAATCTGCGTATTTATCATGAAAAACAATAAGCACCTTAATTTGTACTTTTGTTTAGAAAACACTCCACATGCTTTATTTGATTTTCCTAATTTTCCTGTGAGATAACTGACTGAACAGGTGGGAATGATTGGTAAAATGAGATTTGTGGTTAAACCCAGGAACTTGAATGTGAGTTGGAGCGTTACTGTCAAATCAAAGTACTTATTATTTGATTATCTGGTTTGTGGAGAGAGGTTTTTCCCTTCTTCTGTACACCTCAGTTCCTGTTTTCTCTTGTTTTTTCCTATGAAAATGATAGAAATTAAGTCAACTTGGCTCCTTTTTGTTTAGTTTTGAGAGAATTGGAGTAGGAAAAACATTTAAAAATTTATGCTTTTGAATACTTCCTGACAAAAATATATAGTTTTAAAATATGTTAAAACAAATAAATCACAGTGAAATAAATTACAGGAAGTTAGGACCTCTCTGGTACCTTTTTAAAAAAAGGAAATAGGACACTTAGCTTGAAGAACATGAGATTCACAGGGTTATGACCGCTGTCATTTACTATTTGTGTGCAAACCAAGCAGAAAAGGATTTAGACCGATTTCGCATACCAAGTGGCACAAAGAGGGCTGATGGGTAAAAGCTATGCAAGACTTTGGCTCAGTGTAAGACAGAGGTGGTGATGAAGGCTGGTTAAAGACTCAATAGTAGTAATGAGTCCCCCACGCCTGGAGGGGTTCAGCAGTGGCTGATTACCACTCAGCAGGATTGTTAGAGGATTTATGTATCTGATAGATGGTTACACAGGTGACTTGTACAGTTGCTTCTGACTGGGTTATATCCCCTCCTTCCATCTGAGATAATATTTTCAAGTATGCTCTAATACATTTTTATAGATAGGTCATATCATGAGACGGAGCTTATGACATGATTTGTATTAGAAACTAAATGTTGGATCATTTCAGTTAGGGTCCTAAAGATTATTTAGAAAAAGTATTAAAACCATTTTGTTCCACGGGAATGAATATATTTAGTGGCACTAGTTCTTTGTTTCTGCTGCTTCTAGTCCTATATGAAACACACATATAGAACTGTTGAATCACTATATTATATACCTGAAACTAATATAACACTGTATGTTAACCATACTGGAATTAAAGTAATAATAACAGAACCCCCCAAAGAACCCCTGGAGTTCAGGGAGTGTAAGTGACTTGCTCAAGGTCATGCACTTAATAAGCAAAATGGACTGTGTTTCATTTCCTTAAGTTATCCATATCCCCATAACTCACAAGCTGCTCCCCACCCAGAGACGTGGCTGTGGTTCCCCAGCTGGCTCTTATAGTCTTCCTGGGACTGGTGTCCTGGCCATGAGTCCAGGCCCTGCATCTGAGCCTTGTTCTAGTTTGCAGCCACCGATCACTATGTCTTTGGCCTTCTAGGCCTCACTGGAGCTCTGCTCAAACCATGGGGTATCTTCTGGAGTCAATATACCTTTTCAGAGGTCCTACCATGTGCAGAGGGCATGCAAGCAATGGGGCCTCCCTGTTGCTGTCTGCTTCCACCCCAAGCCCTCAGGACACTGCATCAATCAGTTAGCCCTACTTTCTCCCATTGCCCACCACTGGGTCTGCCCCTCCAAGCTTGCAACCTGGGACGACCAGCACTATCCGGACCCCAGCATCTCTGCATACAGTGCAAACCAAGGCTAAAGAAGACATTTTATGACATGCCCTTTCTGTCAGGCTTCAAAGAGAGCCTGATTAGCACACTGAGAGGACAAGTTAGAGATGAGCGATGACAGGCCAGACTCAGCCCTGGGTAAACACTCAGACCTCTGCCACTCTATGAAAGTACTGTTTAATAAGGTGGATGAATTGCGTTGGGAAAAGCATATATCAAAGAATTTTGTTGATAGAAAAACAAACTAGCCATCTTAGCTCGTGATTAAAAAGGCTTGACGTGTGTATCAACTCTACATGCTGCAGTCACATAGAAAGAACTGAAGATGAGTTTTTAGCTTGACTATAGAGTACAATGATCTCAGTGACTCTTGACCTCTTTAGGATGAACGAAGAGGAAATATTTTTCAAGTTTCAAATCAAGAGCTTAGTCTTTCCAAAGTCTGCCTATGGATTTGAGATTCTGATTCCTTCTCACAAAAGCCCTAGAGAGGTTTTCAGTTAGTTCATCCATGATAGTTACAAGGAAGACCATTCCTACTACTGTTCAGATTCCCTGCAGCTCAGATCAAAGGTCAGCTGAATAATTTCAGTGCAACTCCGTTAACATGTTGCCCAGGGTACCATAAAATATAGGGACCCCAGAGAATGGCAAGGAAAAAAAAATCATAAATCAGATTTTTCTAAAAACATTAAGAAATGAAATCGGGCAAACATCCTTGTCTTTGTTTTATAAATTCAAGAATTTTCTGACAGGGACTCCGTGTGTCAGCTGAGATTTCAGAATACACTGGTGTCCAAATGCCCTGCCGATGTCATATTCTACCATTCACGGCCATTTTAATGGAAACTTTTAATTATACTTTTTTTTAACCTCCTCATAACTTTTGACAAAGTCAGCCAGGACTGCTATCACTTTTGCCATATTTATGACACTGCTTGTTTTCTAGGAAGGGAATTAAATATGCAGAGTTTACTTTTTTGTTGTTTTTTTTTTTGCAGAGTTTACAGTTTCAAAGAAGACAGAACTTGGGCTAGTCTGACCTGACTAGACAACCTTTCATTATTAGCTCATGGCAGGTAATAAAAAGATTATGGCTTGAAGGTAGAGTGGGGTGAATGTACCCTATAAAAAGGAAAAATTCCATTGCTTTTTTTCCTTCAAAGCTATTCTTATTTTATAAAACACTGTTTTCCTGAATAACCATCTTTTCAGAGTTGGATTCATAATTCCAAACAATTGCATTAGATGCAGTCTTTGAAAGGCATGTCACTTGCTCTTTGATCCGAGGGAGGGGTCCTCCCACAGCCGGACTAGGTCGTTTGCTTTGACCAGGTCATCCTCACTGTGACAAATGAAAACAGCTGTGGGGTGGGGCCACCATGGTACTGTTAGCATACTCTTTAATTTCTTGGTTTCGGCGTCATCCTATGACTCAACTTGGGTTCAAGTGGTCACAATCCATGCACTATTTGAAATATAATCTCTCTTTTTTTTTAATTTTATTATGTTATGTTAGTCACCATACAATACATCATTGGTTTTTGATGTGGTGATCCACGATCCATTGTTTTCATATAACACCCAGTGCTCCATGCAGTACGTGCTCTCCTTAATACCCATCACCGGGCTAACCAATTCCCCCTCCCCCCTCCCCTCTAAAACCCTGTTTGTTTCTCAGAGTCCATAGTCTCTCATGGTTCATCTCTCCCTCCAATTCCCCACCCCCCATTTTTCCCTTCCTTCTCCTAATGTCCTCCATGCTATTCCTTATGTTCCACAAATAAGTGAAACCATATGATAATTGATTTTCTCTGCTTGACTTATTTCACTTAGCATAATCTCCTCCAGTCCCATCCATGTTGATGTAAAAGTTGGGTATTCATCCTTTCTGATGGCTGAGTAATATTCCATTGTATATATGGACCACATCTTCTTTATCCATCCATCTGTTGAAGGGCATTTTGGCTCTTTCCACAGTTTGGCTATTGCAGACATTGCTGCTATGAACATTGGGGTGCATATGGCCCTTCTTTTCACTACATCTGTGTCTTTGGGGTAAATACCCAGGAGTGCAATTGCTGGGTCATAGGGTAGCTCTATTTTTAAATTTTTGAGGAACCTCCACACTGTTTTCCAAAGTGGCTATACCAACTTGCATTCCCACCAACAGTGTAAGAGTGTTCCCCTTTCTCCACAACCTCTCCAACATTTGTTGTTTCTTTCCCTGTCCATTTTTGCCATTCTAACTGGTGTAAGGTGGTATCTCAATTTGGTTTTGATTTGGATTTCCCTGATGGTTAATGATGATGAACATTTTTTCATGTGTCTGTTAGCCATTTGTATGTCTTCTTCAGAGAAGTGTCTGTTCATATCTTCTGCCCACTTTTTGACTTGATTATTTGTTTTTTGAGTGTTGAGTTTGAGAAGTTCTTTATAGATCTTGGATACCAGCCCTTTATCTGTTGTTTCATTTGCAAATATCTTCTCCCATTCTGTGGGTTGCCTCTTTGTTTTGTTGACTGTTTCCTTTGCTGTGCAGAAGCTTTTTACCTTGATGAAGTCCCAAAAGTTCATTTTTGCTTTTGTTTCACTAGCTTTTGGAGATGTATCTTGAAAGAAGTTGCTGTGGGTGATGTCAAAGAGGTTACTGCCTATGTTCTCCTCTAGGATTTTGATGGATTCCTGTCTCACATTGAGGTCTTTCATCCACTTTGAGTTTATTTTTGTGAATGGTGTTAGAGAATGGTCAAGTTTCATTCTTCTGCATGTGGCTGTCCAATTTTCCCAGCACCATTTATTGAAGAGACTGTCTTTTTTCCATTGCATGTTTTTTCCTGCTTTGTCAAAGATTATTTGACCATAGAGTTGAGGGTCCATATCTGGGTTCTCTATTCTGTTCCATTGGTCTGTATGTCTGTTTTTGTGCCAGTACCATGCTGTCTTGGTGATCACTGCTTTGTAATATAGCTTGAAATTGGGCAACGTGATGCCCCAGCTTTGTTTTTCTTTTTCAACATCTCCTTGGCGATTCGGGGTCTTTTCTGATTCCATACAAATTTTAGGATTGTTTGTTCCAGCACTTTGAAAAATGTCATTGGAATTTTGATCGGGATGGCACTGAAGGTATAGATTGCTCTGGGTAGCAGAGACATTTTAGCAATGTTTATTCTTCCGATCCATGAGCATGGAATATTTTTCCATCTTTTTGTGTCTTCTTCAATTTCTTTCATGAGTGTTTTGTAGTTCCTAGAGTATAGATCCTTTACCTCTTTGGTTAGGTTTATTCCGAGGTATCTTATGGTTTTTGGTGCTACTGTAAATGGAATCATTTCTCTAATTTCTCTTTCTATAGTTGCGTTGTTAGTGTATAAGAAAGCAACTGATTTCTGTGCATTGATTCTGTATCCTGCCACATTACTGAATTGCTGGATGAGTTCTAGTAATTTGGGGGTGGAGTCTTTTGGGTTTTCCACATAAAGTATCATGTCATCTGCGAAAAAAGAGAGTTTGACTTCTTCTTTGCCAATTTGAATACCTTTTATTTCTTTTTGTTATCTGATTGCTGTTGCTAGGACTTCTAGTACTATGTTGAACAATAGTGGTGAGAGTGGGCATCCTTGACGTGTTCCTGATCTTAAGGGAAAGGCTCTCAGCTTTTCCCCATTGAGGATGATATTCGCTGTGGGTTTTTCATAGATGGATTTTATGAACTTGAGGAATGTTCCCTCTATCCCTATACTCTGAAGAGTTTTAATCAGGAAAGGATGTTGTATTTTGTCAAATGCTTTTTCTGCATCAATTGAGAGGACCATATGGTTCTTCTCCCTCCTCTTAACGTGTTCTATCACACTGATTGATTTGCGAATGTTGAACCACCCTTGCATCCCGGGGATAAATCCCACTTGGTCGTGGTGGATGATCCTTTTAATGTATTGTTGGATCTTACTAGCTAGGATTTTGTTGAGGATTTTGGAATCCATATTCATCAGGGATATCGGTCTGAGATTCTCCTTTTTGATGGGGTCTTTGCCTGGTTTGGGGATTAAGGTAATGCTGGCCTCATAGAATGAGTTTGGAAGTTTTCCTTCTGTTTCTATTTTTTTGAAACAGCTTCAGTAGAATAGGTATTAGTTCTTCTTTGAGTGTTTGGTAGAATTCCCCAGGGAATCCATCAGGCCCTGGACTCCTGTTTTTTGGGAGGTTTTTGATCACTGCTTCAATCTCATTACTGGTTATTGACCTATTCAGGTTGTCAATTTCTTCCTGTTTCAGTCTTGGCAGCTTATAGGTTTCCAGGAAGGCCTCCATTTCATCCAGATTGCTCAGTTTATTGGCATATAGTTGTTGATAATAATTTCTAATAATTGTTTCTATTTCCTTGGTGTTAGTCGTGATCTCTCCCCTTTCATTCATAATTTTATTAATTTGGGTCCTTTCTCTTTTCTTTTGGATAAGTCTGGCCAGTGGTTTATCGATCTTATTAATTCTTTCAAAGAACCAACTTCTAGTTTCGTTGATCTGATCTACTGTGTTTCTGGTTTCTAATTCATTGATTTCTGCTCTAATTTTAATTATTTCTCTTCTAATGCGTGGCTTAGGCATCGTTTGTTGCTTTTTCTCTAGTTCTTTAAGGTGTAGAGTTAGTTGGTGAATTCGGGATCTTTCTATTTTTTTGAGTGAGGCTTAGATGGCTATTTATTTCCCCCTTAGGACGGCCTTTGCAGTATCCCATAGGTTTTGGACCGATGTGTTTTCGTTCTCATTGATTTCCATGAATTGTTTAAGTTCTTCTTTGATTTCCTGGTTGACCCAAACATTCTTGAGCAGAGTGGTCTTTAGCTTCCAAGTGTTTGAATTTCTGCCAAATTTTTTCCTGTGATTGAGTTCCAGTTTTAGAGCATTGTGGTCTGAGAATATACAGGGAATAATCTCAATCTTTTGGTATCGGTTGAGACCTGATTTGTGACCCAGTATATGGTCTATTCTGGAGAAAGTTCCATGTGCACTCGAGAAGAATGAGTATTCTGTTGTTTTAGGGTAGAATGTTCTGTAAAATATCTATGAGGTCCATCTGGTCCAAGGTATCATTCAAAGCTCTTGTTTCCTTGTTGATTTTCTGCTTAGATGATCTGTCCATTGCTGAGAGTGGAGTATTGAGGTCTCCTACAATTAACATATTGTTATCAATATGACTCTTTATTTTGGTTAACAGTTGGCTTATATAGATGGCTGCTCCCATGTTGGGGGCATAGATATTTACAATTGTTATATCTTTTTGTTGGATAGACCCTTTAAGAATGATATAGTGTCCTTCTGTGTCTCTAATTACAGATTTTAGTTTAAAATCTAATTTGTCTGATATAAGAATTGCTACCCCAGCTTTCTTTTGAGGTCTACTGGCATGGAAGATGGATCTCCATCCCTTCACTTTCAATCTGGAGGTATCTTTAGGTTCAAAATGAGTCTCTTGTAGATAGCATATGAATGGGTCCTGTCTTTTTATCCAATCTGCAACCCTGTGCCATTTTATGGGAGTGTTTAGGCCATTCATGTTGAGAGTGATTATTGAAAGATATGAATTAATTGTCATCATGTTGTCTGTGAAGACGTTGTTTTTATAGATTGTTCCTGTAAATTTCTGTTGTAGATCATTCTTGGGGTCTTTCTCCTTTTATAGAACCCCCCCCTTAATATTTCTTGCAGGGCCGGCTTAGTGGTCACATATTCTTTCAGTTTCTGCCGGTCGTGGAAGTTCTGCATCTCTCATCCATTCTAAATGAAAGCCTTGCCGGATAAAGTATTCTTGGCTGCATGTTCTTCTCATTTAGTACCCTGAATATGTCTTGCCAGGCCTTTCTGGCTTGCCAGGTCTCTGTGGATAGGTCTGACGTTATTCTGATGTTCCTCCCTCTGTACATAAGGAATCTCTTCCCCCTAACTGCCTTTAAGATGGTTTCCTTGGTTCTAAGATTTGCAAGTTTTACTATTACATGCCGGGGTGTTGGCCTGTTTTCCTTGATCTTAGGAGGGGTCCTCTCTGCCTCTAGGACTCGAATGTTTGTTTCTTTCTTTTTTTTTTTTTTTTAAGATTTTATTTATTTGAGACAGAGAGAATGAGAGAGACAGAGAGCACATGAGAGGGGGGAGGGTCAGAGGGAGAAGCAGGCTCCCTGCCGAGCAGGGAGCCCGATGCAGGACTCGATCCCAGGACTCCAGGATCATGACCTGAGCTGAAGGCAGTCGCTTAACCAACTGAGCCACCCAGGAGCCCCTGAATGTTTGTTTCATTCCCCAGATTAGGGAAGTTCTCAGCTACAATTTGCTCAAATACATCTTCTAGTCCTCTGTCTCTCTCCACTCCCTCCGGGATTCCAATTATTCTGACATTGGAATGCTTCATGGTGTCACTTATTTCTCTGATTCTATTTTCATGGATTCTGAGTTGTTTTTCCCTGGCCTCCTCTTTTCCTTTTTATCTATTATATTGTCTTCTAGGTCGCTTATTCGCTCTTCTGCCTCATTTACCCTAGCTGTTAGATTATCTAGATTGGATTGGATCTCACTGATAGCATTTTTAAGTTCTGCCAATTCACCTTTTATTTCTGCCCTTAGAGATTCTATGTTGCCATTAATTGATTTCTCCATTCTAGCCATTGTCCTCAAAATTGCTAGCCTGAATTCCATCTCCGACATCTTGGTTATATCTGCATCCATTTGTAAATCTGCAGCATAAGTCACCATCTCTGAGTCTTTTCTATTTTGGGGGCTCCTCCTCCTAGTCATTCTGTTGATGGGTGTTTGAGGGAATGTATAGAGTCCAAATTATTGACCAGAACCCAAGCAAGATGCACCTGTTTTCTTGGGACCTTAGAGTTGCTGGCCTCTTGTGTTCCCAGCCTGTCTTCTGTGGGAGGGGCCTGCCGCGCTGTTACTCAGGCAACCCTGTTTGGGTGGAGTTGCCCTGCCCCCCTGTGGTGGGGGATGGGCTCAGCGGGAATCAGTTTTTGGGGCTTTTATTCTCTGGCGGCTTTCCCTGGCGGCTTTCTGCGTCTCTTCTGTGAGTCAGAGCAGAAGAGACTGTTTCCAACCCTCTGCCTCAGAGCAGAGAGATTGCAGTCTGTTCTTCAGTGAGCTCTCCAGGCCACACTGTCTCCGTTTCTGTCCATGCTGCTATAAACTGCAGCGTCCTGGGTTGTGCGCCCCTCCGCAGTGCTCCCAGTCATGCCTCCAGGTCAGAGCAAGTCTCTGCCCTTTGTGCTTCTAAAACCACCAGCCGCTCCCAGTTCGTGAGCGCGAGACCCCGCCACTCCGGGTTCCCGCCCCGGGGGCTGCCCTAAAGTCCTTTCCCCGCCACTACCGGCCTGTGAGTCTACCCCGTCCCCCGCGCACGAAGCTGTCACTCACCAGCGATGTAGGATCCCCACGGCCGGGCACCCTCCCGCTGCCGTTTATCCTCCGATATCTGCCCGCAGAATCAGGGCTCCCCACTTCATACCTCAAAACCAACCGCCTGAGATATTCTGTTTGTAGAGATCCAGATCTTCTTACATCTCAGGCTGGTTTTGTGGGTGCTCAGAGTGGTCTGGTAGATATCCAGCTCAATTCTGGGGACCAGTTGAAATAGGGTCCCCTACTCCTCCACCATCTTTCCCCCCTCCTGAAATATAATCTCTTCTATCAACTTGTCTTTTTTATGAATAGTACCTTAGGCATATGGTTAATACAATTTATTTTACGAATAGATTTGTCAAAGTGCCAGAGTTTATTTCAGAAAGATGTACAGACAGAGAGGCCTAATAATCTTGACAATCTTTCATTTCTAAATTTACGGTGGTACCCTCAATAATGGCCTCCAAGTCAAAGTTCTGCAATCTAAAAATGACCAGCTCTGTTTATTAACTTTGGCAAAATGAAGCGTCTGATTCAGAACCAATCAATACTTTCAAAATAAGAAGGACCAACAAGAAAATATTAAGCTCCAATCCCCAAATGTTAACTCTGGCAGGTATAGAAGTGCAACTTTTTCTAAAAGCTTTCCTTTCCCAAGAGTATTCCTGGGGCCATCTAAATCTAAGAATATCTTTAAAATTCTAAAAATTTAATCTCACGTTCATAGCAGTATCTGGCATATGCTAAGTGCCTAAGAAATCTGAATACTGAATAAAACAGTTATTAAAAACGGGGATCTTGAAGAGATTGTCAGGATCATCCTGTCCAACCTCCTAATTTTCAGATGAAGGAAGAGAAGTCCAGAGAGGTTGATTCACTAGTTCCAAGCCACACAGCTAGTTATTGGCAGAGCTGGATCTAGAACTCAGGATTCCTGACCTCAAACCCACTTTGCCCAAAGGCCCTTTCTCAGCTTCCTATGTGCTTGGATTTCTAAAGACTGAAGAAGCCTGGGGCCAAGAGCTCAGACCAACCTTCCCTATGTGAACATATAGGCATATGTTACATTATGTATTAGGTTACATTACAGTGGGGATCTGCCTGGGTTTCATTTACTGGGAAGAAATCAGCTTGACTTTTCCCGAGAAAACTACCTTTAAAGTAATGTTACTTTAATCTGAAATGTTTTGTTAAAAACAAATTAATTAGTGCAGAAATCATTCCAATATAAGAGAAGCTAATTATAATGCCTTAGATTTGGATGGTTCTTTACTATTCATAAAGTGTGACCTATATTACCTGGTAGTTCTGTTCCTTTAAGTATCAACTGATTTGCTAGGTGTTAGCTGGCTGTTGGTAAATTAATTCTCAGTGGTGTTATAACTGTGAGAGATGAAGGTGTGGAACCTACTAATGATTCCCAGTGGGTAACGGGCTCCTCTTTGGTGTGGTCGAAGAAGAAAAGGGGGTAAGAGATGAGGCAGCATATCAGTGGAGAGACGGGGCAGGGGCAAGGCTACCTGACTCACCTCTATTTACCTATGTTCCAGGCCAGCCCACTCTCTTAACCTCAGTGCAGCCATAATTTATTTGAACAGGAGGTGGCTGAGTATGTACTTGACCTCAGACACCAAACACCCAAGTTTCCAAAACAGTAAATGGTGAAGTCAGCCTGGTATCACAGGCTTGCAGGTGAGCCCAAAGCTAAGGACAAGAGAAGCCCTAATCCAAGATTAGCTTCATCACCGAGGTGAAAGAGTTGAATGATGCCCAGAGTTGACCAGTTATCTCAGGAGCTGCTGCAGGATGGCAGGCCCTCCCTGCCCCACCGCTCTGCGCACACGGACATTACCTGCCTTGGCTGGTTGACTTTTGCTCCTGAAGACAACAATAATCGAATCACATCCAAGTAGCCACCTTGGGCAGCGAGGAAGAGAGAAGTGGCTCCATCCTGAGAGAGGTCAAAATGAAAGGGTTTGAATCATCTTTCACGTTTATTTTAAAAGAAATCCAATTAAAAATGCATCCATTTAATACAACTTTCCATTTCTGTCCCCCACTTTGTTTTCATATTCATGGTTAGTGTTTTATTCTTTGAAGAATAGTCTAAAATATCATAGTAAGTCAGGTGGAAAGGTAACACTTCAAAGAGTCTTATAAAGATAAGTTATAATAAATGTAATGACTGTTCACTCTACACAATCTTGATCATGGAGCTTATGATCCACCCCCTTGGCAGCAGCCTCCAGGCTTGTCCAAATAGCCAGTCATCATTTTTCTCTTGTCTGCACAGACTTCTCGTTAGCGGCCACCTGCTTTCATTGTGGGATCTTGGGGTTAACCCCCTTTTGATTAGTTTAACAAATACATACATTTAATATTGTTTTCCACTTCAATTCTTTTGTCAAGTAAGGGCTCAGTGTTAGTTTAAAAACAAACACAGAATAAAATCTATTAATAAGAACAACAAACAAGTCCCCCAAACCTGTTTGGTATGTTGTTGTTTTTTTTTTATTTTATTTTATTTTTTTTTAAGATTTTATTTATTTATTTGACAGAGAAAGACACAGCGAGAGAGGAACACAAACGGGGAGTGGGAGAGGGAGAAGCAGACTCCCCACCGAGCAGGGAGCCTGATGCGGGACTCGATCCCGGGACTCCAGGATCATGACCTGAGCCGAAGGCAGTCGCTTAACCAACTGAGCCACCCAGGCGCCCCTGTTTGGTATGTTTTATGAATCAGAAATAAAGGTGTCCTTTTAATTAGATCTTTCCTACCCCTTTCTCTTTATTGCCCCTTTATCCACGTTCCCCCAACACACCGTTTTTCCAAGCTTTGAAACAAAAGATGCTTCTAGAAAAACTGCCCTGGTGAGACTATCCATGAGCTTGCTCCCTGACAGCCAGGACACAGCAACTACACCTACAAACAACGAAGCAGTCCTGCAGAAAAGCTCAAAGCAAGCGCTTGCTTCCATTTTTCTTTAGTGTTTTTTTTTTTTTTTCTTTTTAAATGAGTGTCTATGTCTTCTGGGCATTTTTTTCTTAAAGACATGTCATTGGTAATGGCAGCAAAGACAGCAATTAGCTCAGAGCATGCATCCTCCCCAGATGCTCACTTCACATAGACAGCATTCACAGAGCGTGCTGAGCTTCATTATTTTTAGACCACAGTGGAAAACCCGAGCACATCCTAGGGGAAAACACCTCACTAACCCAGTTAATTACCACCCCTCCCATCAGGAACATTAACCACAAGTTAAAATACAAAGCGCTTTTCCCTGCAAGTCCAACCAGGTGGAGGGTGCTGGATTTCTGGTGGGTGTCAGCTGAGCTGCCAGACTCCTCTTAAGGCAATCATTAAAAAATTACTCAGCCTGTATAGATCTTTAAGCAGATGTTTGATATGGGGATGAAATGTTCAGCTGCTCCTTACTGTGTTGTCACAGAAAATCCATGGTGCTCTTAGCAGCTGGTAACTCTTAGAAATTTTCTAAAACGGATATCCAAGCATTGCAGTTTTTACAGCACCCGACACATTTCTTCTGTTCCTAGAAGCTTTCAGGAGTCATTGACCGGGGATCCTCCATGTTTCAATTGTTTTTAGTGGAAACAATTATATTTGGATGGTTTGGGTAAGAGTAAACATCTTACATAAAATGGAAGTTTCAGTGCATGAAATTTCTTGAGTCACTTCATAACAGAGAGGAATTTAGTACAGGAATGGGCTCTCCCCAAACTCTGCATTTCTAGGATGATGTGCCACCCTGGGTGAGCCTTTTGGATGGAATGTTATCTAACAGTACAACTATGCCAGTCAATCTGGATTGCTGACTATCAGTGGTAATGGGATGAAAATCACAACTCATTTTCCTTTTCCAAAGACTTGGGCTCTTCCTGTTCAACCACACACATACACACACACACACACAGAGACTCATTCATGCTCTCAGATATACTTCATTATATGCAGCCAAAGAAATAGCCAAAGCTGTAGACCCAGGTTCCTTAGACTTGGCCACCCATCAGAACCATCTGCTGCCCAGCTGTGCCCTCAGAGATTCCGGATTAGTCTGGAATGGGCCTGGAAGACCCCCCCTTTTTTTTTCCAGTTCCCTACATGATTCTAATGGCAGCCAGAGCTGAGAATCACTCTTTCAGACCTGAATCAAGTAATTCAGTCATTCAAACGGGAAAGCCACACGTTCAAATGGTGTTACAGATTTTGAAGTGCAAAAGGGTAATGCTCGTTGCTATGTACTTCAAAGAGGTCTCTGATGTGGCAGTCAATTGTGTAAACTCAGGAAAGGTGTGCAAATGGTAAAGTTCACATGGACACATCTCACTACTTGTCTGTGAAAGTATGGTGCCATAGTGCTAAATATCTGGCGGTGGGATAGCCTAAAATACGATTCCTACGTAACTGGCAGTAGGTTCTTTCACTCCTCATGAAGATACTCTATCAAGTCACTTCATCTCCTCATGTTTTATTTTTGTTGTTGTTGTTGTCCAAAACCAGGATAACATTTGCCATAAGTCCTTTGGAATGACAGTGACAATTAAAAGAGCCTTTAGGCAATGAGCTAATTGTTAATTAGCTGGAACAGACCCACACTCACGGTAGATGCCTCTTGAAGGCCGATGGTGTGCATGTACTTTACAGTTCTTCCACCACCCCAACCTCACTTCTCTTCCAAATAACTTGATTTCTCCTTCATGTGTGCTCTTCCTCCTGGGTAACTCTACAACAGGAGCATTATTTTGCTTTTCAGCAAGTCCATATGCTGGGCTGGTTATCTTATGGGTAAGTACGTGTCACATGATTTTTGAAGATCCTAAGTACATACATTATATGAATATTTCATATGTACAAGAGATTTAAGAGGGTAGAACAAAGATGGGTAAACAAGATTATGTGTTTCTCCACAGAAAAAGCTCATCTGGTTAAATCTTTTTCTTTGATGTCTCAGATTAAAGTCCTACTGTTCATTAAAAACATCTTTGAGTGGCGCCTGGGTGGCTCAGTTGTTAAGCGTCTGCCTTCGGCTCAGGTCATGATCCCAGGGTCCTGGGATCGAGCCCCGCATCAGGCTCCCTGCTTAGCGGGAAGCCTGCTTCTCCCCCTCCCACTCCCCCTGCTTGTGCTCTCTCTCTCATATGTCTCTCTCTGTCAAATAAATAAATAAAATCTTAAAAAAAAAAACATTTTTGAAGGTGGCATTTCCGACCTCTGAATTTAGACTGCAGTGCTGTGTGTGAGGAGGGGATAGGCAAGGGTCCACCTAACATGCCCTTGAAAATGCACTCACGTAGAGTTGGTCGTGGATGTTGGCTCCATGCTTCAGCAACGTCTCCACCACCCGCATGTGCCCGTACTGACTGGCAGCCAACAGGGCTGTGCCCCCATCCTGCAAAGTGGCAACACGTTAGAAAGGGTGCAGGCACATGTTTACCAAGCAGATGCTCCTTACAGAGGGAGAGCTTTGGAAAAGACTTACCCCATAGATAACAACAAACTCACTTTTCCTTTTTCATCTTGTTCTCTTTATATTCATGACAAGGTTCCTCCTAAAGGCATCACGTTGTACAGGTGGATGACTCGCTTGGGATACATTACAGTTACTGGACAATGTTATTGTGAGTAATTCCCCAGGTCAAATGCAGAATCATCTATTTGCCTCTCAATAAAGGAAATGAAGCATAGAAAGTCTGTGCCAGTCAGTTTTGTCTTGGAATTACCCGAATAGTCTCCTGTGTCTTCTGGCTAGAGACCCGCTTGACAAAGGCTGGCTTCTCCCTGTGGTTTCCCCTCCAGCTGCGGGCCTCTGAGATTAAGGTGATTTATGGATTAACCATCTGGGGCCATAGTCTTCAAGGAACAAGGTGTGCGTCCATTAAGAGTGGATAACTGCTGCACTGTGAGCCTCTCACCATCCTGCTTAGCGTTTTCCTTTGAACATGTGCCAGTTTGTCCAGATCTCTTTTAAAATGTGGGCCCTAGAACGGATCGGAGCCCAGAACAGTAGATGTGGTCTGACGGGGAATGGGACATTCCTTTGTTCCGTCTACTACTCTACTTTTATTTCGACAGCCTAAATGAGAATTAGCTTTTATGTCAACCACATCACACTACTGACTCACTGAGTCTGTGGTCAACTGAAACCCTTGATGGTTTTTCTCAGGTACTGCAGCCAAGGCATTATCTTTTCCCATCTACAGCTAGGGAGCTGTTTGTTTGGCTCTGTGAATTGGTCTGTGGATATCTGTCCTAATTGTAAATAATGCAGGAACATGTCATCTGGTTCTGAAATACAAATCATAACTCTAAGATAGTGTGGTGTCTAAATTTGGGGCATAGAGTGTTTATCCAAAATGCCTGCCCTCCGTCTCCCACCCTCACAGGGTCTGATTCTGATGAGGCCCAGAAACAGGCTTTCTGACCAGTCACGTGAGGGGACTGTGGTGTGAAGGTGTCAGGTGGGCCTCACTTGGAGAAACACTGTCGTAAGAGCTCCCTTGTTCACAGGCTGTGGCAGGGGGGCACTTGAGCTGTGAGGGCTGAGGCTGGTGGTGGGGGCCAGTATGGGTGGGGTGTGGGGCAACAAAAATTGCAATAGTAGCAATGAGCACCAACATTTCCAACTTTCGTTCTGTTGATTTTTCTCTTTGCCTAATGAGGTAAGAGAGTAGATAAAATATGGTGATTGTCATAGAAGAGCTGGTACCTTTTATTTTTATTGTTTTATTTATTTATTTTTTAAGTAGGCTCCATACCCAGCATGGAGCCCAATGTGGGGCTTGAACTCATGACACTGAGATCATGACCTGAGCAGAGGTCCAGAGTCAGACACTTAACCAACCGAGCCACTCAGGTGCCCCTGTACCTTTTACTTATTTACTTATTTTTAAAGATTTTACTTATTTGAGAGAGAGTGCGCGCGCCTGCATGCATGTGTGTGTGTATGTGTACAAGCAGGGGGAGTGGCAGGCAGAGGGAGAAGCAGACTCCCCACTGAGCAGAGAGCCCGATGTGGGGCTCGATCTCAGGACCCTGAGATCATGATCTGAGCCGAAGGCAGACGCTTTACAACTGAGCCACCCAGGTATCTTTGTACCTTTTTATTTTTAAAAACACATTTTGTGGGATATAACTTTAATAACGTTGAGAACAATTGTTGAAACAAAGGCAGTTTTGATGACAGGATCATATAAAAACTCAACGCCTCTCGACATTCTCTTCTTCCCATGGAAAGTTCTCGGACACCTGCAGTTGACCTAATGGAAACATTTGGAATTGCACTCTGGGCCCTGTGGTGCAGGGACAAAGGCTTTAAGCCAGCATTAACTTGTTAACCAAGAAGACTGAAGCAGCCATATGGTGCTGCATGATCATTCTGACTTAGTTAAAAGAGTTGAGATTTACATTTGTCGAACTTTCTATTTTTAGTTGTATTACTTTTATAATGACAAATAAAATGATAATATAAAAATATACACACACATATATTTTGGATTATTGTATATTATATTCAGCATGTATGGAGGCATGTGTACCATCCAATGGCACATTCAGAACAGACTGATCCTATCTGAAATTCAAATCTACTTAATAGCATCTTAACAGGAAAAGAAAAAAAAAACCACTGGAAACTCCCCTGATATGCAAATATCACATACAAAGGATTAAGAAAGCCTAAAAGATTCCAAGTAAGGCAAATTTCCAGGAATTTTTTTGGTTATGATTAGGCTCTAAATAAGTTGATAATTCCAAAAATGTTAAAGCAGTTCAAATTCTCCTACTATAAACCATTATCATGTAAAATGATATCATGAACACATAATTGATCTTTCTGCAACCTAAGTTTTCCTATCTGTGTGTTGAACATGAAGAATCAATGACTTCTTTAAAGGAAGAATCATATTTCCTTGCCCAACTATATAAAGTGTGATCATGTATTACATAGTTCAGTGAGGACATCTCAGAAAGTAAACTGCCTGTCAAATCGCCCTCCTTAGAAATCTCTCAGATTCACTAAGAGTGGCTTAAATACTTTGACAGTTCCTATGAGAGCACTGGGATTAACCTTGAAGTAAAAAAAAGCCCATGAAAACAGGGGGTTACAAAACACCTGCTACTGTATCCATCCTGATAACAAAAATTAGTGTCCCAAAGTAGAAAGCTACCAGTGCAAGACAGAATCTAAATAATTCCCCATAAAATTACAAACCCAGAGTAAAAATATCATTTTTTTTTTACTTTTTTAAATTAACATATGATGTATTATTTGTTTCATGGGTACAGGTCTGTGATTCATCAAAAAATGTCATGTTTTGAATTGATTCCCTAGGACTACCTCTGAGCCATTACAAGTAACTTTGTGAAACCCACCTTCTTAGGCTTGAAAATCTTATAAAAAGAGTGGGGCACCTGGGTGGCTCAGTCAGTTAAGCATCTGCCTTTGGCTCAGATCATGATCCCAGGGTCCTGGGATTGAGCCCCATGTCAGGTTCCCTGCTCAGCGGGGAACCTGCTTCTCCCTCTCCCTCTGCCCCTCCCCCTGCTTGTGCTCTCTCTCTCTTTCTTTCTCTCTAATAAGTAAATAAAATCTTTAGAAAAAAAAAGAGAAGCACAAATTCACACTATGGATGGAGAGACATGAATACTCATGATTGCTAACATTCTTCAACAGGGTATGAAATCAAGAAAGTTCTCTTACTTTGGTCCTAAATTCACTGGATGCTCCAAATTCAAAGAGAAATCTCACGACGTCATTATGTCCTTGCTGGGCAGCAAAGAACAGGGCAGTTGTACCTGACTAGGAGAGAATAAGCAGCTGGTTTTAAGACATTTAGTTACATTACATTTGATTTATACATTTGCAAACTAAACAAAATATCCTTGTATGTAAGCCTTCTAACATAGGAGGGGGCTACATTTGAACTGATTATATTCCTTGTTCAGAGAAGTGAGAATATGAAAGGAGAACTTTATTGTTGGTATAATGGGATGAATGGTGGACCTAAAAGGTATTCCTTGTCCTAATTTTTGGAGCTTGTGAATATTACCTTCTGTGGCATGTGACGTGATTAAGGATTTTGAGAAGAGGCACTTATCCTGGCTTATCCTGGTGAGCCCTAAATCAGTGACAACTGTCTTTATAACAGTGAGGTAGAGACCCATTTAACACAGAAGAGAGGAAGAAGCAATGTGACCACAGAGGTGGACATTAGGGAGTTGCGGCCATAAGTCAAGGAATGCCTGCAGCTACCAGAAGTTGAAAGAGGTAAAGAATGGGTTCTCCCCTGGGGCCTCCAGAGGGACACACCTTGAATCTTCTGGCCTCCAGAATCCTAAAAGTATAAATTTCTGATCTTCGAAGCCACCTAGTTGGTGGTAATTTGTTACAGTGGCCACAGGGAACTAACCACCATGCTTGCTAACATGGGCATTCATTCATAGAGGAAAGAATTCCAGCAGAGTTCTGGTTACAAAGTTAAGCACCCCAGAGTAGAATGAATCGAAGTAATTCACTCAAATGGATTCAAAATATTTCTCAAAAGAGGACACAGGAACAAGAAACAGCCTGGTTCCAAATTTTAAACCGGATCAGTGTTACTCGGAGACACAAGTTTTAGCATCCTCTCTTCCCAGCCATTTTTACAAGCCTACTCAAAGATTGGTAGCCAAATCGTTGTGTGATAGGAGCAAATTCATCATACTGCTCTTGTGGGCAATATATATTTTTCATATAAAGATGCTCATCACTCCAGTGCTTTGAGCAAGGATGAAGCTAACATTACGCTTTGCCAGGCACAGTGAGGAGAAACACCTTCCATGACTTACCCAGAAGTCTTAAAGTGGTAGGTTCTCACCCAGGTGGGAGAAGCCAGGAGGAGCAGGCCCTAAGGATTACTGATGACTCTGAAGCTTGTTCTTAAGTGTGTGTATACATGTGTGTGCATGTGTGCATGTGTATGAGACAGGGAACAATTAGCCCAACCATTGTGGCAGAACACAAGCCGATACCTTCCCAGTCATGACCTTCTATCTCAGGTTATGCCCCCAACCAGACGCTGCCCAGGGGAGGCACAGGGCATGTGACCATTCCCGGAGCCTTTCAGGAGTGATTTTCTCCTTGGTTCCCACAGAAACAAGTGGGAAGTATCCTCTTATTGCTTTCTTACGGTGGAGAACGTTGAGATCCAGAAACCTGAAGATGTAAACAGGTCTGGATGAAGAAACTTGGCTAGCATAGGAAAACTCTCATCTTAATAGACATTAAATTTTAGACACTACCAGAGATAATTTCTAGAAATTGTTTCTTCACTAAGAAAAAGGATTTTTCACTAAGATTTTGTGATATATTAATTAAAAAATCATATCATAGCAGTTTGAGTCAATTTTGGAACATACACGTACCATTAATCATTGTGCACATGAATGTGGCAATCTGTGGACAAAAGAACCAGACTTCAGTCTGGAATGTGAATAAAAGTCTTAAAAGCATGTGCTTTACTATTGTAACCCAGGGCTTCATGACAACTGCACACATAGTTCCTATCCCTGAGAATTTTAGCCAATATTGCTGGTTCTTTAGAGCAATGGTCTCTCTGGATCATTAGCCTCCTGTTCTTGCAAGCTCTGTGTACCTAGATAGCCACCCAAAGAAAACAATGACAGGTACTTTTTCAGGAAACAAAGTTTTTTGTTTGTTTGTTTGTTGTTTTTTTTTAGGAAACAAAGTATTTTGATATGGGTTAATTGGAAAAGTGGATTAAGAATGAACCCAGGTAGAAGCCTGCTATATGAGTAACTTCCATAGCACGGCTAGGTACTCTCTGATTGCAAAACAGATGAGGTGAGGCTGGGGCCTCTCTTTGGCAGCTCTATCACTGGAGGCTGACATGGCCTCGGGAAATTCAGGAGACCACTGGGAACTCACATAGCATCATTATTTGAGCCACACGGTTACCTCTAAATTGGGTACACTTTGGTAAGTCCTTGAGGGCCATTTTGTTCAATGCACAATAGTTTTCATATCCAAGAATATTAGTCGAGCAGTTGGAACCAAACAGATAAATATAAAACCATATAAACCATACATTGGCTGGAAAGCAAACAAATGTTCCTTTTCTCTCAGCTTTTCACAATTGTTCTGAAGATATTTTTGTGTGTGTTGAACTTGCCCTTCAGGATAAAGTTTTTTGAGTAAGCAGATCTAAATCATATTGTTTTTATTAGAGAAAAATCTGTCTATTCTTTAAAGTTATAATAAACCAAGACTGTGAAGCATAAAGGAAAAACAAAAAGATTAGGGTAATTTCAAACTATAATTCTAAATGGGCCCAAACATTTTCCTCCCAGAAGGAAATTAGCTGCTGATGTGAAAAAGGGCCTAAAACAATGCTCCAGTGTTGTGAAAATTGCTCAGAAGAATCTGTCTGTGAGATTGGATTTGCTATAGTCTGTATGGCTCCTCTTGATAGATCAGACTTGCTGGTCCAGGGCTATGGAGAACCAGACTCCAGATTCTATCCATCAAGTGTCACTCTTCCATGGTCCACAGCCAAGGTGACACCCAGAGGGGAAAGGGGAGGGACTTTACATGCCCCACGGAATATCCAGCCCTCACATCTGGGGTTTCCAAATTTGTTCCACTCAGAGGGAGCAGTCCAGCCTGGAAGATGGGGTGTACTGATTGATGAAAGTTTGGTTGATGACTCATCTTTTCTGAAACAATTGTAGGGCAGGCCCCCGAATAAGACTGGATCAAGGAAAATCAAGAGCTCCAGTTTGGTTTGGAGCTTGCCCCAGGATGCCATCTTGGGTCTGAGTTAGTGTGGACTGAGAGGTCAAATTCACTTTAGGGATGACCTAGAGGCCCTAGATCAGCTTGGAAATAAATGGACTCCCCTCAGATCAGACTCCCAAAGTATGTTAAAAGGCCCAGCCTCCCACCACTCTTCTTCATTGGACCAAGAATGGATCCTCTAGCCAGACTGAACTCCCAAGATGGCTTTTGAATGAAGCATAGGGACAGGCTCACATTTTAGTTCAATGTTCACCACATGGCCTTTTTGGGGAGAGCTTATTTAATATGTGGCCAATCAGAGAAGTCCTTTGAAATCATGGTTTGACGAAGAAGGCTGAGAGAGTCTAGCAAGTGAGCCTCATTCAGAATAGGTTGGTGACCCAATCCTTCTAAAAATACAATGATCTCTGTGAAAATCCTATAACTTCTATAGTACCTCATCCCAAGGGAAGAAGGAAGACCTGATTTAAGCTTGGGAGGAAATGTAGGAGTGCTTAGGGAATGTGGTTAGAGGTTTGGTTACCTCAGACTACAACACATGCTTGAGAACATTCATTCAATTGAAGTAGAACCAATGGTCCATTCCTGGGCCTTATTTTAGGCACAGTAAAGTCTGCAATCTGGGCTTCATCATCATGTAGGAAAAAAGCAATGATTACTCTTGTCTTCCTTACCAATTCACTACTGTAAAAATTTCGACTCTCTGTCACCTGGGTCATTCTTATTCAAGTGTAAACCTCACCTACCTCTCTCTGGAGATTGATGTCTGCTCCTTGCAGAACCAGTTCCCTCACACAGTCTATGTGACCAGCATAGGAGGCGACCATGAGGAGCGTGGTGCCATGCTAGATGGAGGACAGACAGATAACGGTTAGGCCATCATATGTCAGAGAGGGTCCTGGAGAAGAGGCTGAAGGGATCTCAGGTCCACTCAAGACACGTCTAAGTGCAAAATTTCCCACAGTAATAAGTGTCTCATGAATAACCTTATAACGCAGAGTAGACAAGGAAAAGGCAAAGCAACAGATTGCTGAGGGTGGAGTTTTCAACTTAAAAACTCACTTAATTCCATTACCTTCAGAAATGCAGTCCAAGTGAACTATGATTACTGCATTTTAAAGCAGTAGGGATATAATGGTCTCATTTTATGATTCATATTAAATGATTCCTGAGCCCAAACACACTGCTTTTCATGTAAAAAATGGGTTAAGTGGTAGCTGTTGGTTTTCTGAGTTTAGAAGTCTTTATCTTAAAACTGATTCAGGTAAAGATGCAAGGTACCTCAATGAAATGGGAAATCATAGTAGTCAGCCAGGAGCCCAGGGGTTCACGTCGGCCTCTATCATCAATTAACTGTGTCACCTGGGGGCAGGTTGCTTATAATTCCTGGGGCTTAGAGTTTAATTTACAGTTGTTTTCGAGGGCTTGGAATTGTGATCTTGACCACTACCCCTGCATATGCAGCAGCCTGCCTTTCTAGGGTGGACCAGAGGGAGAGAGATGGTTCTGCATAGGAGGAAGGCTTGCTAGGTACAGGGTAATAAGTGACTCTTACAAGCCTCATTTTAATTTCATTGGTGGCATTCTGTAGGAAGGCAGTAGAATTGAGTGGTCACTGACACTATGATCTTGGGCTAGTTATGGAACCTTTCCAAGGCTCACCCTCCTCATCTGCAAAACAGGGAATAATAAAAGCATCTGCTGGATTAAATCAAATGGGTAAACGAGATAATGCAGGCAACGTGCTTAACATAGTAATGTTAGATATTAATTCAGTAAGTGTTAGATATGGAAATATTATGATACTTCAGTAAATGTTAGGTTTTCATCTGGCTTTTGTTGATTTTTGTGAATCTCAATACTAATTTTGGGGGGCGCCTGGGTGGCTCAGTTGGTTAAGCGACTGCCTTCGGCTCAGGTCATGATCCTGGAGTCCCGGGATCGAGTCCCGCATCGGGCTCCCTGCTCAGCGGGGGTCTGTTTCTCCCTCTGACCCTCTCCCCTCTCATGTGCTCTCTCTCATTCTCTCTCTTTCAAATAAATAAATAAATAAATCTTTAAAAAAAAAAATACTAATTTTGGAAAAGTCTTGTTTGCTATGTATGAAAAGTACAGGTAGAGTAAAAAAAAAAAACAAAACTAATGGCTTCATAGAAGTGTTCTATGACATTTTCTCTACTTCCATGTGACCGCATTTGGTATTTGAATGTTAGACATTCATTAGGCTGTACCATCCATTATTGAGTTGAACACCTTCCTCTGTATTTTCCAGGATTAGAATGGCATGTGGAAGCTGGTATTACTAACTTCCTCCTGAATGTGAACAATTTTTATTTAGATTGCAGATAGAAGAATCTTTGATTTAAAAACCCATCTGGAAGATTGCTGGGAAGATAGCGAAGTAGGAGGACCCTAAGCTCACCTTGTCTGATAGATACAATGGGAGTATCAATAGATATACAATGGGAGTTACAACAGATGACACTCTCATCAGTGTTAAGTAACCCAGGAAACGACCTGAAGACTGGAAGAACAAAGTCCATAACTAAAGGTAGAGAAGAGGTCACACTGAAGAGGGTAGCAAGGGCAGAGATGCAGTGGGGAGGTGAACGGACCACTGCTGTATGCAGGGAGAGGGGGGTTGGGTGGGGAGGGAGCTGTGGAGAAGGGAGGGAAACAGATAATTACACCGGAGAGCCCACATGGGGGCAGATGAATCCCCATAATATTTGGTTCTGAAAACTAGAGGAGCCAAATTTCATGAGTTCTTACAACCAGCAGGACTTAAAGCCTGGAATTTTATTTTTATTTATTTTTTAAGATTTTTATTTTATTTTTAAATTTTATTATTATTATTATTTTGAGAGAGAGAGAGAGTGTGGGGGGGGGGGGACAGGGGAGGAGGAGCAGAGGGATAGGGAGAGAGGGACGCCTGGGTGGCTCAGTCAGTAAAGCCTCTGCCTTAGCTCAGGTCATGTTCTCAGGGTCCTGGGATTGAGCCCAACATTGGGTTCCCTGCTCAGCAGGGAGTCTGCTTCTCCCTCTTATGATCCTGAGATCATGATCTGAGCTGAAATCAAGAGTTTGATGGTTAACTGACTGAGCCACCCAGGAGGCCCTAAGATTTTTATTTTAAGTAATCTCTACACCCAGCGTGGGGCTCGAACTCACAACACCGAGATCAAGAGTTAAACATGCTCTATTGACTGACCCAGACAGGTGCCCCTGGAATTTTAAAAAATCAGTGGCTCAGCTCTGGGAGAGGATGGAGGACAAGAGGAAACTGAGTCCTTATCCTTAAAGAGATAGCACCACAAAGAGCCCACAGATACAGCACAGAAGCAGCAGTTTAGGGAGAAGCGGGGGCACAGCGCGGTGGCGGGAGACACCCCCGCCCCCTTCGGAGACGCAGGGCTGCGCTTGACTCTCACAGCCTCGGTCACCCGCTCAGCTCCCTGCCCTAGGCGGGGAGGCCGGCTTGTGGGGGTTGAGTGGCCCGAGCTGAGGGCGCGGAGAGCTCAGGGCGGCGACGACAACGGCGTTGATATGGCTGGTAACAACGGCCTCAGCAGGCGGGGAAGATGAAAGGTAGCCGGATCGAGCGGGGAGATGTGACACCACACAATATTAAACAGTTGAAGAGATTAAACCAGGTCGTCTTTCCAGTCAGCTACGATGACAAGTTCTACAAGGATGTGCTGGAGGTTGGCGAGCTAGCAAAACTTGCCTATTTCAATGATATTGCAGTAGGTGCAGTATGCTGTAGGGTGGATCATTCACAGAATCAGAAGAGACTTTACATCATGACACTAGGATGTCTGGCACCGTACCGAAGGCTAGGAATAGGAACTAAAATGTTAAATCATGTCTTAAACATCTGTGAAAAAGATGGCACTTTTGACAACATCTATCTGCATGTCCAGATCAGCAATGAGTCGGCAATTGACTTCTACAGGAAGTTTGGCTTTGAGATTATTGAGACAAAGAAGAACTACTCTAAGAGGATAGAGCCAGCAGATGCTCATGTGTTGCAGAAAAACCTCAAAGTCCCTTCTGGCCAGAATGCAGATGTGCAAAAGACAGACAACTGAACAAATTAGAAATGAACTTTCTTGCACTTGCTTGTCGCCAAATAAAAGAGAGGCCCATTGATTTTTTCCCCCCTCTTTCTTTTCCCCCTCCCTTCTTGTTCTTGTTTGTCCTCCTTTCTTTCTTTTTCTTTCCTCTAAAAAAGGTTTAATATTTCCAAGGACTTTAAAATTAATCATGTTTGGATTGTTTTAGTTTTCTTATTTTTGTGAGGTGGTTTGATTGTAGGAAGGAGGAGGTATAGATCTGTTTGGTTTCACAGTTAAGATATATATGGTCCCAAAAATTTGGGTGTCAGTGTCAATTTTTTTTTTTTTTAACGTCCTGCTTTCACATTGAAGGGCAGAGCCTACAAAATGTTGTATATACCAGAAGACAGAAAGAAACAGCAGCAATATCTTGTTCTCTAATTCAAAGACAAGTGTAGTGTGTTTGTGGTACTTTGGGTTTTTCAAGACTGTGGGATACTAATCCCTAGACATTGCCTTCACTCCACCTTTTGTCCTTCTGAGTGTTGTCTCAGGAGTTGGACCATTGTTATCCTTGTAAGAAGTACTAAGCTTATTTTGTTTTTTTAAGCAGTTATTTCTTTTCTTCCTCGCTGAGGGTGGTTGGGACAGTTTGGGTAGGTAGTGTTTTACTTTGGTCTCAGTATTTGAGTTAAACTGCTTTTTGCTAATGAGTGGACTGGTTGTTAGCAGGTTTATTTTTCCTCCTGTTGATTGTTATTAGTGGCATTAACTTTTAGAGTGTGGCTGGTGAGATTAATTTTTTTTAATATCCCAGCTAGAGATATGGCCTTTAACTGACCTAAAGAGGTTTGTTGTGATTTACTTTTTTTTTCCTGTCCTTTTTCTTCAGTAAACCCACAATAGTTAGTCTAACCTTAAAAATGGGAGTTGATGTCCTTATAGGTCAATACCCCTAAAGATAAACCTGAAGCAGGTATTGTCTCTTGGACATATTAAAAAAAACCTAAAAGGAAGCTTAGATGGACTCGTGGCACAATAAGTGCATTTAATGTCAGCTAATGTAGACTGTTAAAAGCGTGGCCACGGAGCATTTGATTATATAAGAAAGAATATCTAGACAGTATTTTTGAGAATAACATAGCTGTGCTACTGCTTATCTGTTGGAGAACATCCCAGATTTGCTTATTTTCTGTGCCTGTGATAATGAGTTTAAGGATTTGGGGGAGGGGGAATTGTTAAACATATTGCTTCCGTTCTTGGAAAAGTAGAAGTTCAGAAGTGTTAATAATGTAAATGTCACTGTGACCTCCTCTACTGATGGGACTGGTTTATGCCAGATCATTTTCTGGCACATAGGGAGTTGATAACTTTGGACAGGTTGATAACTTTCTGTAAGATAGGAGACATCTGAAATTTTCATGTTTTCCTCCATAGCCCCTTATCCAATATTTAAAATTTTCTAGATTGCCAATACTGGTGGCCCATGAAATGTTCTCATTAGACTTTAAAACAATGCACGGGGCTTGAATTTTCTTGTCATTTGACTTTAAAAGGAAGTTTGACTCATAATATTTATCCTTATGTAAATTCTGGTAATAGAAATCTCATCTCTCCAAATATGTTAAATGACAAAATTATTTTACACAATGTTTATGCACATTTTATAATCTTTTTTGAGAATGTGAAAGTACAAAGTACAATAGACTTCAGCAGTCTTAATTGAGTGCCAAGAGTAATACAGGAAAAGGAAGATAGTTGAATGAGTTTATAGGATTTGAATCTTAAGATAGTAAAAATGGTTTCTTGGGCATCAGTTTCTTCAGCAGTCCAAATATAAGCTTAGAAAAAAAGTTAGCATTAAGCACCTTTACCTTCATGGATAAGCTTCAGCTTGCTCTTGCCAAGAGAAGAGTGCTTGAGTTACAGAAGGCATACCTAGTTTGAGGAATTCAGCCTTTTTGTAAACTTCCAGATATCAGAATAGATTTTGGTATATAAGTGAGTTTTCTGAGATGACACTGCCTCTATTTCTATAACCATTTCACCAGGACTATCTAATCAGTCCTATGAATGTATCCCTAAGTGTGGTTATTGAAAACTGAATAGCTGCCTCATGACAATTAAGTACATGTTATTTAAGGAGGGGAAAAAAAATAAATTTTGAATTGCGTATGTAGGCTCCCTATCATTATAGTTTCTTTTTCCACAGTAGACAATGACTTTACCTAAATTGTATGTTTGAAAAGGCTTGTCGTACATCAGACTTGTTTGGAAAGGGTTAATTGTCCTACATCAAACTTGTATTAAGTAATTCCATCCATTTAAGGAGGAGGAGGATGTAGAAGCTGGGCACTAGTTCACATGCCTGTGAGTCAGTAAAGACTCAAGTAATGTCCCATGTTGAGTTGGTTATTTTGGAACATAAAAATTGTTGAGGTAAAACAATTAACTGGAAGATCAGAGGATATATCCATCGTATTTTTTAGGACAGATAGTTTTTACTATAGGGCAAATAGGTAAAAATTATCCTTATGGTAATTGCATTTAGGTTCTAAAGAAAAGAATCTCCAGAGAAATCTATGCAATATATAATTTGTCCAGACTAGTTTTCATTTGGGGAAAGAAGTTCTAAAATATCCCCAAAGCAGTTTACTCATCAATTGAAAGTCCTCCAAAAATAGAACTATTGGGAAACCGTGGTTTGTGGGGTGGAAAAGAAAAGCTCCCTCAGTTTTTTGGAGGGAATGACTTAAAAATACTTAAATGGCTAAGTTTACTTGGTGTAGTTAAAAATTAAACTTGTTGATTTTAACATTGCTGTTACATCTGAAATAAACTTATGTGATGTTCTGGTAGTAAAAAAAAAAAAAAAAAAGCAGCAGTTTAAAAAATGCCTGGCGTGTATGGGAGGGACATTTGTTTACTAGTCTCGGAGATGTGCTGGAGGGGCAGCGATCATTGGAAGACTTCTCTAGGAACAAAGGAGCCGGTAGGCACCATTTCCTTCCCCTGCCCCCCAGCAGAAACACACGACCACCTGCAGGAACCAGCACAGCACGGATATTCCCTACCTAACTGGCTAACACCACTCCCCGCTTACCTAACACCTGGGCATGTTGCGGCTCTGCCCCCTCCAATGTGCTCTTGGCTGGAGCCCATTCAAACCAGGGCCATAAGCCTGGTAGTGTGCAGGCAGCCCCAACAAGGGTCAGCACCACTCCAAAGTGACTCCTGCCTTGGGGAGAAGGGAAGATAACCACACAAGCAATCATACTGTGGCCCCAGCAGTGGGCTGGGTGCAGACAGCTGGTCTGATTGTAGGCCCCGCCTGCCAATGAAAGCTTCTCAAAGGGCAACACAGGGAAAGCACCCTGCAGTTTGGTGCTCCTGCATCTCTGGCAAACACCTGGTCTGACTCAACTCAAGCCCAGGGTGGCCCCAGACTGGCCCACTAACACCACCAGGACCAAACACTGCCCAAAACAGCAAGGAGAGCCACTGCAGGTGCCTGAACTGAAGGGAAAAGTGGCTCAGCCACAACAGCAGGGCACACAACACACATGGGAGACCCCCTAAAGTGCCAGGTTCTGGGGAACAGGGGACACTGCAACACAGGGCACTACAGGACCTCTTCTTCACAAGGCCACTACTTTCAAGAGTGGGAGACGTAGCTGACTTTCCTACCTAACACAGAAACAGACACAGAGAATTAGACAAAATGAGGAGACAGAGGAAAATGTCCCAAATAGAAGAATGGGACAAAACCAGAGCAACAGATCTAAGCAAAATGATATAAGTCATATGCCTGATAGAGAATTTAAAGTAATGGTCATAAAGATACTCACTGGACTTGAGAATCTCAGGATCATGAGATCGGGCCCTGTGTCAGGCTCTGCACTGGGCATGGAACTTATTTAAAATTCTCTCTCTCCCTCTACCCCTCCCACTTGTGCTCGCTCTCTTTCTCTCTCTCAAATGAATGAATAAATCTTAAAAACAAAAACAAAAACCCAAACAACAAGACCCATCTATCTAGTGCCTACAAGACTCATTTCAGACCAAAAGACAACTGCAGATTGAAATGGAGATGGATGGAGAAACATTTATCATGCAAATGGATGTCAAAAGAAAGCCTGGGGAGCAATTCTTATATCAGACAAAGTAGACTTTAAAAAAAAGACTATAACAAGAAACAAAGAAGGATACCATATAATAAAAAAGAGACAATCGAACAAGAAGATATAATAATTGTAAATATTTATGCACCCAACATGGGAGCACCCAAATATGTAAGATGGTTAATAACAAACATAAAGGAACTAACTGAGAGTAATACAATAAGAGTAGGGGACTTTAACAGCCCACTTACATCATGGACAGATTTATAAAAACAGAAAATCAACAAAGAAATGATGGCTTTGAATGAAACATTGGGCCAGTTGGGTTTAACAGATATAGTCTGAATATTCCATCCTAAAACAGAATACACATTCTTTTCAAGCGCACATGGAACATTCTCCAGAATAGATCACTTATTACACCACAAAACAAGTATCAACAAATTGAAAAAGATTGTAGTCATATTATGCGTCTTTTCTGACCAAAATGCTATGAAACTAGAAATCAACCATAAGAAAAAAAATCTGGAAAGAGCACAAATACATGGAAGTTAATAACATGCTACTTACAAATGAATGGGTCAATGAAGAAATCAAAGAAGAAATTAAAAAAATACATGGAGACAAATGAAAATGAAAACACAAAGGTCCAAAATCTTTGGGATGCAGCAAAAGTGGTTCTAAGAAGTGAGTACACAGCAATATAGGCCTATCCTGAGAAGAAAAATCTCAAATAAACAACCTAACCTAACATTTAAAGGAGCTAGGAAACAACAACAACAACAACAAAACCAGTAGAAGGAAGAAAATAATAACGATTAGAGCAAAAATAGATGATATAGAAACTAAAAAAACAACAGAACAGATCAATGAGCTGGTTCTTTGAAAAGATCAACAAAATCGATAAACTTCCAGCCAGACTCATCAAAAAGAAAAGAGAGGATTCAAGTAAACAAAATCAGAAATGAAAGAGGAGCAATAACAATGAACACCACTGAAATACAAATAAGTCTTTAAATTCCTAGAAATATATAACCTTACCAAAACTGAATCAGGAAGAAATAGAAAATTTGAACAGACCAGTTACTAGGAATGAAATTAAATTGGTAATCAAAAAACTCCCAACAAATAAAAATCCAAGACCAGATGGCTTCACAGGTGAATTCTACTAAACATTTCAAGACATATTAATACCTATTCTCAAATTATTCCAAAAAAATATAAGAGGAAGGAAAACTTTCAAATTCATTCTGTGAGGCCAGCATTACCCTGGTACCAAAACCAGATAAAGACACTATAGAAAAAGAGAACTACAGGCCAAAATGTCTGATGAACATAGATGCAAAAATCTTCAACAAAATATTAGCAAACAGAACTCAATAATACAGTAAAACAATCGTTCACTACAATCAAGTGGGCTTTATTCCTAGATGCAAGGGTGGTTCAATATTTGCAAATCAATCAATGTGACATGTCATATCAATAAGAGAAAGAATAAAAACCATATGATCATTTTAATAGATGCAGAAAAAGCATTTGATGAGTACAACATCCATTCATGATAAAAACCTTCTGCAAAGTAGAACAGGGGGAACATATTCAACATAATCAAGGCCATATATGAAAAACCCACAGTGCACATCATACTCAATGGGGAAAACTGACAAGCTTTTCCCCTAAGATCAGGAACAACACAAGGATGTCCACTCTCATAACTTTTATTCAACATAGTACTAGAAATCTTAGCCACAGCAATCAGACAAGAAAAGGAAATAAAAGGCATCAAATTGGTAAGGAAGCAATAAAACTTTCACTATTTGCAGATGACATACTACTATGCATAGAAAACCCTAAAGACTCCAGTGAAAAACTACTAGAACTGATAAATGAATTCAGTAAATTTGCAGGATACAAAATCAATGTACAGAACTCCCTTGCATTTCTATACACTAATAACGAAGTAGCAGAAGGAGAAATTAAGAAAACAGTCCCATTTACAATTGCACCAAAAATAATAAAATACCTAGGAATAAACTTAACCAAGGAGGTGAAAGACCTGTACTCTGAAAACTATAAAGCACTGATGAAAGATATTGAAGAGGACACAAACAAATAGAAAGACATTCCATGCTCATGAATTGGAAGAAAAAATATTGTTAAAATGCCCATACTTCCCAAAACAATTTACAGATTGAATGTAATCCCTATCAAAACATCAAGAGCATTTTTCATAGAACTAGAACAAATAATCCTAAAATTTGTATGGAATCTCAAAAGACCCAGAATAGCCCAAGAAATCTTAAAAAAGAAAAACAAAGCTGGAGGTAACACAATTCCCGATTTTAAGTTATATTACAAAGCTGTAGGAATCAAAACAGTAATGGTACTGGCACAAAAATAGACACATAGGTCAATGGAACAGAATAGAGAGTCCAGAAATAAACCCATGGTGTTATGGTCAATTAATCTTTGACAAAGGAATCAAGAATATGCAATGGGAAAAAGGCAGTCTCTTCAATGAATGATGTTGGGAAAACCAGACAGCTACAAGCAAAAGAATGAAACTGGACCACCTTCTTACATCATACACAGAAATAAACTCAAAATGGATTAAGAACCTAAATTGAGACTTCAAACCATAAAAGTTCTAGAAGAGAGCACAGACAGTAATTTCTGTGACATCAGCCATAACATCTTTCTACATATGTCTCCCAAGGCAAGGGAAACAAAAACAAAAATAAAGTAGTGGGACTACATCAAAATAAAAAGTTTCTGCACAGCAAAGGAAACAACCAACAAAACTAAAAGCCTACTGAATTGGAGAAGATATTTGCAAATGACAAATCTGATAAAGAGTTAGTATCCAAATATATAAAGAAGTTATACAACTCAACACCAAAAAACCAAATAATCCAATTTGAAAATAGGCAGAAGACATGAGCAGATATTTTTCCAAAGAAGACATCCAGATGGCCAACAGACACATGAAAAGATGCTCAACATCATTCATCCTCAGGGAAATGCAAATGAAAACCACAATGAGATATCATCTCACTCCTGTCAGAATGGCTAAAATCAAAACCACAAGAAACAACAAATACTGGTGAGGATGTGGAGAAAAAGGAACCCTCGTGCACAGTTGGTGGGAATGCAAATTGGTGCAGCCACTGTGGAAGACAGTATGGAGGTTCCTCAAGAAATTAGAAGGACCCTATGATCCAGTAATTGCACTATAGTGTATTTGCCCTAAGAATACGAAAACACTAATTTGAAGGGATACATGCACCTCTATGTTTATTGCAGCATTATTTCCAATAGCCAAGATATGCAAGCAGCCCAAGTGTCCATCAACAGATGAATGGATAAAGAAGATATCTATCTGTCTGTTCATCTATCTACACACACACACACACAGGAATATTATTCAGCCATAAAAAATGAAATCTTGCCATTTGCAACAACATGGATGGATCTAGAGAGTATAACGTTAAGCGAAATAAGGCAGTCAGAGAAAGACAAGTACAATATGATTTCACTCATATGTGGAATTAAAGAAACAAAACAAAGGGGGCAAAAAGAGATAAAGCAAGAAACAGACTCTTAACTATAGAGAACAAACTGATGGTTACCAGAGGGGAGGTGGGTGTGGGGGGATGAGGTGGTAAATGTGCATCAGAGAGATGAAGAAAGCAAAAAATGTAAATATCATGTGAAGACAACATTAATCTAGGAAAGAAGGTGAATGTTAGCAAATCAAAGCTTTGCTGTGTGGTGGGTAGCCTAGAGATAATGTATTCATTCTTTAAATGCTATTTGTTGGAAGTTAGAACATGGTCATGAACCCGAGGTTGGGAGCAGTTCCCAAGAGAGCCCCAGGGCCTCTCCTTGCATTCCATCAGCTCTCCTAGGAGTTCCAGGTGAACCAGAGGCCGGGCACCATTGGCCAGGGTAGGACTGGTCAGAGGTCATTCACCACCAGGGTCATCCTGGAACCCAGACTCCATATTCAGGTGGCACCTGAAGGAGGTGGAAATCCTCCCAGTGAAATTTTTAGGGGAACTAAGACCTGTACTATTCCCAAACATCTTTCTGTTCTCTGTTACCACCAATCTTAAAGATGCTTTCAAAATCAACAAGCTGTCTTACCATCATTTAGACTTTCTCCTTTATTTTTTAAATTTTTAATTGATTTTTTAATTTAAATTTTAGGTAGTTAACATATAGTGCAATATTGGTTTCTGGAGTAGAATTCAGTGATTCATCATTACATACAACACCCAGTGCTCATCATAACAAGTGCCCTCCTTAATACCCATCACCCAGCTAGTCCATCCCCCACCCCACCTCCCTCCATCAACCCTGTTTGTTCTCTACTGCTAAGAGTCTCTTCGGGTGCCGGGGTGGTTCAGTTGGTTAAGTGTCTGCCTTCAGCTCAGGTCATGATCCTAGGGTCCTGTGATCGAGTCCCGCATCAGGCTCCCTGATCAGCGTGGAGCCTGCTTCTCCCTCTCCCTCTGCCCCTCCTCTCCACTTGTGCTCTTTTTCAAATAAATAAATAAAATCTTTTAAAAAAGAGCATCTTATGGCTTGTTTCCCTCTCTCCTTTTTCTCTTTTTCCCCTTCCCATATGTTCATCAGTTTTCTTTCTTGAATTCCAGATATGAGTGAGATCAGGATGGTATTTGTCTTTCTCTGACTTATTTCACTTAGCAAAATACACTCTAGCTCCATCCATGTTGTTGCATATGGCAAGACTTCGTTTTTTTGATGGCTGAGTAATATTCCATTACACACACACACACACACACACCCCACATCTTCTTTATCCATTCATCAGCCGATGGACATTTGAGCTCTCTCCACAGTTTGGCTATTGTTGATAATGCTGCTATCACCATCGGGATGCATGTGTCCCTTTGAATCTGTATTTTTGTATCCTTTGGGTAAATCCTAGTAGTGCATAAGAAAATGCTCAACACCACTCATCATCAGGGAAATACAAATCAAAACCATGGTGGAGATAACACCTCACACCTGTCAGAATGGCTAAAATTAACAACACAGGAAACAGATGTTGGCAAGGATGCGAAGAAAGGGGAACCCTCCTCCAGTGTTGGTGGGAATGCAAGCTGGTGCAGCCACTCTGGAGAACAGTATGGAGGTTCCTCAAAAAATTAAAAATAGAGCTACCCTACCACCCAGCAATTAGACTCCCTTCTTTGGCTTAAGGAACCATTTCTCCAGAGAGCTGTTAATAAAATGAGTTTTTAGTTTAAGCGAGGAGAAGTAAACATATTAGTATCTGTTCATAGAAGCAAAATTTCTGGTTGAGAGAGCAGACCAAGAGAGACAGAGGATGAGCTCTGAGTGGAAAGAAGGTAGCAGGTCACATTGAGGAGGAAAGGGCGCTGGGAAGGCTGAGCGTACGGGGTGCTTACTATCTGGGGGGCAGATGTGTGTGGCACTGTGAGGCGGCCCCTAGGAAACTGAAAGTCAGGAAAGATTTATAGGGGTGGCTGAGAAAGGGTGACTTCAAGAGAAAGAGGAAAAATGGTCATCAGTGCAATCAGGGGGTGAGGCCACAGGGAAAACCAGCACTCCTACTCCAGTGTGGCCCATAGCTGCCGAGGAGACCCACGTAAGACTGGGATGGCCAGTTCATAGATGCCTGACCTCCTATCAGCCTGGGCCCCAGCGAAAGGAGCACAGTCACACTGGCTGGCTGGAAGAAAGTGTGGTGATGTATAAAACTGTGCCATTACAAGAGCAATGTTGGACTGGGAGTTGGCAGCAGCAGCGCTCTGTGACACAGAGCAAACTGAAGAAGGGTCTGGGTGGATCTGGAGGTGCAAACCCAAGACACCGCTCACCGATGCCCCCAGTGGGCAAAGCGAACAAACCTGGATACCTCAGGCGGGCGGCTGATCTCACTACCAAATTTGTGCAATAAAAGCTGGAAATGGCACATCCCGCTTTTTGGAAAAGAATAAGGCTCCCTTGAAAACATTTTTATTCCTAAAATCAAAGTATTTCTGTTGTCTCTCTCTCATTTGAGGTCTTCCTGATCCCCAGAGATGCATCATCCTGCTGAGTACAGACAAATCACTGATTCTCTCTGCAGGGGGAGGGCTCCCCAAAGGATGCCTGCCAGTGGGCAGGAGTATTTATTTTTAGACCCCTCACTTGCCAGTGCGTGTACTGATGTTTGCAACGATAGTGAAAGGTAAGAGGCTGGGTGGTGGCTTCCATTCTCAGTTCTCGTATCCTTATAGAAAAACCCAACTTACACATTCATGGCAGTCCTCTTCTGCTCTGAATTATCTCCACTTTCCATGGAAGCAGTTGGTTTGAATTCTCTGACTAAAAACACTTTCCTTCTTGGAATTTGCTAATTGTAATTCCCAGTGAAGTGCCTCTTTCCTTATTGTGGCTGCCTTCCGTTTTATGCATGTAATGGTTTCCCTAATATGTTTTTAATTTTTTTAAATGTTTATTTGAGAAAGGAGACAGCGTGCATGTGTGTACAAGTGTGTGTGAGTGGAGGGGGAGAGGCAGAGGGAAAGAATCCCGAGCAGACTCCCCACTGAGCACAGAGTCTAACTCGGGGGTCGATCTCACACAGTGAAATCACGACCTGAGCAGAAATCAAGAGTTGGACCCTTAACCAACTGAGCCACCCAGGCACCCCTTCAGCCCCCCAAAAGTTTTTACATTCACCAGGGTACCTTGGACTTTTTAAAAGGATAAAGCAGGCATACAGAAAGAGTAGATAAGCACTGTACAGGGAAATGTATTCAGGAGCTGTTCTCATGCCGGCAGGGGAAATGGCGTGCCCTTGGCATGCATATACCGAAAGAATCCATCCGTACACTGTCCCTGCAGTCCACATCCACCCGACCGCTGTTCAACAACAGCCTGAGCAGAGCCAGGTTGCCTCTTCTTGCTGCCCAGAATGCGGCGTTGGCAAGTGGAGTTTCCTTCTGCAGAAGCAAAATGAGACAGGATCTTAAACTTGACATCAGTTAATGTGACCGCCTCTACGCAAATATATGCCACTCAAAAAGCAGAATTTCCAGATGTGTCGGAGCATGGACAGATGCTCCTCCAGCAACAGATGATTGTGATATACTTGGTCATGGAACACATTCTGTTTTATACCAGATACCGGAGTGCCGTTATGAAAAGCAGTGCTGTTGATAATATAGCACTATTAATACCTTATTTTCCACCAATGTTCTCCCTTTCCTGCCTCTGTGTCTTTGTTCACAGTTTCCTTTTTGCTTGAAAGGAGTGCTCCCCCATCCTTCAAGGCCAAGGCTCTGCTTAAATGCTATTTCCTCCCTGAAACGTTCCCAAATCCCTCTTCACCTCTAAGCAGAGAGAAATCTCTCCCGATTCTGACCTCCCCAACACACATTTTTTCTATGCCCTCAACTTTCTACCTGATTCCAGCTTTCGGGTCAAGGCCTCCCCTCCCCTCCACCTAATTTCCTTTGCTGGAAACTTGCCAGAGGATTCAGTTAAAAATGAGGAACTCTGGGCAGAAAACACTGTTAACGTGTCCTCATATGGATCCTTCTTTCCACGGCTGCGTCATTTTAAAGTTGCAAAGTTAATGTGGAAACCATCCTATGGAAGGAATAGAGCTGGCAAACAGTTCTTCAAGAATCAGAGTGGCAGAATTGACTGCAGTACAGCTGCCTTTCCTAAAACACATCAATTTGGATCTATAGACAACAGTCCGTGACAGGGGAGGGTGAGGGTGACGGGGAGGCTCTGGAACCAGACAGCTCTGGGTTTCAACCCCAGCCCTGGGCAAATGACTTGGCTTTGGTGAGTCTTATACTACCTGCCTTGAAGTTTTTGGTAAGGATTAAATGATGTAAGTTAATTGGCAAATACGGTACCCAACACATCATAAATGCTTACAGATGCTAGCTTCTCACCCTCTGTCCACTTTTCTTTACAAAGTTAGAATCAGTAGGCAAAATTAAATCGAGTATTGGTACTATAAAGAATTTTGCTGGTCTCAGGAAATTTCTAGCATTCAAATTGTTTAACAAAAGCATGTTTTGGGTGGGCTTAAAACACCTATCTGACCCCAAGGCCCTTTTAAACGATATGTCTTTTAAGTATACTGATAAGGCATTAAATTCAATGTCTTACCTACCTATGCAAAGTTAAAAAGAAAACAAAACAATGTCACCCACAACAAGGAGCCATCTAAAGATTAACATTTTTTTTTTTTTAATTTTTAAGTAATGTCCACACCCAGTGCAGGGCTCAAACTCACAACCCCGAGATCAAGAGTCTCATGCTCTACTCCCTGAGCCAGCCAGGCGCCTGTCCACAGAGCCATCTAAAGTGAAAGCTCAGTGAGAGTGAAGGGGGCATCTGTTGGTACGAGGATTTCTTTTCTGCTGCCCTTCAGCTCACCCACGGCTTAGTGCTCTCGTGTGTTCTCGGAGGAGAGCATGGCCAAGTGGGGAGTGCTAAGCAGGTTGCAAACATACTTTGAATAGTTTCCTGGCTCCAGTAGGAGGAAAACAAAAATCCCCTCAAATTCCAGATGAACAATTTGCTTTCCCCAAAGGCGTAAATATTATGGTCCCAGGAGTTTTCAGGCCAAAAGGCAATGGTGATGTTCACACCCAGGGTTGGCGGGTTTGTACCGGGCTGGGTCCCCTATTACAGCGGTCGGGTGACTGGCTGAAGCGACGGCCAGGCAGGTCTGACTTGTATCAGAAATCACGAAACAATACCCTTTCAGTAGGGAGATTGCACAAGGCCAAAATGAAGTCTGAAGGGTGAATTAGGAAGAGAATTTAGTTATCACCACGGAACAGCTCTGTTGGCTTTTCCTGAAACATGAAGACTTGAGAGTAATAAATTGTAAATCATTTTTAGTGATTTTGTTGTTTCTCTTTAACCCCAAATTATTTTCAAAAAACCATCTGGAAACCACAAACTTGTATTGTCATAATAAGCTCTCCTGCCTTGAGGATGGCTTCGGGGCTTTCTCTCCTGTCAGGGCTAGATTTCCTGGTTTCCCACAAGGTTTTAGAAACTGAACTTTGTGAAAAGACGTACAGATTTCATTCTCCCTCAAGTGCCTGATTTACTGGGAGGTGGAGGCAAGAGAGTTGATTTGGGGTAAGAAAGAGCTGAGTTCCAGTCCTAAGCCTGCTACTTCTCAGCTCTTTACTCTGGCAGGTTAACTGCTCTCTGTCCCAGTAAAATGGGCATAATAATGCCAGGGGTAGGGGCGCCTGGGTGGCTCAGTTGTTAAGTGTCTGCCTTCGGCTCGGGTCATGATCTCAGGGTCCTGGGATCGAGCCCCGCATCGGGCTTCCTGCTCAGTGGGGAGCCTGCTTCTCCCTCTCCGACTCCCTCTGCTTGTGTTCCCTCTCTCACTGTGTTTCTCTGTCAAATAAATAAAATCTTTAAAAAATAAATAAATAAATAAATAATGCCAGGAGTAGTACCTCTGCCATGTGTTGTTAGAGAATTAAAGGATACATGTCAACTCAGTTTGATGGTGAACACTCAAGAAATGCTAGCTATAGGGGCGCCTGGGTGGCTCAGTCGTTAAGTGTCTGCCTTCGGCTCAGGTCATGATCCCAGGGTCCTGGGATCGAGCCCCGCATCGGGCTCCCTGCTCAGCGGGAAGCCTGCTTCTCTCCCACTTATCCTGCTTGTGTTCTCTCTCTGGCTGTCTCTCTCTGTCAAATAAATAAATAAAATCTTAAAAAAAAAAAAAAAGAAAGAAATGCTAGCTATAAATGCGCAGTCCTCACAGCTCTTGGAAATTCATTTGCCTGGTCACTGGCCTGTAATAGGGACAGTGGTACTGGCCAGGGCCTAGGACAAGAAGTATGAGTCAACCTTGATTTCTGCTCTAATGGCTTTATGGCCCAGGAGGAAAGTAAGTCATGCCAATAGGCATCAGAAGTTAATTACACGTGCTAGAACAGGAATGCGGATTACTTGTGAGAGCAGAGAATGGCCAAGCCTATATTGGGGGAGGGGGGTGTAGCCAGGAATGGCTTCAAAGATAAGGAATTCTCGAGAAGAGTCTCAAAAGATGAGCAGGAAACTGGGTAAGGAGCATCCCAGGCAGACGGGGCAGTGAAGCAAAGACATGGAGGCTCGTCACAGCATTCTGGGAACTGTCATGAGCTCGGAAGGGCTGGATTGAAGGATGGGAGTGGAGAGAGGTCAAGGGACACTGTGGGGCTGAAAGCAGGCAGGGCCAGATCCCAAAGGATCTGCTGTGCCATGCTATGGGGTTTGCCTGGGCACTGGGGAGCCAAGGAAGGGTTATAAGGTGGGGAGATACTATTGGTTTTGTGTTTTAGAAAGGTCCCTGTGGCAGCCTCAGGGAGAATGGATTGATGCCTGGAGCCGGACTGAGGTCGGTGTCTACAAGGGTTAGGGGACTATCGTATAGACAGGGCAAGAGAAGATGAGGGCCCGAGCTCAAGCAACAATTGTGGGGCTGAAGGATGAGACAGACTGGAGAAATTTCAAGGAACCAAACTAAACAGTTTTGGTCTGCAACTGTATATGCAGGAGAAGGTGGGAGAAGGAGCCTGGTCTGACTCCCGGGTTTCTGGTTTGAGTGCCTGGTTGAGGTGGTGCCATTCCCGAGAGTGGGAAACTCTTTAAGAGGGGCAGGCTTTGGGAAGAAGGGATGAGTTCGGCTGTGAACGCACGGACTTTCAGTGCCTAAGGGGCTTCCAGGGGGAAACGACTATCATTAAACGTGGGTAATTGCTCTATCACACTGCGGCAGACACAAGGCAGGGCAGGTATCTTGCGCTAATACTAAGTGCTTGTTCTGTACCTTGGTATCTGCTCCGCATACCAACTCACTGAATCCCCATCAGAGCTCAGTGAGGTGGGCACTGTCACTATGCCGCTGCGCAGGTGAGGTAAGGGACAGAGGACAGGCAGGCTTCAGACCCAGGCAGTCTGGTGCTCGGGGCTGCCCTCGTAGCCATCCCACTGTTCGGCCTCGAGGAATTCTGTAGACACCAAGGAATAAGGCAGCACTGACCCCGATGGCCTCCTTCCTATCCTCATTCCAAGCTCGTCTCCTGCCAAGACGGAAAGGCCCCTGACCTTCCTTCTCTTTGGGGTTGATACACCCCATGTTGCCTGGATAACTTCCAATCCTCTTCCGGGTACAATTTGCACATCATCGTAAGTGCTAAGAGTGAAACAGGGGCAAGCCCTTTAGCCTTTGAAGATGATGCACGTGGAAATGCTTTACTCTTGAACTTCTTTCTTGATTTTTCTGATCTCTACAATGAGGCCAGTGAGCCTCCCTCAGGTAGGCTTGTTAGTCACGATATTATGAGAAACAGCAACACCAGCCAACGCTGAGATCTCGCTCTGTATCGGGCGTGCTAAGCACTTTCATTGCTCTGATGCATTAATTCCCAGAACAGCCTCACGACATAGGTGTTTTTATTATTCCCATTCTTTTTTTTTTTTAAGCTTTATTTATTTGAGAGAGAGCGCTCAAGAGCACAAGCAGGGGAAGGGTTAGAGGGAGAGGGAGAAGAAGCAGGCTTCCCGCGGAGCAGGGAGCCTGACGTGGGGCTCGATCCCAGGACCCTGGTTTCATGACCTGAGCTGAAGGCAGATGCTTAACCGACTGAGCCACCCAAGCACCCATATTATTCCCATTCTTAAGATGAGTTAACTGAGGCACGAATGAATCACTCAAGGTCATAGAGTTAGGAAGTAATAGAACCAGCATTCAAACCCAACTCCGAGTCCAGAGTCTGAGGTCTTATATCTCATTTCTTGGGAGAAAAACAGTGTAAACTTCTACATATGCCATATTTTCTTCTCTTTTTCTCCCCTTTACTGCCAGGATTTTGGCTCATACACTGCTCATTATTACACTACCAGCAATTCGTTACAGGAAGGAAGGGGAGAGGAAACACAGAAGGGAAACTGTTACTTGTACAGAACTGGAATTCTGATTAAAAGCTAAGAGGGGGAGAGATTTAAACCATTAGTTTTTTTTTGTTTTTTTTTTTATTTTTATTTTTTAAAAGATTTTATTTATTTTTTAGAGAGCGAGCGAGAGAGAAACAGCATGAGAGGGGAGAGGGTCAGAGGGAGAAGCAGACTCCCCGCTGAGCTGGGAGCCCGATGTGGGACTCGATCCCAGGACCCCGGGATCATGACCTGAGCCGAAGGCAGACGCTTAACCATCTGAGCCAGCCAGGCGCCCTAAACCATTAGGTTTTTTTTGTTGTTTTTTAGATTTTATTTATTTGAGAGAGAGAGACAGAGATAGTGAGAGAGAGAGCACAAGTGGGGAGGAGAGGGAGCCCACAGAGCAGGGAGCCCAATGCGGGACTCGATCCCAGGATCCTGGGATCATGACCTGAGCCAAAGGCAGACGCTTAACCGACTGAGCCACCCAGGCGCCCTAAACCATTAGTTTTAAAAGGGTTTAGAATACTGTGGGTTTTGATTGTGTACTTACTAATTCAATCAAGAGAACATGAGTAATGAATTTTTTATGTTAGAGGCCACATTAAATAAGGATAGAATGCAGGACTGAGAAGCCATGTGCAGAAGGACACTTTTGAGATGTCACTGGCTATTCTTTTTTTTTTTAAGATTTTTAAATTTATTTATTTGAGAGAGTGAGAGCAGGGGTAGGAGCAGAGAGAGAAGAACAAGCAGACTCTGTGCTGAGTGCGGAGCCCGACATGGGGCTTGATCTCAGGACCTTGAGACCATGGCATGAGCCGAAACTAAGAGTCAGATGCTTAACCACTTGAGCCATCCAGGAGCCCTGTCACTGGCTATTCTAATCCATTGTCCCCTTCATGCTAAGTACTTGAAAATTTCAGAATGCTTGATAAACATTAGAGAAGCCTAATCCCTATGTTGTCAGTATTGTTACACTTCTGAAGGTGATAGGAGACTGAAAGAGAAAAAGTGAATGATTTACCCCAAGCATTCTGCCTTAGAGGTAGGATCATTTAACACCAGCATTTCCAAACTCAGAACTCGAGACCATCTGGAAAGTCTGTTTAAGACATATATGTCAAGAATAGGCATATCTAGGGGCGCCAGGGTGGCTCAGTTGGTTGGACGACTGCCTTCGGCTTGGGTCTTGGTCCTGGAGTCCTGGGATCGAGTCCTGCATTGGGTTCCCTGCTTGGCGGGGAGTCTGCTTCTCCCTCTGACCCTCCCCACTCTGGTGCTCTCTCTCTCACTCATTCTCTCTCTCTCTCTCTCAAAAAAAATAGGCATTTTATAGAGATAGAAAGTACAGTAGCAGTTATCTAAAGCTGGGTGGGGGATAGAGAGTGACTGCTAATGGCAATGTGATTTATTTGGGGGGATGATTAAAATATCCTAAAATTGATTGTGCTGATGGTTGCACAACTCTGAATATACCAAAAACCACTGAAATGAACATTTTCCATGGGTGAGTTATATGGTATGTGATCTGTATTTCAATAAAGCTGTTGAAAAACATATGTGGCTTTGTAAATTTATTTTCCTGTAATTCAAATAATTTTAGCTGACTGGTGAATTGAAGCCTATTATGAGATAATTTATGCACTTTCAGAGCAAGGTTGGAAAATACAAGTTCCCCTACTTTTAGCCCAGCCATGAGCAGTTTCTATCACCAAGGTGAAACATGGTATTGAGCCCTTTGTCCTCTTAGGGAAAATGTGCTCAAGAAAGATACAGGCATTGTTCTTCCTCTAGCAATGTTTCCTCTACTGTGGTGACCTCCTTCACCACGTTAAGAGTCTCCTTCCTCATTGTGTTAGGCTTTTGGCAACCTCAGGCCTGAAGAGTAAGTCCTGAAACAGCTGTTGAGAGTCACAAGTCAGTGTACTGAAATGCGTGACCTTTATTCCACAAAAAGGCTCAGACCTGCGTCTGCTTTTACTGAGTTTGCTTTTACTTTAAAAATAATTCTAACAAACGTGTCTGTTTTCCCAACCAGAACAAATGAGGACTTGCCAATTTTGGAAGAGGAAGTTTCCTGGTTTACTGGAGGCATACCAGTGATTGCTGATTGCTTAATGGAGCAAGGAGAAGTAGCTACAAAGGGGTCCGTGTGGCTCAGAAGCAAACAGCCCTACATGCGGTGACTCTCTGTCATCAATAAGAGGCTGTTTATTCTCCCACAGACTCAGCCAACAATGCCAGGGCTTTTTAAAAGCGGCTTTGGTACCAGGTAAGAGGGCCTATGAGACTTTCAGAGGCCTGTGAAAATAAAGTTAATCTATGGCTCTAAAATCAAAGTGAATGAATAAAATAGTTACAAAATGTATCATCTTTGTCAACTCTATTCACCGCTGAATTTGATATTCATAAAATATTGATGGCACATGAAAATAATTTGTAGGTCTGATTTTCTCCCTGCACAAGAATTACTATATATGAAAGTTGCAGAAAAATCATGGGCCAATATAAATTAAATGGTATTCATGGCTAAATCGTTTTAATAGCAATATAGTAAAAACCTTTCCAAAAATATACAATAAAAAGTCTATTATCTTGGGCTGTGGGCACCTTTTGATATGTTTGATAGTATGCTAGCTAGGGTTAGTGGAGGCTCAGTCAACGGGCCTGCGTCTCTGCTCCCTTTGTCCTCAGGCCTTCCCTGTGTGCTGTTTGGAAGTCTGCTTCATGGAAAATCAACTTGCCGTCCTTAACCTGGCTCAGAGCACTTCTTCTGTCTCCCTGCTGTGAGCTCCCCGGCACCTCCCAGCTGGTGGGGGCTGGACCTTCTCCCACATCAGCCCTGGAGTGGAAAATACGGTTAGGCTCTCCTCACTTGTCTTTGAGACGCTGCCCTTCCGGTCAAGTATACACGACTCAGGCCATCCCACCAGCTTGTCCTGTGCCTCACCTCACCTACTAGCTGTCATCTCCTGGTTATTCTCCTTTCTTGATGGCAAATTCTGACACCTTCTTTCCTACCCACCCCAAATTCTGATCTCATCCTGGTCTTTACTTTTATAAAATGTAGATACCATTGCTCAACTGCACCTCCTTTCCCCTAACCCCAATGAAAGAGGGTTTCCTCCCCACCTGTCTAGTGGGAACCCCTACAACTAATGAAACCCCGCTCACACGCTCTGCCTCGCCCACCTCCTCCATGCTTCCTCACTCAGCTCAGTCATCCCCTCTATCAGGTCTCCCTATCATTTCAAATACTTATTTATTGAGATTCTGATTTACATATAAAGTTCACCCTTTTAAAGCATATAATTCAGTGGTTTTTAGTGTATTCCTAAGGCTGCATAACTGTCACAATTCCAAAACATTTTCATCATCTCATACCTATTAACAATTGCTCCCCACCCCCCGATTCTTCCCTAGCTCTAGGCAACCAAGAATCTGCTTTCTATCTCTATGGATTTGCCTATTCTGAACATTTCATGTAAATGGCATCATTTGGGTCTGGCTTCTTTTACTCAACATAATACTATCAAGGTTCATCCACATTGTAGCATGTTTCAGGGCTTCCTTCTTTTGAATGATATTCCATTGTGTGGATACACCATGGTATGGACTGAAGATTTGTGTCCCCCCCCCAAACTCATGTTGAAGCCCTAATTCCCAATGTGACAGTATTTGGAGGTGAGGTCTTTGGCAGGTAATTAGGTTAGATGAGATCAAGAGGGTACAATCCCCATGATGGGATCGGTGTTCTTACAAGAAAAGGAAGAGACACCAGAGATTCCTTTCTCCTTATGAGGATCCAGTAAGAATGTGGCTGTTTACAAGCCAGGAAGAGAGCTCTCACCAGACTGAATCTGCTGGCACCTTGACCTTGGACTTCCCAACCTCTAGAACTGTGAGAAATTAAATGCCTGCTGTTTAAGCTGCCCAGTCTATAGTATTTTGTTATGGCAGCTCAAGCTAATACATACATTTTGTTTATTATCAATGATAAACAAATGATGGACACTTGGGTTGTTTCCACTTTTTGGCTATTATGAATAACAAAATGAACATTTGTGTACAAGTTTTTGTGTAAACAGGTGTTTTCATTTCTTTTGGGTATATATGTAGGAGTGGAATTGCTGGGTCATATGGTAACCACCAGACTGTTTCCTAGTATGACTGCATTATTTTACATTCCTAAACAGCAAGGTATGAAGACTTGAATTTCTTCACATCCTTGCCAACACCTGACACCGTCTGTCTTGTTGATTATAGTCATCCTAGTGGGTGTGAAGTGGTGTCTCATTAGGGTTTTGATTTGCCTTTCCCTGATGACTAAAGGTGTTGAGCATATTTTCAGGTGCTTATTGGCCATTTGTATATTTTCTTGGGAGAAATGTCTATTCATCTCCTTTGCCCATTTTTAAATTGGGTTATTTGTCTTTTTATTGCTGAGATATTTGTCATCATTTAAAGATGGTCAAGTCTCTACCATTTTAAAGATTTTTTTTTTTTTTTTGAGAGAGAGAATGAGAGACAGAGAGCACGAGAGGGAAGAGGGTCAGAGGGAGAAGTGGACCCCCCGATGAGCAGGGAGCCCGATGCGGGACTCGATCCCGGGACTCCAGGATCATGACCTGAGCCAAAGGCAGTCGCTTAACCAACTGAGCCACCCAGGCACCCGAGTCTCTACCATTTTAAAGCAAACAAACCGTTGGCCTGCTCCAAATCCTTGCTGCGGCCACTGTTTCTTGCAGAATTTCTTGAAACAGCTCTGGACACTGGTGGTTGCCACCCACTCTCTTTTGAAGCTGTTGCAATCAGGCTTCTGAAGCCAGCGCTTCACTGAAACTGCTCTGAGCAAGGTCAGCAGTGGCCGTTTGTTACTAAATACAATGGACACTTCTCAATTCCCAGCTTGATTTCTCTGTAGTATTTATCTTTGAGTTCCTCCCCATCTTTATCAAAGGATTAGAGATCCTTGGCTTAAATATCAGCACACGCTTCAGATTGTTCTCATACATCGCTGGCTGCTCTTCAGTTTTCTCAATGGGCTTCTCTTATTCTGTTCATTCTCAAGATTTTGTCTTCAGTCCTCTGTTTTCCACTTGTACATAGTGTCACAGGGCAACTGCATTCATTCTCATGGGTTTAATTACCACTTAACACTGCTCACTCCTACATCTCATCTCTATCTCCCGCCTAGACTATACTCCCGGGGTTCCCAGTTTGTAGATCTGTCTAATCAACATCTCTACCTGGACTTCCATCCATCCTTAAACTTTACATGTCCCAAACAAACATTACATCTTTACCTCTCTAGCCTTCTCTAACTCAGGGAATAACATCAGTTACAGAATTCCATAGATCAAAATTTTTTTAAGTCACTCACATTTGTTTACTTCCTTCCATTCCAGACCCCTGTTCCCTAGTCCCTACCACTTAACAAGATGACCCCAGTTCCACTGCCTTCTCCAAACTGTGGCCAGAGATCTTTCTAACATGCAAATCTCAACATATCATCCCTCTGTTTACATGAGCTACTGTAAGAGACGGAAGCCAGACACATTAAGGTTTCAATGTTAACACCATTCACGTACTGGCTGCAAGATAGTGATAAATTACTTAACTCCACCATGTTTTAGTCTTCTTGCTTTAAAAAAATAAAAAATAAAAAAAAAAATGAGAGACATACACGAACGTACCATTTCATGGATCTTCCTGAGGATTCAGAAGATGCGCCCAGATGCCCTTGGCTCAGAGTCAGGCACATTTTACGTGCTCAATACATTTTAATTATTTGTATTAAGACCTTCCAATAGAGGCAAATCAAGGATCATCACTTTCATACTGAAATGTGAAGATTCAATGGGATGACTTTAAACTCTTTTAAGACAAGACTCCTTTGGACCCTGCAGCCTGGTCATCAGCTGCAGCTGCACTCTGCTGGGCACTCAGCTTCGGCGTCCGAAAAGTGCTCTGGAGAGGAGGCGACAGTGGTGCCGCTAGCATTCCGAAACGAGGACGCAGAATGGGGAATCGGTGCCGCAGCCCGGGTCTCTCCCGGAGCACGGCCGCAGGACAGCGCAGACCGCGGGCTTCTTCCCCGCCCCGCCCCCGCCCGTTACCCTGGCGACAGTCCCAGCCGCCCCTTCGCCCCGCGGCGGGCTCCCCGGACCTGCGGCCGTAAGTACCGAAAGCCTTTCAAGCAAAGCCCACACAACCAAACCACAAACCACAGCAGCCATCCCAGCCCGGTCGCTTCCTCCCGTCCCCCGCCAGCACCCAGGGCAGCGCTCACTCCACCCTGCGGGCCCCGCGGCGCCGGCGGCGGCGACCCCGGGAGTTCCGCAGGTGCGGGCCCGCCGCCGCACGTCTGCCGCCCGGCCCGGCATTCCCTCCCGGAGCCCGGGGCGCTCACCTTGAAGGACATCTTCCACATGTCCGCGGCCACCCCAGCGCGACCGGCACGCTTCCGGCGCGGGGCGCCCGCCCCAGGCCGCCCTCCCCTCCCCGCCGGGTTCCGCAGTGGGGAGGCCTCCGGCGCCGCGCGCTCCAGCCTCAGACGGGGCCACGCGGGGAAGGCGGGGGCGGGACCACCGGGGCGGGGCGGGCGCGGGGCGGAGGCGGGGCCGCCGGGGGCGCCGGGGCGAGGGCCGGCTGCGCGGGGCGCACGCACCTGCCCGCGCCCGCCCCGCCCCCAGCCCGCACACGCTCTACTCCGCTGGCACCGCGCGCGCTCTGCACGCACACACCAACCCTCCGCACTGCTCGCACGTCCACATCCGCAGTCTCACACACACCGGGGTACACGCCACACTGCGCACATTCTTCACGTTCCACACACAAGCGGTCCACACTCCCCAGCACGCGCCCACGCTCTCTCGTACACACATTCCATGCACATCCGCATTCCTGTTACACATACACACACACAGATTCACACGTAATACTCCCACACTCACATCCCCGTATACACACTACACGCCTACCCCCATCCCACACCTCACACATCTTCCAAAAGAGCATGGTCTGCATCAGAGGACTCCCAACCTTCATTACAGCAGACATTGATGGTGTAGATGAAACAGGAGAAAAAAAATTCACCCATCCTCACACCACCCTTCCAAATAGTTTTCATTTTTATTTCTGTCGTTTTAGGTTTTCTTTTCTTTCTCTTCCTTTTCTTTTCTAATAATGTATTTTTTGTTTTGTTTTCCTCCTGGGAAAGAGCTGGGAAACAAGCCTTTTGATTGAATGAGTGATATGTGGTATTTTCCTTTTTGAAGGTGAAGGGCAAAATTGGGAATGTTACTCATGGCCCCCTCCTTTTGGTTACACCAGTCGCCATTCCTTTTGGGCCTTTTGCTGAACAGCTGGAGTATCTCAGGAGCTGTTCACTCCCTCATGCATACTGCCTTGCTGCTTGCCCAGGGTTGGTTTGGGGGAAGTAAAAGTGGGAGAATCACATTTTTTTAAGTTAAAAATATATTATTTTTAGGGGTGCCTGGGTGGTTCAGTCGTTAAGCGTCTGCCTTCAGCTCAGGTCATGATCCCAGGGTCCTGGGATCAAGCCCCACATGGGGCTCCCTGCTCAGTGGGAGGCCTGCTTCTCCCTCTCCCACTCCCCCTGCTTGTTTTCCCTCTTTAGCTGTGTTTCTGTCTGTCCAATAAATAAATAAAACCTTTAAAAATATTGTTTTTAAAGTATAAAAGGCAATAATAGCCTTTTTAGAAAATTCAAATGCTAAAGTAAAAGTAGATGTCTCACATGCTCACACTGTAAGAATCTACTCATTCTCCCCTCACCTCTGTGCCTCTTTCTCTCTTCTCAGTTCAATTGGTAATGAATATTTAATTCAAAAGTAGAAAAATAAAACAAAAGTTCAGGATGAAATAAAAATGTTTACCTGTTATAGATAAATCATATTACTTTGTGCTTAATTTGTTTTAAATACTTTATTTATTTATTTATTTGAGAAAGAGAGAAAGAGCGCACAAGCAGGGGTAGGGGCAGAGGGAGAAGTAGAGGCAGAGAATCTCAAGCAGACTCTGCACTGATAACGGAGCCCAACGTGGGGCTCCATCTCACCACCCTGAGATCATGACCTGAGCTGAAACCAAGAGTTGGCCGCTTAACTGACTGAGCCACCCAGGTGCCCCACTTTCTGCTTAATTTTAAAATAAAAACATTCCAAAATTTGATAGAAAATTTCAAGTTTTTAAATCAAGAAAGACTCGAAACTTTTCCCCGCCTTAGGTGTTTATGGATGAGACAGTTTTGAAGTTGCCATGCAACACTATTATGTAAGATTGAGCACAGGAGGTTTTGCTTTAATAGTTTTGTTAAGCAAAAGGAGGGAAGAGAATGTATTTTGAGTCCTGTCTGTGGGGTAGGTATTATGCCCATTGCACAGCTGGAAAAACTAAGGTTCTGAGCGATGAAGTAATTTGCTAATGAATGACAGCGCTAGACCTTTCATGAAGTCTGTCTGGGTCCAAAGCCTGTTTCCTTTCCACTACCACACTTGCTGCTCGAAGCTGGTTTTGGCAGTGAGTCCCTGGCCAGGCTGCTGATGGGATTCTTGTCGAAGTCACAGGAAAGAATGTGCCTGTAGATCAGCTCACACGCCTCGCTAAGTTCATTTTCACAATAAAGCCCCCAAGCAGAACAATACCCTCGTAATCACCACCAGGCGACTCCATCGAAAGAGGCCCCCTCCAAAACTTAACAGGCCTAATACGTGAAATTAAATCTCCATGGCCCTACTCTCTCTATCCAAATAATTTCTCATAACCCACTAGAGTGTCTCCATACTTGTCAGAGATTCTCCTTGTTATCACCCTCCCTCCCATCCCTATGGCTCTTTTCTCTCCCTCCACTTCTGTCTGCCCTAACTCAGACCCTGACCCTCCCGGGGTTGCTCCCAGCTCAAGCCCCCCTCCGGCGCCTGGCCCCTCAGCCATCTCTCTTCCAGCTTTGCTGAGCTCCCGTAGCGTCCGATGTTGCTCTAGACTCCACTTTGGTTCCTTTTGACTCCTCCAGCAGAGTTTAAATTCTTCGAAGCCAGACCCCTCCCCGTGCCGGGGTCTTCTACTATATCTTTTATTTTCTTCAGGGGCTAGTTCACAGTAGGTGGCCAACGTTTAGGAATTGTTCAATAGAAGATTCAAGGGATTGTGTTCTCCATATCTCCACGCTCAGAAGTCGCACCACTCCTCTCCACAGGCCTCCATGATTCACACGCCCAGACATCAGTGTTCATCTCCAGTGAGGCCATATTTGTTGTCACCTTCTATTCACGCCAGTGCAGACTATCCTGCATTTGCTCTTGATGTGGCACCTGTCCCAGTTTATGCGCCTGCAGAACTTGCTCTAGACAGAACCGTGAAGTAGGTTAGACAGGTCTCCTGAGCCCTCTCCCTCCTTTCTTTTGTGATCAGGCCTCTTCACCCCGATGGAGTCTGCTCTGGACAACTTGCTTTCTACATTCCCTGTGTTCCCCCCCTCCTCCATCTCCCAGCTGGTTAGCTCAGTCTCATCTCTTGGAATTTACACTAGACGAGGCTTCATGCAGTGCAGAGTGTAGCAGAGCGTTGAATAATGTGCCCCAGCATCCATGACCCCTTTCCTTTTCCCTATCAGAACACTAATTTTGCTCAGGCATATACCAGACTCCACCTTACGATATGCTTCAGGGGAGCCCAGCCCCCTTTTCTGTCCAAAGCTCTCTGATCTAAGCTGGTGGTAGTGCCTGGGTTAGGTGTGGGCATGTGACAAATCCTGACCTCTGAGACATGAGAGGAGGTGTGCTGGGGGCTGCTAAGAAAGATTTCCTTACTTCCAAGAGAGATACCCTGGAGAAGGTCCTCTCTTCCTGGGGGCACTGTCCTGTATGGATATGATGCCTGGAATGCTGCAGCCACCTTGTGACCATGAGGGAAGCTATTCCCTGAGGGTAGCAGGGCAAACAGATGGTGTCACTAAGGTCTATGTTGACAAAAAGGGGCTGCCCTACCCCTGGACTTCTTGCTGTGTAAGACACTTTCTTTTGTTGTTGTTGTTTTGGTTTGGTTTGGGTTTTTTTTTTTTTTTTTGAGTCATCAATACATTTTTATTAGTCTCCACCCATGGCATATATATCATATTAGGTATGTGCATTTATCATATATATGCCTTCGTGATATATATTTATGCCCAATATACTTAGTCCTTGGGCGCCTGGGTGGCTCAGTTGGTTAAGCGACTGCCTTCGGCTCAGGTCATGATCCTGGAGTCCCGGGATCGAGTCCCGCATCGGGCTCCCTGCTCTGCAGGGAGTCTGCTCCTCCCTCTGACCCTCCCCCCTCTCATGTGCTCTCTGTCTCTCTCATTCTCTCTGTCTCAAATAAATAAATAAAATCTTTAAAAATATATATATATACACTTAGTCCTTATTTTGAAATGCCAAATGTAAATGAGAAAAACATTATTATATTCTGTAAAACCATTATAAGTAGATGCAAGCATCTGATTACATCATTATGTCATGTAGTATAGACATGCCTGTGTGCCTATATATTGTTTTGTTGTTTGTTTGTTTTTAGGATTGTAAGCCACTTTCTGTTGCAAGTATTCTGATACAGGGTGAGAATGGAGACAAGGGGTGGGGGACAGGGGGTCAGGAACTTCACCCACATTGATTAATGCTCATTATGTGCTAGCATTTTGAATGTGTCACTGATTTATTCTTATTCCAACCTCCTGTGAAAGCTATTATTGATGATGAAATTGAGACTCAGGGTGGATGCAAAACTTATTCATGATCACAAGGACTGGAAGTAGGAAAGTGGTATTTGAACCCAGGCAAAGGGAATAGAACTCCTCTTTCCACCATGCTGTCTTACTGGGTTTGTACGCAAATATTTGAGTAAATGTCGGAATGAAGTTTCTGGTTCTGCATTTTACAACCTTAAGGTTACAGATAATATCCCTCAAAGTATATGAATTGCTGACAGGGAGTTGTGAGAAGGGGCTGGAGCAATGTATCCAAGTGATACACATAGGTTTTGATTACTTTTGATAGGCATTTTCCCTGCTGTTGATAGGCAATATCCCAACCTATAACTAAATCCAAGTGATAGACATAGATTTTGATTTTTGCCATTGATAGACAATATCCTTGCCTGTCTACTCAATAAATTTCTTGAGGTGGAAATTTTAGCCTAGTCAGATGAATTTTTTTTCTGATTATCAATCCAGAATACAAAAAGAAGAGAAAAAAGCAAAAGACAACAATGACCTGTAATACAATTTCCCAGAGTCATCGGGGTTAAATACACCCCTGATCTTTTCTTAAGCATGTAGTAACATAACTGGAATTATGTGTACTCTGCTTTTTAAAAAATTATTAAACATGATCATGTGGGCATTATCCTCTGGCATTAAAAAGTCTTTGAAAATCCTGCATTTAAAATTGGCTATACTGTGGTTTATTTAGTCTTTCTCCTATTATAACACCTTTAAGTCTTTTCTCCTGTTGTGACCTTTCTCTTGGTATAAATTCCTTTTAGTTTTTGTTATTAAAAATAGTGCTAATAATTATTTTGTACCTAAGTTTTATCCACATTTCTTATTATTTCCTTAGGACACATTTCTGGAATTCCAGAGCCATAACATATGAAATAATTGTGAAAGCTGCTAATACCTAAGTACAAATTCCTTTTCAGAAATGCTATGCCAATTTTATACTTCCATTCAGGCTGGTTAAATTATTATTTGAGATTTTTCTCAAAGCTCCCAATGATTCTGTGTAAGCAGACTTTATATGCACTAAGCTTTCTATGTATCTGTTTGCTTTTTTTATACTCCTGCCAGACAATATTCAAATTCTCTTAAATAAATATATAGAATAGAATGGTAAAAATAAAATAAAAAATTTAAAAATGGGATGGAGAAAATTGAAAATAGGAAAGATAACAGAAAGCCATGAATGAAGGAAAACATAAAAATGGAAGCAGGAAGGACACACACTTGGCTCTAAGCTTTTTAGCAACCAATGCAGGAGAGGGACAGGATCACCAGTGTCCCTAAGATCCAAAACTCTCCGGTTGCATGACAGAAGGCCCGCTATAGTAGAGAAAAATGAAACCATATAGAACAATGCACAGTTTCCTCAATAATCTTTTTTTTTCCTTCAAATTTTTATTTAAATTCTAGTTAGTTAACATAGTGCAATATTGGTTCCAGGAGTAGAATTCAGTGATTTGTCACTTACATATAACACCCAGTGCTCATCATAACAAGTGCCCTCGTTAATGCCCATCCCCCATCTAGTCCATCCCCCCACCCACCATCCTCTAGCAACCTTCAGTTTGTTCTCTAAGAGCCTCTTATGGTTTGTTTCCCTCCTTCTCTCTCTCTCTTTCCCCCTCCCCCTATGTTCATCTGTTTTGTTTCTTAAATTCCATATGTGAGTGAAATCGTATGGTATTTGTCTTTCTTTGACTGACTTGTTTTGCTTAGCATAATATACTCTAACTCCATCCACCTCATTGCAAATGGCAAGATTTCATTTTTTTGATGGCTGAGTAATATTCCATTGTGTATACATACCACATCTTCTTTATCTGTTCATCAGTTGATGGACACCTGGCTCTTTCCACAGTTTGGCTATTATGGACATTGCTGCTACAAACATAAGGGTGCATAAACCCCTTTGAATCTGTATTTTTGTATCCTTTGGGTAAATACCTAGTAGTGCAATTACTGGATCATAGGGTAGTTCTATTTTTAACTTTCTGTTCCTCAATAACATCTTAATGGCAAATGCATCGGTGAATTTCATGGAGCTGTTTTGGGGACATTCCTTTATGTAAACTGACAATCTAACATGAAAGGACTTCAGGAAAACTCAAAATAGTGCAGTTTATGGACAACATCTGCTGGGCTGGCTTTCAGGAGAATAGGTGGATTCCTGACCCTTGGGTGGTCCTGTCTAAGTACCGTTCTCCTTGAGTCATCAAGTGGCTTAGTTTGAGGTTTATTCTCCAGCGGGTACCTGGAGCAGAGTTAGCTTAAGTGTGAGGTTAAATCATGTAAACAACAGTAGAACTAGGAATTAGAACTCTCCTCTTATAATAGTTCGGAAGCCTGACATGAACTTAAATGGGAGACTACCCACACAGCCAGGGGGTAGACAGAGCCCAGGAAGAACCCATGGCAGGATGCTCTGGAGCCCTGATAGACAGAGTGCTTGACCGTGGACATCAAGTGGCCACATGGCCAGAACTTCCCATTCTGAACTAGGTTCTGTCATAAGGTTTGTGGACCCAGAAACAATCCACCATGAGAAGGGAGTGGCCTCTCTGGGGTCAAGTCTGAGCAGGGTCAGAGGGCACAAGCAAGCCTGCATGAGCAGGTCACCAGCACCTCTCTTCCAGTTCGCACTTGCTCTTTGTGGCAAGCCCTTAGACAACCCGATGGAGAAGGGAAGAGCTGGGGCTTGGTTAGTGGCTTTCCTGTTACAATGGGGGGATGGATATGGGTGTAAGCTGAAAATGGATGGTGGCTGCACAACAGTCCCACTTAAGACTTGACGGTGGTTGGAAAAACAGAACTTCAGCTGGAAGATGTGGTCATCCACTTTGTATGGAGAGAAGTGGCAAAAGGTTAGACTATATATGACTCATGGGCAGAGGGGAACGGCTTGACCTGTGCTCAGGTCCTAGGAAGGAGTTAGATTGGAAGATGGGGGAGAAGAAGCTCTGGGGTAGAGGCCTGTGGGTGAACGTATTGGAGTAGGCAGAAAATGTGAAGAGTTTTGCATTGCATCCTAATTCTCAGTGAAGAGCGTTCACCACAAGAGAGGTGCTAAATGACCAAAGACAAAATGACTTGACCAGTTGACATCAACCATCCTCTACCATTGGCCTCCCCAGTGCTGGCATGATGGGCACATGTGTATAGGGGCAGCAGGTGAAAAGATGAGTCACCATCTTGGCAGTGATCAAGGTCATTGACCTTGGTCATCAGGAGGAGGGAGACATTGTTACACAGTGGGGCAGAGGAAGTATTTGTGGACCACAAGTACTGCCCATAGTTGGCTTTATGAATTTTATGTTCTTGAACTTTTTGCTTATGAACCCTGGGAAGGGAAAAGCACAATTACTCCAAGACATAAGTACACAATTTTTGTCCCAACACATCCAGGTGGGATGTGCCTAAGACCATGGTGCTTGTCCTGGGATTGAGCTGGGTGTGTTTCGGAGAAGACCAAGGGAAATTAGAACGACACCATCAGTAGTGACAACAATAAAAACCAAACTGCAAAAAAACAAAGTGACTTTTGAACATTGTGGTGCACTGTTACTCTAAATTGAATGATGATTATAACAGAACCCATTAGCTTGTCTTATTTGACATGGAGACTAGGAGAAGAGAGAATAAACAGAAAGAATTATCCATTAATCCATTAATATCCAAAATATATAAAGAACTCATGCAACTCAAAGCAAAAACCAAATAATCTGGTTAAAAAATGGGCTGAACATCTGAATAGACATTTTTCCAAAGACATAGAGATGGCCAACAAGTACATGAGAAGATACTCAACATCACTAATCATCAGGGAAATGCAAGTGAAAACCACAATGAGATATCACTTCACACCTCTTAGAATGGCTATGATCAAAAAGACAAGAAATAATAAGTGTTAGCAAGGATGTGGAAAAAAGATAACCCTTGCTCACTGTTGGTGGGAATGTAAATTGGAGAAGCCGCTGTGAAAAACAATATGGTGGTTCATCAAAAAATTAAAAATAGAACTACCATATGCTCCAGCAATTCCACTTCTGGTATTCATCTGAAGGAAATCAAAACACTAAGTTGGAAACATACATGCACCCCCATGTTCATTGCAGCATCATTTATAATAGCCAAGACATGGAGACCACCTAAATGTCCATCAGTGGGTAAATGGATAAGGAACATATCACACACACACACACACACAAACACACGTACACACACACTGGACTATTACTCATCCATAAAGAAGAATGAAATCTTGCCATTTGTAACAACATGAATGAAGCTTGAGGGCATTGTTCTAAGTGAAATAAATCAGGCAGAAAAAGATAAATACTGTATGATCCCACTTATATGCAAAATCTAAAAACCAACCAAACCAAACCAAACAAGCAACACCCAAGCTCATAGACACAGAGAACAGATTGGTGGTTGCCTGCAGTGGGGGTGGGTAAAATGGGTGAGGTATGTCAAAAGGTACAAATTTCCAGTTATAAAATGAATAAGTCATGGGGATGTAATGTGCCGTGTGATGGCTCTAGTTAATAATACTGTACTGCATATTTGAAAGTACCTAGGAAAGTGGATCTTCAAAGTTCTCATCAGGAGAAAGAAGATTTGTAACTATGTATGGTGATGAAGGTTAACTGGACAGATGTGGTAATCATTTTGCAATATATACAAACATTGATTCATGACATTGAACACCTGAAATTAATATAATGCTATGTCAATTATACCTTAATAAAAAAAGGGAAAAATTAATGCCATTCTTACTGGTGAAAATAATTTTTAAAATATTGAGTCTGGGGGTGCCTGGATGCTCAGTTGGTTAAATGACCAACTCTTGGTTTCAGCTCAGGTAGTGATCTCGGTCTTGAAATCAAGCCCTGCATTAGGCTCTGGGCTTAGCTCGGAGTCTCCTTGGGGCTCTCTCCCCCTTCTTCTGCCCCTCCCTCCTGCTCACTCGCTCTCTCTCTCTCTCCCTCCCTCTAAAATAAGTAAATAAATCTTTAAAAAAAAATGTTGAGTCTGATATTAAAGGATGCCAGGGATGCTGTTGGTATGCTGTATCTACTTTGCAGGGTCTTTTCATTGTAATTAGTATATTGTAGATAATGCTGTTGATTTAACTATATTTCCTCTGAATCCATTTCTTAAGAGATTTCTCCTTTGACAATCTATTTTTCTTTATCATATTTTCTGAAAAGAATGTTCTTTGGGATCTCATTTGCTAAAATTTTTCTAGTGTTCATTGATGAATTAATAAAGTTGGCTCTGCATGCTTGCTGAAGCGAGCTCTCTCTCCTTCTGCATGAGGCATCCGAATGTTGCCTCAGGTCAAGTGGCGCTTGGAGTTCTGGTCCTGGCTTGTCTTTGTATGAAGATTCCACTGTACTTCTTTTCCCCAGAGAGAGGAGGGCCATGCTGACATGGAGGAACTTTGCAAATGGCCCCACTTTCCCCTGAGAAACCGAGGGCCACCAGGCCTTTTTTATACTTTGCTTTTTGGTATACTCTAGTAATTTTGCATTTATTATTCATTGTAGTGATGTAACAAAATGTTAGGTTTCCCTCACTTCCACGATAGGGTTTGACGATGCTTTCTTGGGGGCCAGTTGCCTTTGGCACAGTTCCATCAAATACTTGCAGTTGCATGAGTTAAAATTTGTGGTGAACCGTGAGCTCTACATGGCAGGATTTCTGGGAGCCTCATCTGTGACTCAGTGGACCAAGCACTGTGGTAGAAAAGCCAGCCCCGCAGCTTTCACCTCCTAGCCAGATGCCTAGATTTTTGCCTGAAGTGTTGGATTTTCATTTGGAAGCTTAGCATGATTGTGTCTCTCCCAGCTTCCTCGGCATCTAACATTTATTTAAAGACAGTTGGGTTAATGATTGGAAAGTACCCTCTCACTGATCTGGCCCTGGGGGAATAAAAGCTTCTATTATGGATGCGCCCAGAAGAGGTGCATCCTAACTGGAGCTGCTTTTAGCATTCCACTGGGGTTGAGGAGGGGCCGTGTGAGAGCATTCTCTTTTAATGTACCTACGCTGACTCCTTACATTTTATTACCCACTTGCTAAACCCATACAGGGCAAAAGTGTAGCAGACACATACACACAGACTTAGTTCCAAATTATTTGCAAAGTTGGCACTTGTTTCACTTAATCTTTAATTGCACCAAAGCCATTAAGAGAAGCCAAAAAAAGCTGAGTTCAGTCCGTAGGGAAAATGGGACTAGAAAGCTCCCATGCTATGGACATTCTCTCACAGCCTTACATGGGAGTGAGAATGGACTTCAAATTTAATTTTGTTTGTGAGAAAAACAGATTCCTTCCCTCCACAGTTGAAAATGCAGAATATAATGATTTTATTCACATTTGGCTTTGGGGGCCCTTGTTTGGCCATTAGATGTCATGTGCCCAACTGTATCTTAAAAATTGTGCAAATCTCAAGTGTGGCAGGAGGTTCATTATTTCAGCGAGGGTTCCTGGTGGGCTTCTTACAACTGAGAGGTGGGATGGCTTACAGGAACTTCAGTGAGACTGAACATTACAGTGGGAGGCACATGGAATCAGAAACCGTGTTTGCCTCATTCTCTTCCCAGTCATGTCATGTCCAGGCCTAGCACATAGTAGGTACTCACTGAATATTTTTGAATGAATGAATGAATGAATGGTCACAGATTATCTGAGGATCCACAAGCTTCTCAGATATAGAACCAAAGCTTCTGCTGCTCTTTTCTTTCATGAGATTTGGAGTCTATGTGTGTGTGGTTCTTTTATTCAGCAATCTAAGGCACGTGCTACTAGTTTGTAAGGGAGGCCACTGAACCGGCAACAATAAAGGACATTATCCTATTGTCCCATGAGGGCCACCATCAGGGCTTCACTGAAAACAGAGCCTCCCCACCCACCCCCCAAAGACCTATCATCACTGGTCCCAACATGGGGCTGGAAAAAACCTGAGGGTCCTGAAAATTACTGCTAAGTGTCTGTGACTCCATCTTTGTGTGTGTTTGTATGTATTTTAAATTAGCTGGTGCTCCATGTATGTATATGTGTGAATGTGTGTGTGTGTGGGGGGGTGCTCTGGAATTATGACGTTGAATGAGGGACCTTGTCCTTGTACACACAATGTCCCCTCCCATTCCCCACTCCCCAAGAGGTGCAGATCAAGCTAAGCTTAGATCACAGCCCTTCATTCAAACACTTCCAGGTTTGGGGCATTTTGTGTAGGTGTAGGATTCTCAGTTCCCACAACAAATGAAATGGGGCTGAAGAAGGAACCACAAGCAGAAAGTGGAAGGATATGGGGGAGAAGTCCAAGTGATTTCATTAGAAAGAGAAATGTAAGCAAAAGCACTGGGAAGAGTCACAATCAAACACAATTTCTAGACAAAATTGTTCTTAGAACATCTGCCTTTCATCTGGTACCAGCATTATAATACCACAGTGATATGCCCAGCCCAGGATGGGATCAATGCCCTGAGTTTTTCCATAGTAAGTCCTGTCAGAGCTGGGGCTCAGCAGGTGGTCCAGAATCTACTTTGGCTCATTCCTGGGGCTAGTCAGGCTCACTGAGGGATTGGGATCCATCAAGCTCTCTACAGAAAGCAAAGAAGCCTGGAGGCTGGTACAGTGTCCTGCAGGGCTGGGGGAAGAGAGTAGGTGGTGGGCAAGGTAGACCAGCTAACTAGAGGATCTTAGGGCAGTGAGAGCTTCTACAGAAGTCCTGAAAAGGCCCTCTAAGACCCTGGGGCTCTGGCAAGGTAAAAAGTGGGCAGCAGGTAGAAGCAGAAATGCAATTGCTCAGGACTGGCATTTGATGGCAAGAGCAAGGAAGGTTTCCAGGTTCTGAGAAACCAAGATCCCAGGAAGGACCCTGGACAGAAATTCAGACACAATGCATCAAGACTATTTCTAAAACAGGGCATAAAAATAATAATAGCTAGATAATTGGAGGCATACTATGAGCTGGCATTGCATTGGACCCTTTATAATGATGACTTCATTCAACATTCACAAAGCTCACACCAAGGGTAAAATTTTTCAGATGAAGAAACTGAGACCGAGAGAGGTTATTTAATTTTCCCAAAGTCACAAGGTCACAGAAGGTAGTAGATGGGGGACCTGGGACTTAACCCCATGTCTGTAACTCTACCGCCTACGGGTTTAATGCTAGTACACTGCATGGTAGAAGCTTGGTCAGGGAGCAGGGACAAGGTGAAGGGCAATGATAATGAGCACCAGCTGGGGCTCATTCCAACCCTGCAGCAGACGTGTTCACATACATTGTGTCCTTTAACCTTTATGATGTCCTTGTCCTCGTTTCGTTTTTGTTTTCCAGATGAGGGATCCAAACACATAAAGACAAACTGGCTGGCCTAAAACCACACAGGAAAAAGGCAATAGCCCAATTAATGGGACTGCAAAGCCAGCAGCAAGACTGCCCTGAGGCTGACCGGCCACAGGAAAGGAATTCAGGATGTAATACCTGCTACACATCCAGGCCTCCTTAATCCGAAGGCTGAGCTCCTAAATGTTCTCTAGGGTAGAGAGCAATTGCGAACCTACCTAACTTCAAGGAGTCTGCCTTCCTGTTCTAAGTGTAAGCAGTGGGTTTCATCTGATATAACCCAATGATGCAGTTCGTCTCCAGAATGAATGAGTCATGGATTTAGTCCTTACATTGAGTTCAACACCTTACACTCATCTCTCTGCTCAAAGGCGGCTAAATCGGGTAGGTGCTATTATAGAATAAGTGAAAGCTAATTTTAACTTCAGCTATGTGTCATTTCTTTTGAGTTCTCTAAACCTGGGTGCAATTATTACTCATACTAAGCGAAGAGAATTAGGCAGGTTGTTTCATGCCCTTTTAAAAAAGATTGTGAAAATTTGACTCTTTATATTTGTTGTATGTACAGTTGAGAGAAGGGTAAAGACAACATAATATTGGAGAATCTTAGAAATTATCCATCAAGTAACAACCAATCAACAAATGTTTTTTGACTGCCCACTCTGGGTCCTGCACTGTTTTAGGCATTAGGTTGTAAGGTCATTTGGAGAGGTCATTTAGACTAGTGCATCTTTAGCTATCTGTGAAGAAAGACCATTAAAAAATTTTTTAATCCATTGTTGACCAATATTTCATAATGTACAATAAAACTGTGTTATAAGAAAAATGATCGCATAGTTGGATGTCATGGCAATATCAAATTGCTAAAAAGTTTATAAACACTCTCAATTTTTGTACTTTTTCATTACAAACAGTTCGTGGAATGGCACTGATCCACAGACCACAGTTTGAGCAGCACTGATTTAAACAAGGCTTGACTACTCTGCAGCCATCTCAACAACTGAAAAACTAGTTTTTGTTGCTGTTTCTTTCCATTTTTTTTTCTTTTTGCTTATCATGTTAGTGGAATTTCCAATGCTTGATGATAATTTTTAAAGAAACTCTTTGTTTCAAGGTAAACCACACTTTCCCCACCCGAGAGATAAGGGGGAAAGCTTCCTTCAAAGACCGACCTATAAAAAGTACATAAAGAATGAAAGAAAGAAATATAAAATATAACACCAAGCTGAGGGGGAAAAAAATGAGGCTAAGGCTATGCTTGCAAAGGAGGATCACAAATGGTCAAAAAGTTGCTTTCAGAGGAAAACTATGACTCATAAGATAGCTACAAAAAGAGTATCTAACTGTGTGGATCCACATAGATACAGAATGCAGAAATCTATTTTTATAGAATTGTTCTTTCTGGCACTGTTCTTGGTGCCGTGGCAGAAGGCATATTCACAAGAACTTTTTTTTCTTTTTTTGACTTGGAATGAAGTTGACAGAGAATTTTGGCAAGAGTGAAAAACAGGGCATGAAACTCACGAGATCAAATTTTTCTTTTCCCTAGATACTTACCCATGAGCAAGAGCCAGAAAAGAAAAAGTAAGAAGAGATTGACTTAATTTATCTTAAAGACATTAACTTCATAGAAAAATACTCGAAATACAAAAGTCACTTTCTAAAATCTCAATTTCTGAGAAGTGTCTTGAAGTAAAAACTTCCTCACCCTAATTGGGAAGAGTGTTTTCTGTATTTCACTTCTAACGCTCACTCAAGGCATTTAAGAATGGAACATGCAAATAGTAGGTGATATTTATCAGTCATATTGATGAATAAGAAGAGACAAGATTCTGGGTATTGTTGTTGTTTGTTGATGCCTAATAGATCACCTTAAAATCCAGTGGCTTAGAACAACTGCAGACGGTCCCTGACTTAAAATGTTTTGACTTGCGATTTTTTGACTTTATTATGGTGTGAAAGTGATATGCATTCAGTAGGACCTGCACGTGGAATTTTGAATTTTGATCTTTTCCAGGGCTAGCAATGTGCAGGTACCATCCTCCCACGTGATGCTGGGCAGTGACAGCTGCATCCGCCCAGTCAGCCACACCATCGTGTGGGTAAACAACTGATACACTCGCAACCGTTATGGACAACCATTCTGTTTCTTACTTTCAGTACAGCATTCAATAAATTACATGAGCTATTCAATGCTTTATTATAAAACAGGCTCTGTGTCAGCTGATTTTGCCCAACTATTGGCTAATGTAAGTGTTCTGAGCACGTTTGAGGTAGGCTAGGCTAAGCTGTGGTGTTCAGTAGTTTAAGTATATTAAATGCCTTTTAGACTTATGATACTTTCAACTTATGATGGGTTTATTGGGATGCAGTCACGTTGTAAGTCAAGGAGGATCTGTATTGCTTTATTCATGATTCAGCAGTCTGGGCTGGGATCAGCTGGGCAGTTCTGCTGGTCTTGCCTGGGGTCTCTTACGCAGGTGCTGTTATCTGATGGGCTGTAATAACTAAGCTAGCTTCACAACGTGCCTTGCATGGTCTCACAGGATCTCTTTCTACATCCCTTCTTTCTCCAGCAGGGCAGTTGGACTTCCTTGTGGCATGGAATCTGGGTTCCAAGAGGGAGAATTCTGAGATGACAAGTGCTTTTCAAATCTCTGTTTGCATCACGCTTGCTAATGTCTCATTTGCCAAAGCAAGTCACATGGCCAAACTCAGACTCAGTGTGGGAAGGAGCAACACAAGGGCAGGAATTCTCAGAGACATGGTTCATTGAGGGCCACTAATGTAATGGTCCATCATAAAATTAAAAAATTTTTTTGAAATTATATAAATGTAAAATCTGTTTCTCTTAATAAGACAGAATTAAGTTACTTGGAAAATCCAGCTCACATTCTAGAGCTTTGTAAGATGGCACTGGTGTTTGGGGATGCTCTTAATGACTTGTAGGGCTATAAAACCTGACCAGATTAGATCACCCAAGCCAGCTGATCAATTCATAAATATCTATCAAGCACCTATCAAACCATTATCACTATGCAAAGTGGTATGGAAGATACATTTTTCTTGCATTCGGGGTCCTTGTAACAGAGTTGGAGAATACAAATAGTAATAGTAATGTAACAATGTTGCAAACAATGTAAGACAGAATACAACGAAGTGCCAAATTGTGCCATATAGAATATTAAGAAGTTAAGAATTTCAAACTTTTAGTTATGCCTTGTTCTGATGAGGCTTTCAAGACAGAGACATGGTCTAAGAGTCATAATAATCCAAGTCTGCGCATGTAGACTTGACTATACTGTCTGATTCTACTGATCCTCCTCTCAGGGGTCGAAGAACCTGGCTTCGTGAATGCAGAGAACACGGGAAATCAGCCACTTAAAGAAAGGTGATTAAACTTTCTTGAACTTGAGTCTTTGCCCTTCTTTTGAGAAAGCAGATGCCTCGCAAGACAATTTGTCAGCATCTGCCTGGTTCTCCTTTCGTTAGTAATCTACAATCTGTCCATGGTGCTACATTCAGCTACTTTGGGAAGGGATGGCAGTTGAGTAGTTGTGCTGAATGGTAAGGAATGTGATGGCATCGGGAGCCGCAAATTATCCCAGATGTGAGATACCAAAGAACCAGAAGAAAAAACAGAGATTCGATTCTAGCACCAACTTGTATTCCAGACACTCTGCTTAGACTCTGGGGATAAAAATGAACTAAACCTGGTGCCTGCCTCCCCAAATCCCACAGTCTAATAAGTAGGCAGGTCTAAATGCTACAATAGGGGCATGAATAATACAGCGTGCAAGCGCAGGGACAGGCGTGGCTGGCTGGGAGAGGAACAGAAGAGTTCGCAGTAGGGAAAGCCTGCCAAATAAGGTGATGCCCGAGGTGAATTTTGAAAAGTTAATTGGAGTTAGGTTGTTAAGATGGGAAAGGGCAGTCCTGACAGAAGATATAGCCATGAGCAAAGGCGTGGAGACACACTCAGGAATAGGAAATCGTTTGAGTAGCCTGGAGAATAAGGTACCGTGCAGGCAGGGGAAGGAGATAGGGCAGAAAAGAAAGCTAAGGCCAACTTATAAACTGCCCTACTAAGGAGTTCAGATTTTTATCCTAAGCACTAAGAAATATTAAGTGATGTTGAGCAGAGTAGACACATGATCACATTCACATCTTAGAAATGGCACTGCCCAGATGACGAAAGTGTTCTATAATCTCCTCCATTCAGTGTGATAACTGCTAACCAGATGCGGCTGCTGAGCACTTGAAATGGCAGCCAGTGTGACTGAGAACTAAATTTTTAATTTTTAAATTTAAATTTAGATAGCCACATGTGGCTCTTGGCTACCATATTGGACGGCTCAGCTCTAGAAAAATCCCCAGAGCAGTGGTGTGGAGGATGGATTGGATGAGGGCATGACTGGAGGGACTTGGAAGATTCTGCAAATTCAGGTGTGAAATAATGTGATCCCAAATTAAGGCTGGGGCCATGGGAATGGATGAAGGTGACCAACCTGAGAACTACTTAGGAAATGAAATGGGTAGAATTTGGGATCTTATCTGACATGAGGGAGCAGCCCTGATCATGAGAACAAGATGGGTACCAAGGAGTAGGGACAAATAAGTATACTTAAGAGGATAAAGCCAAGTCCAGAGGCTGTGGAGCAGCAGAACTGGGATTGATATGGTAGGAAGTTGTGATAACGCCTTGATCTGGCATATAATGCTGGTCTTCCATTACTATGCAAGATAGGTTGTAAGTGAGAGAGACTGCAGGCAGAGAGAACAGCTGGGAAGTTGACCTTGCTGTGGTTGAGAGTGGTCTGGACAAGGTGGAGATAGCTAGAGGGTGGATGAATAGGTGAACTCAGGCTAATGATAACCAGCGTCATTTATTTATTTATTTAGTTTTAAGATTTTACTTATTTATTTGACAGAGAGAGAAAGAGAGAGAGCGCACAAGCAGGGGGAGCTGCAGAGGGGGAGGGAGAAGCAGGCTCCCTGCTGAGCAAGTAGCCTGATGCGGGGCTTGACCCCAGGACCCTGGGATCATGACCTGAGCTGAAGGCAGACGCTTAACCCACTGAGCCACCCAGATGCCCCAGCATCATTTGACCATAACGGAAAGAGAACAGTCAGTGAGAAATCCATGTTTTCCAGTCTGACAGGGGAAAGGAAAGGGAAAAGTGAATTCATGATTCTTAAGCACCTATGGATTAAACCCTATGCTAGATAATTTCACAAAAACCTTCTCTGTGGGATGCTAGACAAACTGGTGTTGTCACTGATGGAAATGCACTGGCCAAGAAAAGGGCATAGTTCGTATTGTTCCACTGCATAGATTTTGAATGTGACTTGTATCTTAAGTGGAAGATCTACTTTTCTATATGTATTTGTGTTGAGGAGGTGAGAAAAGAGAATTAAGGATGTATAGGCAGTGGGATTTTAAAAAATACACCTACTACCTACTCACATAGTTTATTTGATTAATAAACATTTTTAAGAAATTTTGTTAATGGGTAGTTTCATGGTAGTAGACCTGATATTATTATTCTCTTGGCTTAAACAAAGGACATTGCCTTAGAGTTCTGGAGACTAGACACTGAAATCAAGGGGTCAGCAGGGTTGCTTCTGTCTGAAGGATGGGAGAAAGAATCTGTTCCATGCCTTTGTCTGTTTCTGGTGGTTTGCCGGCCAACTTTGGCATACGTTGGCTGAAAGATACATCATTCTGATCTCTAATTTCATGTTCATAGGGTATTCTTCCCATGTGTGTCTGTGTCCAACTTTCTCTCTTTTATGAGGATATGAGTAATATTGGATTAAGGGGTCATTTTACCCCAGTAGGACATCATCTTAGCTAATTATGTCTGCAATGACCCCATTTCCACATTCTGAGGTGCTGGGGGTTAAGACTTCAACCTATGAATTTTGGGGGAGGACACAGTTTAACCAATAACAGTCTTCCCTTTTGTCCTCTCACGTGAAAATATAGTCACCCCATCCCAATACTCCCCAAAGTCTTATCTCATTCCAGCATCAACTGTAAACACAAAATCTCATCTATATTAGGAATGGATGAGATGGGGCATATAATTCATCCTGGGGTAAACTCTTTTCCATCTGTGAACTCAGACAACAAGTTATCTGCTTCTAAAGTACAGTGATAGAACAAACATAGGATAGACATTCCTATTCTAAAAGGGAGAAATTGGATGGGAGAAAAAGGGTCATGGGTCCCAAGCATATCTGAAACCTAGCAGGGCAAATTCTATTCAGTTTTAAGGCTTTAGAATGATCCTCTTTGGCCTGATGCTTTGTCCTCTCAGGATCTGATATTATTTTTTTAGCTATTATTTTATTTTATTTTTTAAAAGATTTTATTTATTTATTTGACACACAGAGAGAGAGACAGAGAGAGAAGGAACACAAGCAGGGGGAGTGGGAGAGGGAGAAGCAGGCTTCCCACTGAGCAGGGAGCCCGACGTGGGGCTTGATCCCAGGACCCTGAGACCATGACCTGAGCCGAAGGCAGACGCTTAACGACTGAACCACCCAGGCGCCCTTAGCTATTATTTTAATAGCTAAAAGGACTTTGTCCTTCAAAGCCAATAGGAAAATACTTTAAAGAACGTTAAGCATAGAAAAGCACAAGCAGCAAACAACAGCTCAGCAAAACAAGTGCCTAATATTATTAGTCCAGCTAAACCCAAATAAACCCACTTCAATATCCCAACATAACTTTAAAATAAAACAATAGTCTTTCTTAGGTTGTGAGGCGAGAAAACTGGAGGTTTGTCAAGATGCATGGCTCAAGTAATAGCTTTTAGGGCTTGGGCTAGCTTCTAATTTCTCATTGAACACTTGATCATGAGGGTGTTCTTTTTGCTCCCTTATATAGTAAAAATATTAAAACAATAATAATTCAATGAAAGATACTAGTTAAGATAATACTAACTACTTTAACAGATAATCCCCCCAACCTTGGTGGCTTAGTCTAATGAAAGTCTATTTCTTATTTACATAACAATCCAGTGCAGGTGTGTGGAGTGCAACCTTCCAGAGGGGACACAGGCTCTTTCCATGTTGTGGATTTCCATCTTCTAGGGCCTTGGAGTCCTTTGCCTCTAGGCAGGAAGAGATAAAACATAAAAAAATCACACAAGAGGTTTTGATGGGCCATTTATCCTCACTTTTCATTGGCTCAGAATCCACCATATGACCCCACTTAGATGCATGTAGCATGAGAAATGTATTCCTAGAGCAGGGGCCCCTTCTCAGAATGACTCTACACTATGGAAGGGGAGCACCAATCCTTGGTAGGAAGCTAGTCGTTTCCATCACAACAGGCTAGATTATGTTGATAGTCCTCATGACTCTTTGATATTTCTTGTCTCCATCTCTTCATATTATTTACATACCACTGACTCTGTCCCTCTCGCATCTCCTCCTACCTCCTCAGGGCTATACATGTAGTTTACTCATATTTTCCAGTTGTTTTATAGGCCTGGCTATCTAGCCATTCTTGGAATCCTCTTTGGAATTTACTTCTATGAAAAACAGTGCATGAGATAAGGAAGTAACTGGTAAGTCCCATAAACAAAACTAGATACTGTACAAATCTACAGTAAACCTTTACAGAAATGAGCAGGTTGGATTCACATTGCCTTCTTAAGAAGTAAGTATTGAAGTTCACACTCCATTTGTTCTGTGAAATGCCCAGCATTAAGAGGATTGCTAAAAAGAATTAAGTGATCAGGGGCGCCTGGGTGGCTCAGATGGTTAAGCATCTGCCTTCGGCTCAGGTCATGATCCCAGGGCCCTGGGATCGAGTCCCGCATCGGGCTCCCTGCTGGGCGGGGAGCCTGCTTCTCCCTCTGCCTCTGCCTCTCTCTCTCTCTCTGACTCTCATGAATAAATAAATAAAACATTAAAAAAAAAGAATTAAGTGATCAGATGGGGCACCTGGGTGGCAGTCGGTTAAGTGACCGACTCTTGGTTTCAGCTCAGGTTGTGACCTCAGGGTCATGAGATCGAGCCCCGCATCTGGCTCTGCACTCAGCAGGAGTCTGCTTGAGATTCTCTCTCCCTCTGCCCTTCCCACTTGTGCCCTCTCTCTCACTAAAATCAATAAATAAATCTTTTTAAAGAAGTATTAAGTGACCAGAGATTTGGTTTAAAAATTGTTTATTAGACCTATGTTCTAGGGCTCACGTGAAATGAATTCAATTAAAATTGTGACAAATATTTATCAACCTGCTGCTCTATATAAGGCACTTCTATAGAGATCTTAAAAGACACAAAGAGGGGCACCTGGGTGGCTCAGTCGTTAAGCATCTGCCTTCGGCTCAGGTCATGATCCCGGGGTCCTGGGATAGAGCCCCACATCGGGCTCCCTGCTCAGCGGGGAGCCTGCTTCTCCCTGTCCCACTCCCCCTGCTTGTGTTCCTGCTCTCGCTGTGTCTCTTTCTGTCAAATAAATAAATAAAATCTTAAAAAAAAAAAAGACACAAAGAAAAAGAAAAATCCTTGGATTAACCTTTGTCCTTAAGCATTTTCCTTCTGTATTGTTAAATAGCTCATTCACTGGGTCTATTAGGCAAATTCTAACCAAATGCACGTCTCTGAAATGATGTATTTTGAACACAGAAGCAAAGTGTAGTGAGGTCAAACACTAGCTGGTGACATATTTTAAACTTGCCAGTAGTGATATTTCTTGCCATCATAGAGACTATTCAAATCCTAAAACATAGGGTGACCAACGTAAAAATGATCCAAGAGAGTATGTAGAGTATACTTTCTGATTTTCACTCAAAATCTCTGCCAGATAAATTGCTAAACTTCATGTCAAGAGAATGAAGTTTCCATTCCTTAAATCTTCACTAAGTCTGAGTAAGATGGTTTAATTACCCACTAGCTTATTTTTATTCATCATCAAATATGAATGATGGTTTCCTGCTTACCTCTCAGGGTTAGCTCTGGGCTGGTAGGAACAAATTTCATTATAAAGAGGAGGTACTAGTTCTTTGCTTATAATAACATACACCTGGGGTGGAAAGAAGGCATCTTCCTTAATAACAAATGTATAAAATTACTGGCTCTGCCCAACTGCATATTTCACATAAAGGCCAAACTGGAGTGTGTGAAGCAAGGGCTGGAGAGGAAATTCATGCGATTGGAATGTGAATTCTTCATAGGGTCTTTGGCAGAACTAACTACCAGGGAGTGCCCTAATGGGAGGTACCAGTGTTAGGGCTCCAACCAAAGCTGGAATCTGCCTGCAGTGAGCAGAAAAACTGGATACTGAGATTTCTACTCTGGTTTGCTTAACACTGGGGATTCTGAGCTCAGAAGATGAGCCAGACACCAGCCATGTGCCAAGGGAGCATGACTGTTTTCCAAGGAGCTCTTAGATCTACAGGCCTGGAGCGGGCAGGCCCACAGTGAAGGGAAGTGGGGGTGAGATGTGCTGGAATCCTATGCAGGCAGACAGCTGGGTTCTGGAGATCATTTCATGGTAATGGAGACGTGGGCCACTCCCTTAACCTTGGGTTCTTATCTACAAATAAAAATGGGCAGCGGTACAGCATAGGAAATGCTGTCAATGATATATTAATAATTTTATATGGTGACAGATGGTAACAATACTTATTTTTTTAAAGATTTTATATATTTATTTTGACAGAGAGAGACACAGCGAGAGAGGGAACACAAGCAGGGGGGTGGGAGAGGGAGAAGCAGGCTTCCTGCTGAGCAGGGAGCCTGATGCGGGGCTCAATCCCAGGACCCTGGGATCATGATCTGAGCCGAAGGCAGACGCTTAACAGACTGAGCCACCCAGGTGCCCCAACAATACTTACTGTGGTGAGCATTTCATAATGTATGTAGTTGTCAAATCAGTATTTTGTACACCTGAAACTATATAATGTTGTATGTCAACGGTACTTCAATTAAAAATAAAAATACAAAGAGAAGTAAAAATAACAGAAATACAGTTAGTGAAATTCTTTCAAAGCAGGAGGTCATGAGAGAAGCACAATAGAAGGGCACACACACATGCACGTGCATGCACACAGACACATCTACATATATATGTAATTTTTTAAAAAAGATTTTATTTATCTGAGAGAGAGAATGAGAGAGAGAGAGCACATGAGAGGGGGGAGGGTCAGAGGGAGAAGCAGGCTCCCTGCCGAGCAGGGAGCCCGATGCGGGACTCGATCCAGGGACTCCAGGATCAGGACCTGAGCCGAAGGCAGTCGCCTAACCAACTGAGCCACCCAGGCGCCCTGTAATTTTTTTTTTTTTTTTTTTTAATGATGGGATAGTTGGGTTCCAAAAGATACTTTCTATCTTAGGGTTTGCAATGAAGCTAACCAATTGGATGGCAGAACTTTCTTCATTATCTAGTTGCCTCCGGCTTTTAAGGGGGAGGCCTCACCAGGTGTGTGTAGTACAAGAAGTAAGAAATGCCTTTGTTTTTCTGCTTTGTTTGTATTCTTTTCATTGCTATTGGCAATACATACACCACTCTTGGCCTAGAACAACAACACTGTTTTCCCTATGAAGTGATGATGAAAGGGAAAACTGCAACCTGCTCCTTAAGCCGAGCCAAAGGCAAGTTGTTGTATTTAACAATACAGTTCAAAGAAGAATGGCAATAATAAGGACGATCCAAGATTTCTGATCCCAGTTCATATTCTCAGAAGGGCTTGGGAGGACAGAAGGACAAAGTTGCCACATTGGGCGGGGAGGCGGGTAAAAGGAAGGAGAAGGAGAAAACCTATGCTTTGCTTATGGGAGCATCAGCCTGAATCTGATGTTAGGCTCATCCCTGTGCTAAAGGGACATGACTGAGTTTGATTACGTCCTTGCAAGACACGGTGAGTTTATCACCCTTGCATGTTTAGGTTCTTGACTCTGGGGAAATTCTTTTCAACAGTGGTATGGTGAGTTGCATTTCCATCTTAAAATCTGAAGGACGTAACTATGCATGAATCACTTCTGAAGTATTGGGAGGCCAGCCAAACCCCAAATTCACTTGTGTTCGTTTGGGTTTGTTCATAACCAACTATGCATGTCTGTCACACCCACCCCTGTAGGACTAAGTAACCCAGCGGCTCCCCTTGTGTACCAGCCTTCTGTAGCCTTCACACCTCACATGGGCCTCCCCTGGGAGCTTTTTCCTCTGTCCTCCCAGAGTCCTCCTGGGAGCTGGAACTGGGCATCAGCAGTCCTATGTCCTGCTCATTATTCCTACTTTCTTTCTTTCTTTCCTTCCTTCCTTTCTTTCTGATTTTATTTATTTATTTGAGAGAGAGAGTAAATGAGGGAGAGAGAGCATGAGAGGGGAGAGAGGGAGAGGGAGAAGCAGACGCCCCACTGAGCAGGGAACCCGACACGGGGCTTGATCCCAGGACCCTGGGATCATGACCTGAGCCGAAGGCAGACGCGTAACCAACTGAGCCACCCAGGCATCCTAGTCCTACTTTTCTTAAAACATGAACAAGACTTTTAATTTCCTCAAGCATCATCTTTCCCCATTAGAACAGAACAGCCCCATCTTGCCGTAAAAACACAAGTGTGCCTTAAATCTGCTGCTTTCGTGTTTACAAGCCCTTTGCTCGTATACGCCTTCATTTAAACTCCAGAGCACCCTCTCTTCCATCCCCCAACCAAAGTGTCATTAATCTCATCATATCTCTGATATCTGGGACTGTGAGGGTAGGTGCTCCTGAGATGTTCATTTTGGATACATAATCTTTTTTTTTAAGATTTTTAAAATTTATTTGACAGGGAGAGAGAGAGAGCGAGCACGCGCACAAGCAGGGGGAGAAGGAGACTCCCCTCTGAGCAGGGATCCCCAGGTGGGACTCATCCCAGGACCCTAAGATCATGACCTGAGCCGAAGGCAGACACTTAATCAACTGGGCCTCCCAGGCACCCCGGATACATAATCTTTAGAAAGATAACTAACAAATACGAACTTCAGATATGCAGTTTTTATTTGGTCATACTCAAAGCTCTTCTCAGGGGGCAAAGGCACTTGTACTCTGATGTTACAAAGTTATTTTTAAACAGTGTGACTGACAATGTAAAGTCAATGATATGTATCTTTTGACTAAGGCGTGTAATAAAACATCAAGGAGAACTGCTGTCCCTGTACAATAAAGAAAATTTGCAAGTCATGTTCTTCATTGTTGGCTTTTACAGCAAAATGTGAAATTCTGTGAGGAAGAAGCCTTGATTTGAATCCACAGTTGGTCAGTTCTGATGCTGAGGATTCTGATGGCAGAACATCTCAGTGAAATGGGCTGGCATTGTGGAAGAGTTCCTGGCTGGGTGGAGAACAGCTCCTTTAGTTTAAATTTTGCTTTACATTTGCATGTTAATAAAATAATTTTAGAATCTTAGTCATTTGTTGGATATTTTCCTTCAAATAATCTTGTGTCTGGAAGGACTTCATAAAAGGATGCAAACTCTCTCGCTTTCTGTCTTCTTTTGTCAACTAAGGTAGGACCATACTACCTTGGGCTGGACCGCTCCAGGTAGTACTGGGCATTTATTCGGTTGATTTATTAAAATATGAAAGTTCTTATTAGGGCAAAGCAATACAAGCTTATTATTGGAAAAATGGAAAAAAAATACAGACAAGCAAAAAGAAGAATATAAACAAAAATTCCCTTCTCTCCATCCCATCTATCCACTCTTGAACATTCCGTTGTATAATTTTCAAAATCTCTTTGAGTCTGCTTTCATACACACAAGTGCATGTGCACATGTAGGCATACGTTCATATGTACTTTTTATATTTAAGATATATTTCAGTTCTGCAAAATTCTTTTTAAATAACAGCTGCATTAAGATATAATTCACATACCATAAATTCACTTTTAAAGTGCACAATTCAGTGGTTTTTAGCATATTCACAGGGTTGTACATCCATCAGCATTATCAAATTCCAGAACTTTTTTTTAAAATGTTGTTGTTGCTGTTTTTAAGGTTTTATTTATTTATTTGAGAGAGAGAGAGTGAAAGAGAGCATGAGCAGGGGAAGAGGCAGATGGAGAGGGAGAGGCAGACTCCCTGCTGAGCTGGGAGCCCCACGAGGGGCTTGATCCGGGGACTCCGGGATCATGACTTGAGCCGAAGGCAGACGCTTAACCGACTGGGCCACCCAGGCGCCCCTAATTCCAGAACATTTTTATCATTGCAAAAGGAAATCCCAGATCCCTTAGCAGTTACTCCCCATACAGTATGTAGCCATTCGTGTCTGGCTTCTTTCACCTAGTGTAATGTTTTCAAGGTTCACCTACATTACAGCATATATCAGAACTTCATTCATTTTTATGACAGAATGATATTCCATTGTATGGATATACCACATTTGTTAATTCATTCATCAGCTGGTGAACATTGTGTTGTTTTCACTTTTTGGCTATTATAAACACTGCTATGAACATTAATGCAAAAGTTTTTGTGTGGATGTTCAGTTCTCGAGTAATACTTAGGATTGGACTTGCTGGGTCACATGGTAACATTATGTTTAGATTTTTTAAAAAAGATTTTGTTTATTTATTTGACAGAGAGAGAGATAGCGAGAGCAGGAACACAAGCAGGGGGAGTGGGAGAGGGAGAAGCAGGCTTCCAGCTGAGCAGGGAGCCCGATGCAGGGCTCGATCCCAGGACTCTGGGATCATGACCTGAGCCGAAGGCAGAGGCTTAATGACTGAGCCACCTAGGTGCCCCTATGTTTAAATTTTTGAGAAACTGCCCAAGTGTTTTCTAAAGTGTCTGCACCATATTACATCCCCTCAGCAATGTATGAGGGTTCCAATTTCTCCATACCCTCACCAACACTTGTTATTATTTGTCTTTTTGATTACAGCCATCCTAGTGGGTGTGAAGTGGTACCTCATTGTGGGTTTGATTTGCATTTCTTTGATGACTAATGATGTTGAGCATCTTTCCATGTGCTTATTGGTCAATTTTTATATCTTCTTTGAAGAACTGTCTATTCAAAAAATTTTTTTCAGTCATCTAATTTTTTTTTTAATGGCTTAGTAGAGTACTTTATTCTGGATATGACTTTCTTATCAGATATATTATTTGCAAATATTTTCTTCCACCTTTGGGTTGTCTCTACACTTCTTTTGATGGTGTCCTTTGAAGTACAAAAGTTTTAAAATTTGATGAGTTTCAATTATTTTTTCTTTTGTTGCATGTGCTTTTGATTTCATATCTAAGAAACCATTATCTAATCCAAAACCACAAAGATTTACTCTTATGTTTTTGTCTAAGAGTTTTATAGTGTTAGCTCTTACATTTAGGTCTTTGATCCATTTTGAGTTAATTTTTGTATATGGTGTGAGGTAGGCATCCAACTTGATTCATTTGCATGTGGATAGCCAGCTGTCCTAGCACCGTTTATTGAAAAGATTACTCTTTCCCCATTGAGTGGTCTTGGCACTATAAAAATGGTGAAAATTGAGTGACCATAAATGTAAAGGTTTATTTCTGGACTCCCACTTCCATTCCATTGATCTATATGTTTATCCTTAGGCTAGTACCACACTCTCTTGATTACTGTAAGTTTCTGTTAAGTTTTGAAATTGGGAAAGTGTGAGTCCTCCAATTTCGTTCATCTTTTTCAGGATTGTTTTCGCTGTTCAGGATTCTTCACATTTCCACATGAGTTTTAAGATCACCTTGTCAGTGTGATCTGCAAAAATATTGCCTGGGATTTTGGTAAGGATTCTGTTGAATCTATAGACTGCTTTAGGGAATACTGCCATCTTAACAATATTGTCTCTCAATCCATAAACATGGGATGTCTTTCCATTTCTTTAGATCTTCTTTAATTTCTTCCCAAGATTTTTTTAGTTTTCATTGTATAGGTCTTGCACTTCTTTTGTTAAATTAATTCCTAAGATACTATTCTTTCTGATTCTATAGTAAATGGAATTGCTCTTAATTTAATTTTTGGATTGCTCATTGCTAGTGTTTAGAACTACAATTGATTCTTGTACATGTATTATTTTATATCCATTTTTTTCTGTTAAAATATTGTGAACATCTTTCTATGTCAGAAAATATAGTTCTATAACATCATTTTGGTGACCCTGTAATATTTCACTTTAATATCTTATTTAATAAAAATATTTAATAGAAATCCACTGTAATATTTTATCTAACCAGCTCTTTACTATTAGACATTTAGGTTATTTTAAATTAAAAAACAAACTAAAATAACTCTGATACATACTTGCCACTAAATTTTTGCAAACTTTCTTAATTATTTCCTGGATATAAATGTCCACAAGTGGAGTTGTTAGGGCAAAATATATGCACATTGAAGTCATTTGCTAAGTGCTGCAAACATTGCCCACCTGAAAAGCTATACGTTTTGTTTTTGTTTTTGTTTTCAACCAAGGCTGTGATATTTGATTCCCTTAATTCTGTTTTTTAAATTAATTAATTAATTAATTTATTTATTTATTTTTAAAAAGGCTTTCCTAGTTTGATAGGTGAAAGATGAGTCTCATTGGTGCTTTGCTTGCATTTCAATTCCTAGGAAGGTCAAAAAAATTTTCATATGTTTATTCCCCCTGCTAACTATCTTAGGTTTCCTAGCCTTGAGTATTCCACTGTTTATAGTTTTGTGAAAGCAATTTGTATATTAAAGTTATAAATCCTATGTCCTTTCTGGTAAACATTCTCTCCTCATGTGTTTGCCATTTTTGTTTAGTTATGGTGCTTTTGGATATACAAAACTTTCAGTTTCTCTGTCAACTTATCAGTCCTTGTGGTTTCTCCTTTTGGTGTTATACTCACAAATTTCTTTCCCCCTCTTTTTATTTTTGAAGAACAAACAAGATTAAGCCTTCTTCCTAGCACATATCCCAGTATTTAATAAATATGCTGGTCACTTCTCACTCCTTTCAACTGTACCGTCTTTTATGGCTATCTCAATCTTTGCTCAAGCAATGTTCTCACACCCTCCCTCTTTTCCCCTTCTCCTTCCTCGACAGCTCCAACCCTACTTCTCAGAGGCACTCTGGTCAGTCCTGGCCGGGGCAGAAGGGACACTCTCCCTGAATTGCTTAGAGCCCCTTAAGAGGGCTCGGTTTTGGGGAGACATCCTGCAAAGAAGACCAAATCTCGGCCCCGGGATGGGTGTGTCCTCTGCTCAGACGCCAGCGCGACAGCTCCAGTAATTCGCTCAACATCTCTCAGTTTATCTGTAAAATTTAGCAGATCGGGCATCTAAAGACATTCCCCCAAGGTGTTTTCGCAGCTTGGCAAACTACAACCTGAGCTAGCGGTTGTCTTTTAAATGTGCACGTTCCGCCACTCCCCATTCCCCGTGAGCTCCTTCGACCCCAGACTCCGAATGTGGTTGTAGTGCCGCAGATATTATTGGCGCACACAGTTGGAGAAATTGACGCGACCTGTCTTTTGACAATTGAGACGTCCGGGAAACCACAATGCCTTTGATGTAAGCTCTGCAGGCAGTGCCAATGTGCTCTGACGTCTCTCTCACCCAAGCCTTCCCCCTTGTCCGAGGTCCAGAGCTGGCCTTCATGACTGGTCTGAGACCGTGAGTCGCTGGAGAGGAGAACTCTGATTGCTGAGCGGGGCGTGGGAAGGTGGGGCGGTCGCGGCCCCCGCCTCAGCCGCCCGGGTGAGAGCCCGGGAACGCCTTTCGCTCTCCCCGCCCGCGAAGTCTGCAGGGCGCAGCGCGCTGCAGAGAGCTGGCCTGCCGGCCCGAGGCTGGGCGCTGTCAGTTCCTGCTCCGGCCGCGGCAGGTTCCACACCAGAGGAGCCGCCCGCACGCCGCGGGCTCCCGGCGCGTGGGGCGGGGGCGCGCATCGGCCGCCGCCCACGCGCGGGGGCTGAGCTCGCCCCTCCCGGGAGGATCGCGCGCTGCAGGATGGCGGCGGCCGCGCGGGCTCCAGGCTGGGCATCCAGGCTAGTCCCGCTGCTCCTGCTGCTGCTGCCGCCGCCCGCCGTGAGCCCCGCTCGGGAGCCCCGTGCCGCGGCCCGGCTCAGCCTGCACCCGCCCTACTTCAACCTGGCCGAGGCGGCGAGGATTTGGGCCACCGCCACCTGCGGAGAGCGGGAACCGGGCGGCGCGCGGCCCCGGCCCGAGCTCTACTGCAAGTTGGTGGGGGGCCCCACCGCCCCGGGCAGCGGCCACACCATTCAGGTACGGTCCTGGGAGCGAGCGAAGGGGGCGGGGGGCGAGGGGCGGGCCCCCTCCCCGCGCTGGCCAGCGACCCGGAGCAGAAGGAGGGGGCCCTTTCCCCGCGAGCGCTAGGGATCCCAGGCGACCGGGAAGGGCTCCCCCAGGCCCCGCGCGGACCGGCGACCCTGGGAGGTGGGCTCGGTGCCCCGGAGCGATCCTGCGGGAGCTCCTCTCTTGCCAATTCGCCGCCGAGGCCGGGACCAGTAGAGTGCGCGAGCTAAGTGAAGGCTGAGGTTAAGTTTGCGGGCGCAGCAGAGAAAGTCCCGAGGTGCGCTCCGGGGTGCCTGAAACCGTCTCCCCATCCTGCCTCCGTCACTCAGGTAGCGCCCCGCCAGGCCATGAGTGCCCCTCCCTCCCCCCCCCCAGCTTCACTGGCGCGCCTCCTTCCAGGCCCTTCTGTCTCCCCGACCTTATTCGGAGAAGTTGGTAGCAGTGGGTTTCCGTGGCGTGTTGGGAGAGAACTTTTAGGTTATATCTGCAGCATCACTCCGATGGTGCCCCTCACGGCACTGCCCGAAGCGCCACCGCTCAGGGTCACTGGGGCGAATGAGACTTGAAATGGGCAGAGATGGGCACGGCGCTCAGGGGCCATCAGACTCATCCCGCGAACACCTGGTGTAAATGATAGTGTTGCTGGTGCTTAATCAGCATCTGGAGGTGTGCCAGGTCTTTACACAGGGCCCCTCACAACAGCGCTGGGAACCGGAGCGGGTGAGCAGGTTAGGAAACGTGCCAGAGTCTTAACGTAGGGCAGCGGGATTTGAACCCAGTCCTGACTGGAAATCCTCTTTACACTGAGCCGTGATTCATAATTGCCTCCCTTGTTCTACTGGGAACTATTGCTGAGGAATGGGAAAGTGCTGCCGGAAGAGGGAGTAATTTTGGAGCTTGGGCCCCAAAGGCAAAAGATTGTCATTGAGAATCTAGGTCATGGTTTAGAAACTCTTGGTTGCGCACTTCATAAACGACAAATTGTTGAACATGCAATGCCAGTAAGTGCTTATTTACTTATAAATTATATGCATGTATTGCTTTATTAATATATTGTGTGTACTAGAAGACAGGCAAGAATAGAAATAAAAAGATAAAATAACAATGATGAAAATACTTTTAAATTTTCTTTATTAACAGCGCCAAATAATTTTGCTTTCTCTAAATATTTAATTTCTGATTGTAACTATTTATAAATATACAAATGTAATTATGTATATCATTATTTTTGACAAGTTTAGCTTAGCACTTACGATCTGGCAATTCAAGGTTGGTTTTACATTAATAGTCGAAATTAGTAGTTGTCATAGCTGAAAAGATACCTCAAAAATCTGTAGATTCAAGGAGAAGGACCACTGCATTGACCAGTGAGCTCCAGAACCAGCTACATAATTCACAGAGCCCAGTGCAAAATGAAAATCTGAGCCCCTTGTTCACAGATTATGAATTTCAAGATGGTGATAGCAGAGCATCAAATTAAGTGAGGGGCCTTTCAGAGCATGGGGTTCTGTGTAACTGCACAGGTCTGATACTGTCTGAATTCACTAAATCATGGTACTCATATTTCTGCCCCATCCTTCAATCATTCTAAAAAAATTTTAGAGTAGACCCTTGACCAGTCAATGTTTGCTTTTCAGGTGGCATTTAGTACTTCCTGGTGGGAAGGTATTATGTTTTAATGGTTTAAAAAAATAGATTCAAAACTCACTGCAAGTAGTTTTCTGGAAAATATTAAAATACATTACAAAATTATGTGTCCAGGTTTTTAAACTGTGCAAATAGGAGAACTTTTAGAGTAACCCAGTTCCGTCTTTTCAGCAACAAAAAATGAAACATTTCCAAACATCTATTTTCCAAAACACTCTTTTCAAAAGCGTACATTTCTTTAGAATAGTATTTGCTTTTTCACACATTGCTGAAACAACACCTTTACTTTGGTAGGTACCTCTATTTTTTGGTAAATATTTATCAGGTGGTGTATTACTGGCAGCTACTTGTCATCCCAGAAAAAGCAAATTTGGAATTTTTTGTGAAAAAAAATTGTGACTCATCTTTAAATTTCAAAGTCTTTTAAGTACTTTACCATGAGATAAGCAGTAGATCTGTGTCATCAAAAGAATTTCTTTGTTACTCCTCATTTTAGTACAAGATTGGAACTGTTCTGCTGTCTAGGGGAATAGAATCCCCATGTCCACTTAACCAGGCCCACGTAAGCTTCGCTGTGTCATGGTCAGATGAGAGCCTGATGGAACCCCTCCTCCTCTTCCCTTGGGCAGACAGACACTCAGGACCATTGTGACCAGCTGACTTGTGGACGGGGTAAAGGCCCTAAGCAGTCTGCACATTAAATACTAGTCAAACTGAATTTCTTCATTTTTAAGTAAAATATACACGTTTTGATAGTCCCTTCTGGCCACTGCATTGGATTACCTGGCACATCCAACTTTGGAGAGAGCTGTTCTGACTATGGGAAGAGTAAATGCAAGGGGAGGAAATTTTCAACTGTCTCCTCTCCCCTAGATTTGCCTGGGAATGGGCCAACCTTCATTCTCTGCAACTTCCATTTTCTTTTGAGAGCTCATAGGTTGGTACTACCATCTTGGAGGTGCAGAAAAGTCATATTTTCTGTTCTGATTGAGTTTCCAGGATAGGTCCTCAAACCTTGGTTCACAGTCCTAGATAGAGTAGGAAGTGGCTTTCCTGAGGTCGTTCAGCAGACTGTATTTCTAGGCCAAGCTATAGCCTGTGGAAAAAGGATGCCATCTGGTGTTATACCTTATTCTTCCCTAAAAATAAAGGGTGAACAAGAGCTCTGCTGAATAGTGCTTTCTGCTTTCACAGCTGAGGGCTTGAAAAGATGTACTGATTGCTGATGTGAGAGGCTCTTACCTCATGAGGACAGAAGTGTGTTGGAGAAGAGACGGGGAAAGGGAGTTCTAGAAGCTGGGCTATTAGATGCTCACTCTAGGCCAGTGTTGGCAGCCGCTGGTGCAGACCCACCTTTCAGGAAACTGAGGGGTGATAGGAGAAGGGTGGGAGGTTATGACTGATCAGTTGGTTGTACCCGAATGATGATTATCTTGAATCTGTTTATGCTCAAGTTGGGAAATGGAGAAGAGTTAACTAAAACAGTTCTGTTTCTTTGAGCTTTCTAAAAAAAAATCTTTAGGGCTAGCCAGGATTCAGAATTTCAGGCCGGAAGGATTTTGCAAAAAGATGTAAAAAAAATGAGTAAAAATCGCATCTTAGAATAAAGCCTGGGTTTATGGTCCTGACTCTATAATAATAATGCTGATTCTTGAATGGTAGCATCTGTCAATAGGTAGGGCATTTTAAAAGTCTGAATTTTGTTTATTGTGTGAAAAATGTTCACTGTGGTTTCTCTGGATTTCAAATTCATTAAATAAGATTTTATATACTTGTTACTGCTCAGACATTAAGTTTTTGGTGTTTGAGAGTTCTTTGATTCAGGGATTTTGTCTGTCTGGTTCATAGCTGTATCCTATGCTTAGCACAAAGCCTGGAACAGTATATGTGCTTAGAAAATACTGAAGGAAAAGATAGTGTAATGAAGACACAGCTGAGGACTGTAAAGAAGTTAATATAAAGAATAGATAAGAAAAATGCATAAATTAATTCTATTCTGCTAAGAAGTTAAGTATGACTGAAATCTATCACACTTTATGCTTCAATTTTAAATGTTTCCTTATCTATGGAATCATAGGTATGATTATTATTATTTACTGACATCTGATAAAGATGATGGTAAAATGTAAGTGGAAGGCGGTATTGAAAATATAACCTTGTGTTTGGTTTAGCTTGGCAGAAACACTACACTCAAAAGGAGTGGCGTGAACATATTTACCAAACATACGATATCGATTTTGTTCAACACATCTTCCATTACGTTCCTTCGTTGCATTATAATTTATGCACAGGAATGTGTATCTAGTCTGAATGAAAATGGTAGAGGAGTGCACACATGTGAATTACAGCCAAGAGCAAGAATGCTTGCCACAAAGTGGTCTAGGTTGTGTGTTTGTGTAACTTGGACTAATGGCCATAAACAGGAAACTCAATTTCACTAAGGCTGTTTATAGAACCATTGTGAAAGAGAAACCATTTGTTAGCTTCAACAAGGGCCTTTTCCTTTGTGAAACTGATAGGAAAGTCTTGAGCAAAGGCTGAGAAATCAAAGACATTTACTATTCTGTTGATATATTTGTAACAATTCTTAGCGATAAGAGTTATTTTGAGACTTCAGACAAATGACTACAGTCAGCAATTTAAAGATGAATGATCCTTTTTATTTTTTTTTAATTTTTTTATTTTTTTTAAAGATTTTATTTATTTGAGAGAGAGAGTGAGAGAGGAAGAGGGTCAGAGGGAGAAGCAGACTCCCCACTGAGTGGGGAGCCCGATGTGGGACTCGATCCTGGGACTCCAGGATCACGACCCGAGCTGAAGGCAGTCGCTTAACCAACTGAGCCACCCAGGCGCCCTGAATGATCCTTTTTAAAAATGATTTTCCCCATAGTTCCGTGTGAACATTAGCTGAAGTTTAGCAATGAAAGTTTATGTGCGAATCATTCAAAGACAAACATAAATGTTTTCCTTTGGAGAGCCATGTTCACTCACCAGCAAAGGAACATGGTTCCACACACCAGAATGTCAGCAATTTAAATTTTTGCTTCAACAAATCACAGATTACTGGAGCTCATGGATCTTCAGGGTTGTGGAAGGTGAATAATTGGAAATGGGGATGTTCAGTCCTTGAATGGCAGGATTTTACTTCATGCTCTGAATTACCTATGCCATTGAGAACATGGATAATTTAACCTGAGAAAAAGAAGTAAATAGTATAAGGAAAGAGAAAGACAAAAGGTTATTAATTTCAGCCCCTCACTTATGAGAAAACTATACTTACTTAACCCATTACAGAAAGTTAGCTGTGTTCATTTTACCTCTTTAATGCATATATGAATGTGAAAACTACACATTTTCTTCATTTTTTTTTTTTAAAGATTTTATTTATTTATTTGACAGAGAGAGACACAGCGAGAGAGGGAACACAAGCAGGGGGAGTGGGAGAGGGAGAAGCAGGCTCCCCGCGGAGCAGGGAGCCTGATACGGGACTCGATCCCAGGACCCTGGGATCATGACCTGAGCTGAAGGCAGTCACTTAACCAACTGAGCCACCCAGGCGCCCCATTTTTTTTTTTTTTTTTTACCAAAACTAGTTTGAAGTATGTGAGTCATTTTTAACAGTTTTATTGAGGCATAATTTAAATACTATAACATGCGTCCATTGTAGGTGTGACTTAAATATTTTAAAATAAATTTATAGAGTTGTACAACTATCACTAGAATCTAGTTTTAGAACATTTCCATCAGCTCCAAATTTTCTCTGTGTCTACACACTCAATTTCTGCATCTATTTCCACTACTATGATTTCTGTCTCTAAAAATTTTTCATTTCTGTAAATTTCATATAAATGGAATTATACAATATGCGGTCTTTTGTGTCTAACTTTTTTTTAAGAGGGGGAGGAGGGTGGTAGGGGCAGAGGGAGAGGTAGAGAGTCTTAAGCTGACTCCACACCCAGCGAGGAGCTGGACACGGGGCTTGATCTCACGACCCTGAGACCAAGACCTGAGCCGAAATCAAGAGTTGAATGCTTAACTGACTGAGCCACCTGAGCGCCCCTTTTGTGTCTGACTTCTTTCACTAGGCATAATAATTTTGAGGTTGGTTTTTTTTTTTTTTTTTTTTTTTTAAGATTTTATTTATTTATTTATTTGAGAGAGAGAAACAGCATGAGAGGGGAGAGGGTCAGAGGGAGAAGCAGGCTCCCCGCTGAGCCAGGAGCCCGATGTGGGACTCGATCCCAGGACTCCGGGACCATGACCTGAGCCGAAGGCAGTCGCTTAACCAACTGAGCCACCCAGGCGCCCTTGAGGTTGTTAATATTGCTGTATGATTTAGTAGTTTGCTTCTTTTTATTGCAGAAAATAGTATGCCATTGTATAGCTATACCTCATTTTCTATATCCAAATCATGGACATTTGGACTGTTTTTAGGTTTTGGCTACTATAAGTAATGCTGCTATGAACATTCACAAACAAATCTTTGTGTGGACATAAGTTTTCAGTTTTCTTGGGTTGATTCCTAGGGGTGGAATTGCTGGATCACATAGTAAATTTATGTTTAAGTTTTTGAGAAACTACCAATTATTGAAATGGAGTACTGATGTCTCCAATTAATGTTATGGAACTATTTGTCCCTTCAGTTCTGTCAATTTTTGCTTCATGTATATTTGAGGCTTTTTTTGTTTGGTATAGATATATTTACACTGTTATATCTTCTTGAAGGATTGGCCCTTCTATCAATGTGTCATGTGTGTCTTTATCTTTTGTAACAATTTTTGACTTAAAGTTTATTTTGTCTGATATTAGTATAACCACCCCATCTCTCTGGATTATCATTTGCATAGAATATCTTTTTTTGTCCTTCAATTTTCAATTTATTTGTGTCTTTGGATCTAAAGTGAATCTTTTGTAGATCTGCATTGTGGCTTTTTTTTTTTTTTAAATCCATTCTGCAAATTTTTGCCTTTCCGTTGCTAAGTCTAATCCATTTACATTTAAAGTGATTACTATAAGGAGGACCTTATTTCTGCTATTTTGCTATTTGTTTTCTATATGTCTTATATTTTTTGGTTCCTCAATTCCTCTGTTACTACCTTCTTTTGTGTTTAATTTCTTTTTCTTTTTTTAAAGATTTTATTTATTTATTTGACAGAGACACAGCAAGAGAAGGAACACAAGCAAGGGGAGTAAGAGGGGGAGAAGCAGGCTTTCCGCTGAGCAGGGAGCCTGATGCGGGGCTTGATCCCAGGGCCCTGAGATCATGACCTGAGCCAAAGGCAGACACTTAACGACTGAGCCACCTAGGCACCCCCAATTTCTTTTTCTAATGAACGATTTTCATTTCCTCCTCATTTACTTTTCTATATATTTTAAAATTATTTTCATAGTGGTTACTCTGGGGATTAGAATTAACACCCTAAGTTTGTAACAGTCCAGTTTGAGTTGATATCAGATTAGCTTCAGTAGCATCTAAAACTCTGCTTCTATACAGGTCTGTCCCCCCTCTTTATGATGTTATTGTCACAAATTAGATCTTTACACACTGTTGCCCATTGACATAAATATATAATTATTGTTCTGTGCATTTGTTTTGTAAATCATATGGGAAAAACCAAAAATCCAATAATTCTGGCTTTTGTATTTATTTATGTAGTTAACTATACTGGTGTTTTTTATTTCTTTGTATGGCTTTTAGTTATTGTCTAGTATCCTTTCATCTCAGCTAAAGGACTCCTTTAGCATCTCTAGCCTTTTAGCCTTCAATAGGGCAGGTCTACCAGCAACAAACTCCTTCAGCTTTTGTTTATTTGGGAATGTCCTAATTTCTCCCTCATTTTTGAAGGATAATTTTACCAGGTATGGCATTCTAGACGGCAGTTTTTTCCTTTCAACATTTTAAATATATCATCTCAATGCCTTCTGGCTTCCATGGTTTCTGATGAAAAATAGGCTGTTAATCTTATTGAGGATCCCTTGTATGTGATAAATTGCTTCTCTTTTTCTGTTTTCAAGATTTTCTCTTTGTCTTTTGACAGTTTCATTGTAATGTGTCTTGGTGTGGATCTCTTTGAGTTTGTCCTTCTTGGAGTTTGTTAAGTTTCTTGGATGTGTAGATTCATGTCTTTAATCAGATTTGGGACGTTTCAACCATTATTTCTTCCAGTATCCTTTCTGCCTCTTTCTCGTTCTTCTGTGAGACTCCCATAATGTGTATATTGGTCCATAGGTCAAGGTCCTACAGGTGCTTTGAGCTTTTTTATTTTTGTTCATTCTTTTTTCTTTCTTATTCTCAGGCTAGATATTTTCAACCAACTTATCTTTAAGCTCACTGATTATAAGTTGTTGTAGGTTTTTGAATAGATTGCAGAGTTCTGAAAATGTTCATTTTGACAGCTTTTTTTGTGAAATTAATTGTTGCTTTAGTGGAGGAACAGATCCTTGAAGCTCTCTCCTCTGCCATTTTTGTTGACATCCTTACATCTTCTTTTTGAGTGCATCCTTGCTTTCTGGTACTATAACATGTTCCAGGGCCATTTTTAATTTTTTTTGCTCCTGACTTGGAACCAACTGGTCTTTCAAGGAGCATTGTTTATTTATTTATTATTATTATTATTGTTTATTTATTATGGGTGTGGTATTTGGAAACCAAGATGTGGGTATCAGGTAAATGCTCATTGTTACTAGTGTATCATTGCTTTTAGACCCTTTCAGTGGGCAGAGCTAGGAAATATATGAATATCTACTAATTTATATATGCACACACATCTACACTGGAGATGCAATTGATTTTTGCATATAGGTCTTGTATCCTATGACCTTGCTGTAGTTCTTTTGTAGACTCTTCAGTATTTTCTACATACAGAATTACATGTGTTTTATTTTTTCATTTCCAATCTGTATGCCTTTAATTTCTTTCTTTTTTTTTTTTTTAACTCATTCATTCATCACAAACACTTATTAAGTGGGTCTTACATGCCAGGCATCATGTTTGATGCTGAGGATGCAAAAATGATCCAGACATGATCTTTCTGTAGATTACTAGTGTTTTTATGGCCTAATTTTCTTAAAAGACCAGAGAAACTCCTATGAGGGAAAATAGGATATCATCTTATTGTATATATCTTCAAATTACTCTCATTTAGAGGTGACTAACTCTGGCTCTACAATCATGTAGACCCAAGTTTGAATTTTAACTCTAAAGCTCTTTGACCTTGGAAAATTGCATAATCTCAGTTTCCGCATATATAAAACAGAATTAATAATAGTGTCTATCTCACACATGTATTGGGAGGATAAAAAGCACTCAGCATATATTGTGGCACATAGTGCTCAGTAAATGTGTTTTTTCATGGTATGAAAAAATTGTTAGGTAAGATTTCTAAAGTGGTGAACTACAACAATGATTTTCCACAATAGTCATTTAAAATTTTTGAGTAAAAAATTCTTTTTTTTTTTTTTTTTAAGATTTTATTTATTTATTTCACAGAGACAGAGATAGCGAGAGCAGGAACACAAGTGGGGGAGTGGGAGAGGGAGACGCAGGCTTCCTGCTGAGCAGGGATCCTGACGTGGGATTCGATCCCAGAACCCTGGGATCATGACCTGACCTGAAGGCAGATGCTTAACGACTGAGCCACCCAGGCGCCCTTTTTTTAATTTTTTAAGATCTTATTTATTTGGAGAGAGAATGTGAATGAGTGGTGGGAGGAGCAAAGGGAGAGGGAGGGAGAATCCCAAGCAGACTCCTCACTGAGCATGGAGCCCTACACAGGGCTCAATCTCAGGACCCTGAGATCATGACCTGAGCCAAAATCAAGAATCAGACACTTAACTGAGCGAGCCATCCAGGCACCCCTAAAATATTATTTTGATAATGAAGTGTACAGTGCATTATATACTGAACATATTTGGCATGCTAAATTATCCACAGGCAAAGTGACTCTTCTAGGATAACAATGTTAAATTGTTTTGGTACTGTGTTGATAACTAATTTAGATATTATTTGTTTACACAGGGACACATTTTTATGGCAATTAAAGAGTTATTTTGGGGGGAGGGCAGCCATGGAATTGGACGAGGAACAGCTGTCCACACAGCCAGCCTTGGAGACCGAGGGGTTGCACTTCCTGCAGGTCACAGTGAGCCCCCTGCTAGTCCCTATGGCTGGCACATCACCCGCTGAAGGTGTTCAGCTGCATCCTTCTCTGTGTGGTGTTTCAGAAGCTTTCCACCCAGCTGAGGGCCTTGAGGCAGAGGCAGCTGGATGGCTGTGGAACCTGATGTCATTAAAGGACAAGAGGCTGTAGCAGCTGCTTGTTTGAAAATGCAAGAGGAATTAAAGGCACAGGGTGAAAAGTATAAGGAAAAACTAAGACAGTTCAAAGAACAAAAAAAGGAGACAGAAGATTGGAATGTGGGACAGCATGCAAGAAGGAAAAATGTACAATGGAAATGTAAGAAAGCCCCCAGAAGAAGAGAGTGCTGGGCTTTCAATCTCATCGGTCATTGTGAAATGAAAATCTGACAGAAAGCCTTTGCGGGGAGGTGGTTACCACCCTTTGTCTGGTGAAGGAGGTGGAACCTACTCCTGGAGACCTGGGCAGAGGCACATCATGAGGTAGATGAGGCTGAGAATCTTGTTAGTGATGCCTTTGACGTTAGCAGGATGAATCCTTAACCCTCAATTCGGTTGCCTGATGCACGTTTTTCACAGTGACTAGCCATGGGGGGGAGGTTTATTTCTTTTCTTTACTACACCTGTACCTTTAATGGTTGATGTCAGCATAGGACATAGACATCAGCACCAGCAGTAGGGGCAGTTGGTCACACTTCACTAAAGCCAGTGACTGCATTCACTGATTTCATAGGTAATTGCTAGTTGGTAGATAAAGGCCTCTGGGTGATTAACAGTCTTGATAAAAGAGATCTAGTAATGGTTCTTCAAGTTAGAAGCCCCAGCTGGTATGAGAGTCTCTGTGACAGGTTGTGCTGAATGATGTCTTTCTTGTAAATGGTGAGCCCACCAGTGAGGATTTCTGATGCAGACAGATGATGGGGTTGTTTCTACATATTTATTGTTATGTACAGAACTTTGGAAAAAAGAAACTGTAAATATTTTAAAAAATGCAAAGAACATTTTTAGCATCTTTATTAAATTCAAGGAAACTCTTTATGAACTTGAATTTGTCTATCAAACACTAAACAACTTTTTAGCATTCCAAAAAAAGTAACCATTCCATTCCATTCTGGAACCATTTGCCTAGTGAGGAAAAAGTTTCATTAAATGGTGCCTCAGTGGTCTTAGTCAGTGGAATTGACTGTATACATGGGCTTCTGGCCAAGGGACATGTGGGGGCTGAAATCCAGCCTGGGCAAGGCTCTATCTGCTCAGAGGCAGTGAGACTTTTTTCTGCTTCATAAAAAAAAAAGAGCTTTTTGCATGAGCTAGCAGGGCGTTGATTAGATCCCTCATGCCAACAGGGTGGAAAATGCCCTGGGGAAAGCCAACTCATTGAATCTCATGTGTCCTGCCATTTTTTCAATGTTACTGTATTTTCTTAGTGGTTTTCCCATCCTAGATGCTCAGAAAACACATGTGAAATTAATAAATGAACATTAGCTAGAGAGAAATATGGGTTTTAATGAGATTATTTATGCAGAGCTTAACTGTGAGAAGTGGGAAAAAGAATTCTCCACTACTTTCAAGTTATGCCATTTACTGCATATACTGTGTACAGAAATGATACAAATAAAGAGGCAGAAGGGTGAGCAGGGAGAACAGCCTAGTGATCAGGGGACTTACTCCCCTGCTCAGTGCAAGGTATTAGTTTAACACACACTTATATAACACTTACTGATGCTTGGCACTGTTCTAAAGCACCTTACATGTACTGAATTCTTCATCCTCATAACCACTTATGAAGGGGCTACTCTTAGTGTGCTCATTTTACAGATGAGAAAACTGAAGCACAGAGAGGTTAAGTGATTTGTTTAAGATCAGAATGCTACTACGTGGTATGGCCAGGGACTCCAGCTGCAGAGTTCATGCTCATACCCATCTACTAACTATTCCTTCCTCAGAGTTGCAGCCAAACAGTGCACCATCTTGCTAATTCCATTCATTATCTTGGAGCCATTTATCTTCATGTCTGGTGTCCTTATTAGCTAGATCTTGAGCTCTCTGAGGGTGGGGCCACAGTTTCCTGCTCGTGTCTGTCTTCCCTGTAGCAGCATGTCACGGATACTCCATAGATGATTTTTGAAGAAACTTTCAAAGGACAACACCATCATAGAATTTTCCCATTGGAGCAACACCTGGATAGAAGTGCTGTTTGACAAAAAAAATACCTGAATTTCAACAACCTGCCTTTGGAAGGCAGGTGTGGCCCTGATGTGTTAAATTTCAAAGTAGAGGTATCTGATAACAGCGGCCAAGACCAAGAAGCTACAAGAGACAAGAAAGGTTCCTTCCTCTACAGATTTCAGAGGAAGCAGGGCCCTGCCAACACCTTGATTTCAGTCTTTTAGCTTCCAGAATCGAGACAAGACATTTCTGTTGTTCTCAGCCACCCAGTTTATGGTACTTTGCTATGGCAGCCCTGGGAGGCTAATACAGTAACTGTTTGTCTTTTGGGCTGCCATAACAAAGTAGTATAGATTGGGTCACTTATAAACAACAGAAATTTATTTCTCACAGTTCTGGAGGCTGGGAAATCCAAGGTCAAGGTGTGGGCAGGTTCAGTGTCTGGTGAAGACCCACTTCTAGTTCATGTTTTTTCGCTGTGTCCTCACATGGTAGGAGAGGTGAGCGATCTCTCTGGGTCCTCTCTTATAAAGACACTCATCCTATTCAGCTCATCCTCATACCATCATCTTGGGGGTTAGGACTTAACATATGGAATTGCGGGAAGGGGGACACACAAATATGCAGTCCATTGCAGTCATTTAACTTTAAATCAGATAACCAGTCTCTTAATCAGTCAGCTGTACTTACTGACTATTCAGTGTGTGAGTTATCTGTGTGTGGGAGAGTGAGGATGAAGGGCACTGTATGAGGCCCCCGGGGTAGTTCTAGGCTCTCTGTTCTTGAGACTTCGCAATCTGGCAACTCAAAGTGTAGTCTCGAAATAGAATGAGGATTGCTCTTGGCTGAACAAATATTTAGGGATCACCCACCTTGAGGCATATTTATTTATTTATTTAAAGATTTTATTTATTTGGCAGAAAGAGACACAGCTAGAGAGGGAACACAAGCAGGGGGAGTGGGAGAGGGAGAAGCAGGTTTCCTGCAGAGCAGGGAGCCCTATGCAGGGCTTGATCCCAGGACCCTGGGATCATGACCTGAGCCGAAGGCAGATGCTTAACGACTGAGCCACCCAGGCGCCCTGAGGCATCTTTAAGTATGAAGAACGTATCAGAAGGGCATAAAGTAAGGATTGACTAATGCAGGTGAGACTCTGGGAGTTTGGGAACAATGGATACATGGATACCGTGAGCCTTGGATCCCTTTTGCACAGAGCCTGGTGGTTGGATGATTCCTTCACCACTAGTGAGGGCTGAGGGGCTGCGTCAGGGGAAGGATGGGGTGGGATTGTGAAATGAAAGGCCCAGTTCCCCATGTCCTGGGATTTGCTCTGCGGAGACTAAATATTGCTGAGGATTTGTGTGCACCAGAAGACATCGGTGGCCAAGATTCTAATCAAGGTCGTTTGCATAGTGATGTGAAGAGTACAAAAATTTCAGACTTTCAAATTTTCCTGTTGTCTTCTCTGTTTCCAGGTGGCTTTCCTATTTCATGGTGACAACTGATCACTTAATGTATCTTTAATGTGATCCTGAATGTTTTTAATGAACCAGAAAAATTAGAAAATGGTGGGAGACCCCATTAGGAAAATCTCTTAGTAAGAGTGCCATAAACTAGTTGAAGTTTTTTTTTTTCTTTCGTTTTCTTTCATTATCTTTTAGGTTAACTTAGTAGTCTTTTATCTGAGTAAAAATATAAAAATATTGAGGTTACTCTTTCTAACAGTAATAAAATCTTCGTTCCCTCTCTCTGAGCGCCATGTAACTCTTCGTACCTCCCATACACTTGGTGTCACCTGCAGCCTCCATTTTCTTTGATCACTTGCCTGCCTCGGTTCTGGGTGTTGTTCTCTCTGGCTATTACGTACAATGATTGTCACTCTAGCTTAGGAGGATTGGAGCTGAAATAAATTACATTTAGAACTGCTCGACCAACCACAAGGAAGATGAGGCCGGCGGCTTTCAGAATCATGACAGAGATGTTTGCAACCGGTGGCTCTCCATCTTCACTGAAGACAAATAGAAGGGGATGTGTAATGTTGCATCACAAAGGATTGGGATCAGCTGTGAGCAGAACTGCCTATGCAGAGTGCACTGCATCACTGAAAGGGCTTTTAAAGAAGAGGGGATGAGAGTCCTTTACTAGGTCAAAATCCCGTGTGTCATCTTGTAGGCCCATCTGCAGATAATTAGAAGGCTTTGACTGGCAGGCCTCCTGGTGGAAGCTGCCCTCCCCACACCGGACCTGTACACAGTGAGTACGTTGCACTTTTCTGCAGGGAGTTAGAACCAAGGGTTCAGGTCCCCCTGGACCAGCCATGCTCGTACGCGTCTCTGCATTCCCAGCCCAGGAGCCTTGAATCCGAGGCCTCCAGTGGAGGTACCTGGTACTTCCCAGGTGCCTGCCCTGAGACTTATGGGCTGCTCTGGCTGAGGCCCTTTTCCCCATGCTGACTGGGTATTTTTCTACTCCCGCTCTCTCCTCCTTACCCTCAATCCTCTGGGCTCATAAAAAGGCAGGAGCCTTTTGTTTGGGTAGTGGGATACTTCTCCTGTCATCTGACCCCTGCCTGGTGCTGTTTCATGGGGGAAAAACAGAACACTGGGATGCTGGCATCTTTGCCTCTTGCCTTCACTGTTGCAGTGAATGAATAAGGTCTCGAGTGTTACTTTCAGATTGGCTTGTTGTCCTCATTGACCATCTCAGCACCTGGAAGCTCAACTGGAGTTGGTAGAACTTTTGTGGATGATATTTTTAAAAGGTTTATTTATTTATTTGAGAGAGGGAAAGAGAGAGAGGGAGCAAGTGCAGGGTTGGGGAGGAGCAGAGGGAGAGGGAGAGGGAGAGAGAATCCTCAAGCCGACTCCCCACTGAGCACGGAGCGTGATGCAGGGCTCGATCCCATGACCCTGAGATCACGACCTGAGCCAAAATCAAGAGTCAGATGCTTCACCGACTGAGCCACCCAGGCACCCCTGGATGATTCTTAATGTAGATTCTTATCAACGAAGGCAAGAACTGCTACCTGGGGATGTGTGTGTACACACACTTGTGTGTGATATTCATCCACTCCTGTATTGAACAAATATTATTGACATGTATGTGCCAGGCACAGAGGAGACTGGGAATACAAATCTGAACAAGGCAAGAAAGGGCTCTGCCTACATGGAGGTGACATTCTATGGGGAGACTGCAACCAGTGAATAAATATACACAATAATTATGGATTGTGGTTGTATCTTGGAGAGAATAAGCAGGATTTTGTTAAAGTGATTGATGAAGGCAAGCTTCTCTAGGTTCGGTAGATGGAGAAGCTTTTCTAAGGATGTGTTATTGATACAGCATCTGGGGGTTGAGAAGAAATCAGCCCCATGAAGAGGGTGGGAAAATGTGTTCCATTTAGAGGGACCAACAGGTACAGGGACTATGAGGTGGGAAAATGCATGGCGTGTTCTAAGAATTCAGAAAGCCGTGCTGCCCTCGTTGTTACGTATTTTGAATGTTATGCCCGAGTGAGATCTCTGTAGCCCTTCCAGAATTTATAAATGCTTCGTTTTATTTTTGTGTGTATTTATACCCTTTCCAGTCCTCAAAAGAATTGAGGGGACTGATGAAATTTAAAAACTTTGAACAAAAGAGTGGAGGGAATGGGACAATGGGAAAATAAAGCCATGAAGAGTATAATTACTTCAGAAGAAGATTAATAACTGAAAGGGAATTGAAAGGGAAAAGCTTGGCTTGAGGAATGAATCAGGTCAGGGTCAGACTGTGTCCCCCAAGGGCAGTGTCTGGCTCTTAGCAGGTCAGTAGTTGGTGGTTGAATGAATACACTATTAGCGCAGACGTGTTCTCATAAATCTAGGCTTTGGCATGAAACTCTCAGGAGGAAGTACTTTGGGTTTGGGGGCTCGAGGGGGCAGGCGTAAATGTGACCTGGCCTACTTTGTAAACCTGAACTTGTGTTAGAGCAGGCCACTTACATGCAAGTACAGGTACCGAGGGACCCCTTCTTGCCAGTGAAATGCCAACACAGTGTAGAGAGAACAAGAGGATAGAGGGAGAAGTAGAAAGAAGAGGAATGTATGGAGACCATTAAAATATGAGTTTAAAGACTTCCGGAAGGAATTTCTTGGGTTCTTTCTTTTTTTTTTTTTTTAATTTTTTTATTGTTATGTTAATCCCCATACATTACATCATTAGTTTTAGATGTAGTATTCTATGATTCATTGTTTGTGCATAACACCCAGTGCTCCATGTAGAACGTGCCCTCCTCAATACCCATCAACAGGCTAACCCATCCTCCCACCACCCTCCCCTCTAGAACCCTCAGTTTGTTTTTCAGAGTCCATCATCTCTCATGGTTCGTCTACCCCTCCGATTTCCCCACCTTATTTTTCCCCTCCTGCTACCTTCTTTTTTTTTTTTCTTAACATATATTGCATTATTTGTTTCAGAGGTACAGATCTGAGATTCAACAGTCTTGCACAATTCACAGCGCTTACCAGAGCACATACCCTCCCCAGTGTCTATCACCCAGTCACCCCATCCCTCCCACCCCACCCCCGACTCCAGCAACCCTCAGTTTGTTTCCTGAGATTAAGAATTCTTCATATCAGTGAGGTCATATGATACATGTCTTTCTCTGTTTGACTTATTTCGCTCAGCGTATACCCTCCAGTTCCATCCACGTCATTGCAAATGGCAAGATCTCATTCCTTTTGATGGCTGCATAATATTCCATTGTATATATATACCACATCTTCTTTATCCAGTCATCTGTCGATGGACATCTTGGCTCTTTCCACAGTTTGGCTATTGTGGACATTGCTGCTATAAACATCGGGGTGCACGTACCTTTTCGGATCCCTACTTTTGTATCTTTGGGGTAAATACCCAGTAGTGCAATTGCTGGATCATATGGTAGCTCTATTTTCAACTTTTTGAGGAACCTCCATACTGTTTTCCAGAGTGGCTGCACCAGCTTGCATTCCCACCAACAGTGTAGGAGGGTTCCCCTTTCTCCGCATCCCCGCCAACATCTGTTGTTTCCTGACTTGTTAATTTTAGCCATTCTGACTGGTGTGAGGTGGTATCTCATTGAGGTTTTGATTTATATTTCCCTGATGCCGAGTGATGTTGAGCACTTTTTCATGTGTCTGTTGGCCGTTTGGATGTCTTCTTTGGAGAAATGTGTGTTCATGTCTTCTGCCCATTTCTTGATTGGATTCTTTGTTCTTTGGGTGTTGAGTTTGATAAGTTCTTTATAGATTTTGGATACTAGCCCTTTATCTGTTATGTCATTTGTAAATATCTTCTCCCATTCCGTCGGTTGTCTTTTGGTTTTGTTGACTCTTTCCTTTGCTGTGCAGAAGCTTTTTATCTTGATGAAGTCCCAATAGTTCATTTTTGCCTTTGCTTCCCTTGTCTTTGGGGATGTTTCTAGGAAGAAGTTGCTGCGGCTGAGGTGGAAGAGGTTGCTGCCTGTGTTCTCCTTTAGGAATTTGATGGACTCCTGTCTCACATTGAGGTCTTTCAACCATTTTGAGTCTATTTTTGTGTGTGGTGTAAGGAAATGGTCCAGTTTCATTCTTCTGCATGTGGCTATCCAATTTTCCCAACACCATTTGTTGAAGAGACTGTCTTTCCTGCTTTGTCAAAGATGAGTTGACCATAGAGTTGAGGGTCCATTTCTGGGCTCTCTATTCTGTTCCATTGATCTATGTGCCTGTTTTTGTGCCAGTACCATACTGTCTTGATGATGACAGCTTTGTAATAGAACTGGAAGTCTGGAATTGTGATGCCGCCAGCTTTGCTTTTCTTTTTCAACATTCCTCTGACTATGCGGGGTCTTTTCTGGTTCCATACAAATTTTAGGATTATTTGTTCCATTTCTTTGAAAAAAGTGGATGGTATTTTGATGGGGATTGCATTGAATGTGTAGATTGCTCTAGGTAGCATTAACATCTTCACAATATTTGTTCTTCCAATCCATGAGCATGGAACGCTTTTCCATTTCTTTGTGTCTTCCTCAATTTCTTTCATGAGTATTTTATAGTTTTCTGAGTACAGATCCTTTGCCTCTTTGGTTAGATTTATTCCTAGGTATCTTACGGTTTTGGGTGCAATTGTAAATGAGATCGACTCCTTAATTTCTCTTTCTTCTGTCTTGTTGTTGGTGTATAGGAATGCCACTGAATTCTGTGCATTGATTTTATATCCTGCCACTTTACTGAATTCCTGTATGAGTTCTAGCAGTTTTGGGGTGGAGTCTTTGGGGTTTTCCACATAAAGTATCATATCATCTGCAAAGAGTGAGAGTTTGACTTCTTCTTTGCCAATTTGGATGCCTTTTATTTCTTTTTGTTGTCTGATTGCTGTGGCTAGGACTTCTAATACTATGTTGAATAGCAGTGGTGATAGTGGACATCCTTGCCGCGTTCCTGACCTTAGGGGGAAAGCTCTCAGATTTTCCCCATTGAGAATGATATTTGCTGTAGGTTTTTCATAGATGGCTTTTATGATATTGAGGTATGTACCCTCTATCCCTATACTCTGAAG
>NW_023270854.1:46721702-46766969 GCF_011800145.1 Mirounga leonina | reverse complement strand
ACAGCGAATATCATTCTCAATGGGGAAAATCTGAGAGCTTTCCCCCTTGAGAATGATATTTGCTGTAGGTTTTTCATAGATGGCTTTTATGATATTGAGGTATGTACCCTCTATCCCTATACTCTGAAGGGTTTTGATCAAGAAAGGATGCTGTACTTTGTCAAATGCTTTTCCTGCATCTATTGAGAGGATCATGTGGTTCTTGTTCTTTCTTTTGTTAATGTATTGTATCACGTTGATTGATTTGCGGATGTTGAACCAACCTTGCAGCCCAGGGATAAATCCCACTTGGTCGTGGTGAATAATCCTTTTAATGTACTGTTGGATCCTATTGGCTAGTATTTTGGTGAGAATTTTTGCATCCATGTTCATCAGGGATATTGGTCTGTAGTTCTCCTTTTTGATGGGGTCTTTGTCTGGTTTTGGGATCAAGGTAATGCTGGCCTCATAAAATGAGTTTGGAAGTTTTCCTTCCATTTCTATTTTTTGGAACAGTTTCAGAAGAATAGGTATTAATTCTTCTTGAAGTGTTTGGTAGAATTCCCCTGGGAAGCCATCTGGCCCTGGGCTTTTGTTTTTTGGGAGATTTTTGATGACTGCTTCAATTTCCTTAGTGGTTATAGGTCTGTTCAGGTTTTCTATTTCTTTCTGGTTCAGTTTTGGTAGTTGATACATCTCTAGGAATACATCCATTTCTTCCAGGTTATCTAATTTGCTGGCATAGAGTTGCTCATAATATGTTCTTATAATTGTTTGTATTTCTTTGGTGTTGGTTGTGATCTCTCCTCTTTCATTCATGATTTTGTTGATTTGGGTCATTTTTCTTTTCTTTTTGATAAGTCTGGCCAGGGGTTTATCAATCTTGTTAATTCTTTCAAAGAACCAGCTCCTAGTTTCGTTGATCTGTTCTACTGTTCTTTTAGTTTCTATTTCATTGATTTCTGCTCTGATCTTTATGATTTCTCTTCTCCTGCTGGGTTTAGGCTTTATTTGCTGTTCTTTCTCCAGCTCCTTTAGGTGTAGGGTTAGGTTGTGTACTTGAGACCTTTCTTGTTTCTTGAGAAAGGCTTGTATTGCTATATACTTTCCTCTTAGGACTGCCTTTGCTGCATCCCAAAGATTTTGAATACTTGTGTTTTCATTTTCATTTGTTGCCATGAATTTTTTTAATTCTTCTTTAATTTCCTGGTTGACCCATTCATTCTTCAGTAGGATGCTCTTTAGCCTCCATGTATTTGAGTTCTTTCCAACTTTCCTCTTGTGATTGAGTTTTAGTTTCAAAGCATTGTGGTCTGAAAATAGGCAGGAAATGATCCCAGTCTTTTGGTATCGGTTGAGACCTGATTTATGACCTAGGATGTGATCTATTCTGGAGAATGTTCCATGGGCACTAGAGAAGAACGTGTATTCCATTGCTTTGGGATGGAATGTTCTGAATATGTCTGTGAAGTCCATTTGGTCCAGTGTGTCATTTAAAGTCTTTATTTCCTTGTTGATCTTTTGCTTAGACGATCTGTCCATTTCAGTGAAGTCCCCCATTATTATTGTATTGTTGTCAATGTGTTTCTTTGCTTTTGTTATTAATTGCCTTATATAATTGGCTGCTCCCGTGTTAGGGGCATAGATATTTACAATTGTTAGATCTTCTTGTTGAATAGATCCTTTAAGTAGGATATAGTGTCCTTCATCATCTCTTATTACAGTCTTTGGTTTAAAATCTAATTTGTCTGATAGAAGGATTGCCACCCCAGCTTTCTTTTGGTGTCCATTAGCATGGTAAATGGTTTTCCACCCCCTCACTTTCAATCTGGGGGTGTCTTTGGGTCTAAAATGAGTCTCTTGCAGACAGCATATCGATGGGTCTTGTTTTTTAATCCAATCTGATAGCCTGTGTCTTTTGATTGGGGCATTGAGCCCATTTACATTCAGGGTAACTATTGAAAGATAGGAATTTAGTGCCATTGTATTGCCTGTAAGGTGACTGTTACTGTATATTGTCTGTGTTCCTTTCTGGTCTATGTTGCTTTTAGGCTCTCTCTTTGCTTAGAGGACCCCTTTCAAGATTTCTTGTAGGGCTGGTTTCGTGTTTGCAAATTCCTTTAGTTTTTGTTTGTCCTGGAAGCTTTTTATCTCTCCTTCAATTTTCAATGACAGCCTAACTGGATATAGTATTCTTGGCTGCATATTTTTCTCATTTAGTGCTCTGAATATATCCTGCCAGTCCTTCCTGGCCTGCCAGGTCTCTGTGGATAGGTCTGTTGCCAATCTAATGTTCCTACCATTGTAGGTTACATATCTCTTCTCCCGAGCTGCTTTCAGGATTTTCTCTTTGTCTCTGAGACTCGTAAGTTTTACTAGTAGGTGTTGGGGTGTTGACCTATTTTATTGATTTTGAGAGGGGTTCTCTGTGCCTCCTGGATTTTGATGCCTGTTTCCTTCCCCAAATTAGGGAAGTTCTCTGCTATAATTTGCTCCATTATACCTTCTGCCCCTCTCTCTCTTTCTTCTTCTTCTGGGATCCCAATTATTCTAATGTTGTTTCGTCTTATGGTATCACTTATCTCTCGAATTCTGCCCTCGTGATCCAGTAGTTGTTTATTTCTCTTTTTCTCAGCTTCTTTATTTTCCATCATTTGGTCTTCTATATCACTGATTCTCTCTTCTGCCTCATTTATCCTAGCAGTTAGCGCCCCCATATTTGATTGCATGTCATTAATAGCCTTTTTGATTTCTACTTGGTTAGATTTTAGTTCTTTTACTTCTCCAGAAAGGGTTTCTCTAATAACTTCCATGCTTTTTTCAAGCCCAGCTAGTATCTTTAAAGTGATGATTCTGAACTGTAGATCTGACATCATACTAATGTGATCAAATATGATCAGGCTGGTATATAGATCAGTGCCACACACTAGATTTTGGGTGTATTTTGGTCTGTTAGAAGAAAGTGCCTCCCAAAATTTTAAAGAAAGAAAAACTTATATATGTACAAAAATAAGGGTTGATATGATGAAGGGATGGAATGTGACTGTAAAGATGGAAATTATAAAAAATTTTATAAAAGGAATTGATAAGAAGTTGTTTGAAAAAGAAAGAAGAGGATTAAAAAAAAAGAAAAAAAAAGGGAGAGAATGTGATCAGGCAGGGGAGTAGAAAAAAACATACACTAGATATTTAGGGTATATTTTGATCTGTTAGAAGAAACGATCTCAAAATTTTAAAGAGAGAACAACTTATATATATATGCCAAAAATACGGGTAACTACTATGAAGGGATAGAATATGACTCTAAAAATGAAAAATAAAAATGTTTTTTAAAAAAGGGATTGATAAGACGTTGGTTGAAAAAGGGAAAAAGAAAAATTCAAAAAAAAAAAAAAGACAGTTAAAAAAAAAATAACTTTGAAAGACTAAAGAATCATGGTAGAAAAGTCATGAATTCTATGTGCAGTATTCCCCTATCGCTGGAGTTCTGCCATTCTCATTGATCGGTAAACTTGGTCTTGGCTGGCTGTTCTCCTGATCTTCTGGGGGAGGGGCCTGTTGCTGTGGTTCCCAAATGTCTTTGCCGGAGGCGGAATTGCCTCGCCCTTACCCCGTCCCGGCTAAGTAATCTGCTCGGGTTTGGTCTCCGGGGCTTTTGTTCCCTGCGAGCTTTCCGTACAGTTTTGGAGGCAGAGAGTGAAAATGGCGGCCTCCCAGTCTCTGCCCTGGAGGAGCCGAGAACTCGGGGCCCCGCTCCTCAGTGCACCCCCAGAGAAAAGCCGTCAGTCACTCCCGTCTCCCCGGTCTCCGGCCGCACTCTGTGCTCACCCGGCCTGTGACCGTGCGTTTCTATCTCTGGCACCCGACCCCGGGTGGAGTCTCCAAACCCAACGGATCCCTGTGGTGCACTCCTGCTCGGCTCCTCCTGGGGGAGGAAGGTGAGTCTCCCCGGATCTGCCGCTTGTTGGGTCCCTGCTGGAGGAGCAGGGGCCCGACTCTGCTGCGGATCACAGTTTATGGCAACCCCGAGCTGAGAGCCTGCGCCTGGGCTCCGTCTCTGCAGCTGGCTTCCCTGCTCCAATACCTGGGAGCTCTGCCGCACTCAGGCACCCCCGGTCTTTCTGTGACCCTGAGGGTCCTGAGACCACACTGTCCCACGAGGGTTCCACCCCCCACTTAGCCACTGGAGTGACATCCCTCAGTGGAGCAGACTTCTAAAAGTTCCGATTTTGTGCTCCACGGCTCTATCACTTGCCAGAAGCGGCTGACGGAGGCCCCTCCCCCGCCATCTATCCTTCTTGGGTTCTTTCAAGAAGGAACCAGTTGGTCCTGGAATCCCCAAAAATAGATTGTATGGTGTCAGAATTAAGAGCATGGCTTTGGAATTAATAGAGCTTGCTTTGAAAGCATCTCTTCCTCAGGATGTGATCCTGAATGAGTTATGTTACCTCTGTGAACCTTGGTGTCATCTTCTGTAAAATGGAGATATAATACCATTTAGTTCACAAGGTTATTCTGAGGATTATATGAAGTAAACCATATGCACCTGGGACATAGTTAGTGTTTAATAGATGGTAACAAGGTGGTTGGGGAAGTAGAAATATCAAGGCCTTGATAAAGAGGCCAAATGTGGATTAGGAGAGGGAGACATAGTTCTGGTGAAACCTCTTTTGAATGGAAGGAAATCAGCAAGAAGCCTGTTGTGGCCAGTAGAATGACCATCATTTTCTTTCTTTGCTCTCTGATTTGGCCACAATGGGAAGATAAGCAAGGAAGGTTGGTACCTGAGGAATCTCTGAAATGGGAGAGGCACCATCTAAAGATGGGAGAGCTGAGTTGAGCATGAGTGGTGCTTCCTGGCCAGAGCAGATAAGTGGTTAGAGGTTAGGAGCTGGGAATGGGCTCTGGGCGCCCTGATGGGTGGAACAAGTAGATTTCCATTAGAGGAGAAAAAGGTGGTCTAGATTTAGTTACACTGTGCTTTTTTTTTTTTTTTTAACATTTTATTTATTATTTGAGAGAGAGAGCAAGAGTGAGAGGCAGAGGGAGAAGCAGACTCCCCGCTGAGCAGGGAGCCTGACACTGGGCTCGATCCCAGGACCCCGAGATCAGGACCTGAGCCGAAAGGCAGAAGCCCAACTGACTGAGCCACCCAGGCGCCCCTACACTGTACTTTCTAATGTGTTCAGTGACAAGAGTGTAAGTCTGCAATTTTCTGTTGTTCTTGAACATCAGGAGTTTAGCTTCTGACATAAAAGTTAAAATTACACACACACACACCTTTTCCCTCTGGGGAGAGAGGGCCATAGTTTGGGATTACTGCTCCTCCTTATCACTAATTAACTCGTTTATCACTTTCTAGTATATTTCCTGAAGTGAGTAACAAAATAGTTTGTGCCATTTTTATTTCTTAACTAAATGAACAAATATTAAGTGCCTACCTTGAGCCAGAACCTTGTGTTCTAGGCGGTGAGCAAGTCCCTGCGCTCAAGGCACTTGCAATGCAATAAGGATGATAGACAGCAAAACCAGCAAATAAGTGCTTCCTGCTCAGAAGAAGAGAAAGCAAAGACGGTAGAAAGAGATGGCAGAGTGCAGCACGGCTTTTGTTGGAGAGGACAGGGAAGGCCTCTCGGAAAAGGGACTTAAGTCTGGGAAAGCATATTCTCGGGAGAGGGAAGAGCAAGTGCAAAGACCCTCAGGCAGGACCGTGCTTGGCGTCAATGAGGAACAGCAAGAGCATCAGTGTGGGTCAAGGGGAGTGAGTGAGGGGAAAGTGGAGGGCTGTTTGTCTCCTGCTGGGAGTGATCCAGTAGAGGGCTATGTAGAGATGCAGGAGAGTGTGTGTGTTTAGGGGGTGAAATTGCAGACGTAAAGCCCTTGAGCAGGCAGGAGGGGCAGATTCCGCGTGTGGGGAGGAGGGGGGCAGGCAGGGGAACATTGGAGAACAGACAGCTTCTCCACAGCCATGGGAGACAAGGCAGGTGTGTGGGCACACATGCAGGGAGGTTTGTGGATTAGGAAGATGAGCGAATTCAGCGAATTCATCCGGAGAAGGGAAGAGGAAGGAGGAGGTTTGAGGAGCATCGAGAATGTGTAAAATAATTCCTAGGAGAGTAAAAGAGGGAATACAGTGAAACACTGTGCCAATATAGAAAAAACACAATTCTCCGTTGTCTGGGGGTAGAGAGAAGCATCTTCCTTTACCTGGTCAGACCTGACTCACAGGCAGGCGTGAGCCAGGGGGACACGTTTCTCTAGCCAAGGCCAAATCTCTGAGGTGCCCACAGATTCGCGGCTTCTTGCTGCTGCAGGACAGCTACTGCCCCTCCCCCCGGACTCCCCCTTCCCGCCCCCACCTCCCACCCCCCAGCATCCCTCCCGGGTTTCCTGTCTTGGCTACACCACTTAGGCAAGCTCCTCAACCTCTTTGAGCCTCTGCCTCCTTATCTGTAAAAGGGCCAAATGATTGAACTCATCTTAATAGATTTATCATGAAAGTCCAGTCACCATGTGCCAAGTGCAAGGTGCTCTGTCTGGCGGGTGGATGTTTCCTTTTGTCATCACCACCATCAATGTAGCTTCTTCTGTGACTGCGGCTGCAAGATGGGTCTCTAGCAGCACACTCCGCCTGTGCCTGTCACTGCTGCCTCTGTGGTCCCTGACTGCAGGGGCCGGAAGAATCAGCTGAGGGGCTTGCTAAAAATTCCGATTCTTCCCCCCACCAGAGACACAGCCTTGATATAGGGATTCAGGACCTGAAATCTGCATTTTAAACAAACAACCCGGGGGTCGAATGTTCTCCACGTCAGGGCTCCATTTATGGATGATGATCTCGTTGAATTTTCACAGCCACTACATACAATTGGAGGATTAGCCCATTTTAACAAAGGGAAAAAGGACCTAAAGGGAAACTAAATAAGTCAACCAATATATAAAGGTTATCTATATATCTATCTATGTATCTATCTATCCATCCAAGTAGGATTTAAACCCCAAGATTTTACTCCAAAATGTATCTCTTTGATATGAGTTAAAAGCAAAAAAACCCCCAGAATTTGGCTTGGAGGGACACAGTTTTCTAGTAATAAATGTAAATTTTGCAGACATTTTCTAATTTGCCTTAAAAAAAAATATCTGGAATCAAGCTTGAGTCCTATGGATCTCTCCAGTCCTTGCCTCCAGGAGCCCCGCACGCTAGAGATGCGTGCTCTGCCCACCGTGGGGTGAAATCTGTTGGGGGCCCCGTAGAGCTGGGTACTCTCCTGGGCTGTGTAATGGCCCTTCACCCATCTGTCAGATGTACAGGTCTGCAGGAAACGGGCAGAACTGCCTGTCTTAATCATTGGTGACCATGCTGATGTGCTTGTGGGCCTCTCAGAAGGGACGATGTTCTGAACAAAGTCTGGGAAGGAGCAATCTTAAGTTTGGAATGGGTGCACTCCAGAATGTTCTCCACATCAGGGCTCCAGCTGGCTTGGGTTGGGGCACTTGAGACAGTGCCTTTAAGGCACATGGCCTCAGGAACCTTGCGAGTGATGGCTGGGAGGAAGGTTCAGGGTGGCATGAATGTGCTAATACATCATGGGGCTCTTGGCAGCCGAGTGTGGTTCGAGGCTGCCGTTGCTGGGTTTTCTGAGCCTGCCATGAGGGCGTGCATCCACGCGTCCGTCAGACAGGGTGCTTTCCCGAGCTGGGTCTCTTTCCCAGGTCATGGGCAGGTGTGTGGAAAGTTACGTAAGTGCTGTTTCAGTGCGGCCTCACCTTCCATCCAAGTGTAGGACGGAGCTCTTTGATGGAGCTTGCAGCTGGATCAGGATGGAAGGCGTTCTGGCTGGGAGAAACATCACCAGACCACACACGGGTCCTGGTTCCGGCCCGTCCTGGCTGTGAGGTTTGAGGTGAGGCACTTCACCTCTCTGAGCCTTCCCTTCTTCGCCTTTAAGTTTTGAATACCTTGGTATAAGCCTGAGAGTGTCGTGAAGGTTAAGCAAAGTAAAGCATGGCATGCCTCTCCTGGGTTTAAATATCCCCGGGCTAGCTTGATTCCAGCACCTTTTGGTATTATGTGGTGTTTGAGCTACTTCTCTTCTCTCTTGCTACATTTCTTTAGGGCCAGGGGCAAACTCTTAGTGTTTGTTTGCTTGTTTTTATCTCCAAATCCAAATTAGTGCTCTACACATTGTAAGCAATTCTAAGAAGTTGAATAAATGAATGAGGGTTCACACAATAAAATTATATTAGGGAGCACTGCTGTAATCAACCTCTAGTTTCTTAGAACAATACAGTTTTATACTGTGGATTGAGATGGGAAGCATTATATATGAGAGATTTTCAGTTAAGGAGAATCATCAACAATGTTAGGAACTAGGAGAGACTTTTTTCCATCCTTCTGAAAAAACATAGGTTCTTTCGTGGGTCTCTGAAACATTGGCTTATCTTCCAGGGCCTTCCAACCTTAGATCTAAACTCTGTCTTGTTATTTATTTGAACAGTTCTGTCCCCTTTCCTTCTAGCCCCTTCTGTTATATTTGCTATCTCTCATATGACTAGGCTAATAATAGTCTTGACACAATTCAGAGTATGCGTCCCTTGTCCTTATTTCCAAGATAAGTCCCTTGTCCTTGTCTTTTAGTATTCTCATCTCTGTCTGGAATACAGAGTAGGTGACCAGCACAGGTTTGTCGCACGGATGGGTGAATAATCGAATACAAGCGTGAAAGAATCCTCTGTTCTCTCTGTCCTCCTCTTCTCTGACTTCTCTCAGTTTTGGTCCTGTTTTATTTATTTATGGCTATTTTTAAAATACTGGACCTCAGATGCAGAGTTGGATTATGGATTATTCACAACCCTCAGTTTATGACATGCTTTTATCATTGGTCCTTGCGTCATCTGCTTTAATGTATGTGTGGATGGATGGATTTTAAATAATATAACAAGCCCCCATGTACTTGCCACCAAAACCAGATTAGGGCCTTGATAATAACTTATGTCTAACCATATGGTTTCCTCACTTCCCATCCCTCTGTTTCTCACAGTCTGGGGTAGCCATCATCCTGAATCCTTTATTAATCTTTCCTTTGCTTTCCTTTTTTTTTTTTTAAAGATTTTTATTTATTTATTTGACAGAGAGAGGCACAGCGAGAGAGGGAACACAAGCAGGGGGAGTGGGAGAGGGAGAAGCAGGCTTCCCGCTGAGCAGGGAGCCCGATGTGGGGCTCGAACCCAGGACCCTGGGGTCATGACCTGAGCCGAAGGCAGACGCTCAACGACTGAGCCACCCAGGCGCCCCTCTTTGCTTTCCTTTTTATATAGTTTTATTATATCTATCTTCCTAAAAAGTGTTTCTCATTTTGATTGCTCTTAACTTTATATCATGCTCCCCCCATTTGTTATATTGCTAAGATTCATCCATATTCTTTCATGTTGTAAAATATATTCATTTATTCATTTTGGTCATTTATTCATCCATTGCGGGAATATACTGCCATGATTCATTCACATTGATGGGGCTGGGTCATTAGGTTATTCCCAGGATTTTGCTCTTGTGAACAGTGCGTCTATGAATATTCTTGAACATGATGTCATCAAGTTGTGTAAGAGTTTATGGGTTAAGAGTTTATGTGTAAGAATTACTGGGTCATAGGAAATGTGAATTTTCAAAGTTATAAGATAATGCCAAAATAACTTCCAAAGTCTCTACACCAATTCATACTCCTACCACATCCTTTCCAGTGCTAGTTATCCTCAAATTTTGAACTTGGGCCTTTTGAATGGATATAAAAGAGTATTACACTGTGGTCTACCCTGATCACTAATGATGGTGAGAGTGAACATTTCTTTGAATGTTTATGGATGTATGTGTTTCCTCTTCTGTAAAATGCCCATTCCTACTTTCACCCTTTTTTCTGTTGATCTGTTTATACTTTCCTTATTGATCTGCAGAAGTTTGGTGTGTATTTCTGACGAGAATTCTTTGTTGATCTTATGTTCTTTGTTTAGGTATTGATTCTTATGTAACAACACCCCAAAACTTGGGCTGATTGGGCTCAGCTGGGTGGTTCTTCTGCCCCATGTGGTGTCAGCTGGAATAACTCAGTTGTACTCAGTAGGTGCCTACGTAGAACTGGGGGATCCAAGAAGGCTTCACTAATGTGTCTGGGGTCTCGGTGCTCTTCCATGCATCCACACCATTTGGTTAGCATGGGCTTTCTCATAGCATGGTGATTTGGGGGTAGCTGGACTTTTTACCTGGAGGCTGGCTTGCAAGAAGCAGACTCTGCCAGTCCTTTTAAAGCCTCTGCTCAAAAACTCCAGAATGATACTTCTGCAAATAATAAAGCCAGTCTGGATTCAAGAGGAGAGAATAACCTCCAGGGAGAATAGCCTCCACTTCTTGATAAGTGAGGTGGTGGACACACACATGGAGAAGGAATTGATGGCAGCCATCATGAGACACTGTCTGCCACTTGTATGCCGTGAATATCTTCCAGTTTGTAACTTTTCTTTCTACTTCTTTAAGGTGAACCAATATTCTTTTTTAAAAATTTTTATTATTTTAAAATTTTATATTATTTTATTTTATATCAGAGAGAGAGAATGTGTGAGAGAGTGGGTGGGGGAGGGGGCAGAGGGAGAGAGAGAATCTTAAGCAGGCTCCAAGCCCAGCATGGAGCCCAATGTGGGGCTCGATCTCACGACCCTGAGATCATGAGCTGAGCCAAAATCAGGAGTCGAACACTTAACCAACTGAGCCACCCACGTGCCCCTAAGGTGAACCGACATTCTTAATTTTGATCTATCTCTTCTTTTGTAACCAATGCTTTCTTGTTTAAGAAATCTTTCCTTGCTCCACATTCTAAAAGATATTCCCGGATATTTTGCACTAATTGGTTTTAAAGTTTATTTCTGACATTAAGTCCTTAATTCATCTGAAGCTGATTTTTGTCTGTGGCTTGAGTAGGAATTTGATTTTATTGTTTTCTATTGGATATGGATTAGCTTTTCCCACTGACCTGATGTACCACCTCTGTTATATACTAAGGTTTCCAAAATGCGTGGGTCTGTTTGGGGCTCTTTTCTGTCCTGTAGGGCTGTTTCTCTCATCTTGCTCTGTTTTAATTATGACAGCTTCATAATAAGCCCTGATACCTTGAAGGGCAAGTTTCATCCTTCCTGGTCTTCCTGTTCAGCAATATCCTGGCTTTTCTTGGTTCTTTACTAGTCCATATAACTTTTAGAATTATCGTGCTCCAAGAGAATCTCTATTGAGATTTTTATTGGACTTTTTTTTTTTTTAAGATTTTATTTATTTATTTATTTGAGAGAGAGAAAGAGAGAGAGAAATAGCATGAGAGGGGAGAGGGTCAGAGGGAGAAGCAGGCTCCCTGCCGAGTGGGGAGCCTGATGTGGGACTTGATCCCAGGACCCTGGGATCATGACCTGAGCCGAAGGCAGTCGCTTAACCAACTGAGCCACCCAGGTGCCCGAGATTTTTATTGGACTTGTATTGACTTTATAGATCAACTTTGGGGGAGAATTGATAAGTTTTTTTATATTATCCTACCCAAGAAAACAGTCATTTCATTTGTTTAGATTTTAGAGATTCTTTTAATTAATTTTGTTTCTTAAATTCCCTATATGAGTGAAATCATATGGTATTTGTCTTTCTCTGTCTGACATATTTCACTTAGCATAATACCCTGTAGGTCCATCCATGTTGTTGCAAATGACAAGATCTTGTTCTTCTTTGTGGCTGAGAAACATTCCATTGTATATACATACATTCCACATCTTCTTTATCCATTCATCTATTGATGGACATCTGAGTGGCTTCCATATCTTGGCTATTGTAAATAATGCTGTAATAAGCTCAGGGGTGCATATATCTTTTCACATTAGTGGGTTTTTTTTCTTTGGATAGATACCCAGTAGTGGAATTACTGAATCATATGATAATCCTATTTTTAATTTCTTGAGGAACCTCCATACTGTTTTCCAAAGTGGCTACACCAATTTGCATACCCACCAACAGTGCATGAGGGTCCCTTTTTCTCCACATCCGCGCCAACACTTGGATTTCTAGTCTTTTTGAGTCTAACCATTCTGACGGGGTGCTGGTGGTGACATTTCTCTTCACCCCCTCCCCTCCCAGTCTAGATAGCCAGGCACTTTTGGGAACCAGTGGGAACCCTCTCCACTTATCTTGCTAACACCATGTGCCCCACCCTTGTGTTCCCCTGCAGATGTGTCCCATCCACACTACCCCATTTGGTATGTGTCCCTCCAAAGCCACTTCTGCCCTGACACACCCTGCAAACAACCTGAGCAGGGACCAGCACCACTCCAAAGTGACTCCTGCCCTGGGGAGGGGGGAAGATAACCACACACACCGATGCATCTGCAGTCCCAGCAGCCGCTCCTTATAACTAGCAGCAGAGAGAGAGCACCCTGGTCATCAGTGTGACTACGGCCTCACAGACAGACGGGGGCAGGCAGCTGGTGTGACTGAGTGCGCTGCCCACCAACAAAAACCTCTCAGGGGACATCACAGGAAGCATGTCCTGCAGTTCGGTGTGATCGCAATCCCGGCAGATGGACTGACAGCAGACATCTGGTCTGACGGCTGACACTGCCCACCTAGGAGCCTGCAGCATCCCCAGATAGGCCTCCTACCAGCACAGGGACCAAGCCCTGCCCGGCATGCCCCCAACAGGCAAAGCGGGCCATTGCAGCTGACTGGACTGAAGACAGACGTGGTTCAGCTGCAACAGGAGGCTGCATGTAGCCCCCCGTAGGAGACATCCCTGCAGCACCTGGTTCTGGTGAACGGGGGTATTGCACTATAGGGCACCACAGGACCTCTTCTTCTTAGACCAATGGCAGGGAAGAATGTATGTTACTGACTATCCACAATGTCTAATAAACCGGAGTAGATAGTAGCTGCTAGATGGGGAGGAGAGTTACAAGGTGGTGGTTGACATACTATTTCTGGGGCCCCAGGCTTGGGTCTTGGTTCTTACTATTTACAGTTGGGTGATTCTTGGGAAAATTACTTATTCACTGTGTTTCCTCAGCTGTAAAATAGAGGTGATGGCCTTAGGGTGCAAATGTGAAGTACATGGTGCCCGGTGCATAATCGGTGCTCTATAAATCCTCACTTTATTTGTTAATGTAATTATTTGAAAATTGAGAATCACCGAAACAACACAAAAAGCAACATTTCTATTCCTTATATCTTCATTATGGAGATGAAGATAAATGTAGATCATAAGCAGCCACATCCTTGGAAGAGATTTGCTTCTAACTACATGTAAATCTTCTAACCTTGGAGGAGCAATAATATAATTCCCTTATCAAATAATTAAATTGGTAAAATTCCCTCTGGGAAAGAATGGGAAAAATAAAGATCATTGAAAGGAAAAAAATCCATAAATGTTTAGATGTCTTAGCTTAGTTATTACACTTTATTATGATAAAATTTTTATAGAAAGAACCCCCCCCTTTTTTTTTAAGAATTGCTGATGGGATCATTCTTTTATTGGGCTTCTAGGTGGTGTGAGGCAATGTGCTGGCTGAAGTGTGGTGACAAGCAGGACACAAGCATGGTCTCTGATCTCAGGAACTCAGGGGGCTGCTTAGCCCAATGTGCGGCTTCTGAGTTACATAAGTCTCTTTATAGAATGTCAAGAGATAAAGTTGTACATAATATGTCTCCACGTACGAGAGACTCCTCAGTTACACACTCGATGGAAACATTTGGTTTTCACATTTGGTTACACACCAGGATCAAATTTATCTTTGAACACTTAATTAACTTTCAAGAGGCTTGCCAGGGACAGATCTACCATCGTGTCACAGAACATTCCTGGGAAGACCGTGGCTATAAGTTTGCTTCTTTAAACGCCCTCCTAGATGGTGGTGATGCTCTGAGGTAATTTAATTGGGGAGCAAAGCAGTTCAGTGTGTGAAGCCCACGGCTGGTTAAGCATGATCTTTTGACCCAGTTAAAATGTAATCAATATATAGGTAAGGCTTTTTAGGCAGTAATGGCTGTAAAATTCTGCATCGCAAACAAAACAAAACAATAAAGAATTTGCCTACCAAGAAGAATAATTCAGTAAGAAGATGAGATGATATCAGTAGCATCAGAATTTAGTAAAGATGATGATACCAAATAGATATCACTCCAGGTGAAAATGGATTCTCATTTATCTATGGGGTTAACTCTCAACTTCTCACTTTGGTATCCTCAGCCAAGACATGATCTCCCCACTTACCTTTCAAGCCTAGTTTTCGATTACTTACGCTGTTGTTAAACTGGACCAACTGGCCTCCGTGCCTTTGCTCATGCCTGTGCCTCCCCCTGGAACCCCTTCCCTGTTTGCTGGTCACTGACAGTTACCAGAGCCCTGTCCATCCTCACCGGCGACTTAATCCCACCTCTTGCACCCTGTTTCCTGAGCCCGGGGCATACGTATCACCTGAGACCCGGGCCTCTATACTCTTGCCGTATCCCGCTTTCCTTACTGTTATTTGTCTCCTTATCGCCTCCACTGGGACCGCGGACGGGGATTCTCTTTGTATCCTAGTGCCTGACCCGGAAATTGCAGAGGAAAACGTAAAGAGTAAAAAGGATTTGCTGAAGGAAAACATCTTTGCATCTCAGGTACAACAGGTTCTTCTTAAAATGTCATATAGGACGAGGAAATCATAGCTGTTACACATGGGAGATAAATATGATATGTGTCCTAGAAACATTATAAACAGAGGTATAAACAGGTGATACGGTTTAAGATTAAGTGAAAAAGAAAAAGCCTTACTACTGTCTTCAGAATACATTATGATCAATGTCAACAGCTGACATCTCTAAGCTGTGTAAAGTGGTCTCTTGTTTCAGTTAGCTCTTTACTAAATTGATAGGAAAAATTACTTGAAAATAAAAAAAGAGCTTTTTTTTTTTTTTTTCCTTCTCCAGGGCCAGTTCTGTGACTATTGCAATTCTGAGGACCCCAGGAAAGCACATCCAGTCACCAACGCAGTTGATGGATCCGAGCGATGGTGGCAAAGTCCTCCTCTCTCCTCGGGCACACAGTACAACAAAGTCAATGTCACCTTGGATCTAGGGCAGGTGAGTGATGCTTCCAACCGGAAAGGGGGAAGGTAGTTTGGATCATTGTTTCTGTGGTTATTTCTGAAATAATAATAATTATATTAAAAACCAAACATCAGTTTTAATTCTCTAATCGTTGTGAAGCCTGTTACATTAATATTTGCATTCCTCCAGTTCAGCCTGTCATGATGCAGACACCCATACCTGTTTATCAAGAGTTAAAAATAGTCAAAAATAGTTTTACTGGCAAAGATATTATTACTATTATTTAGATTTTATTTATTTGACAGAGAGAGGCACAGCGAGAGAGGGAACACAAGCAGGGGGAGTGGGAGAGGGAGAAGCAGGCTTCCCGCCAAGCAGGGAGCCCGATGAGGGGCTCGATCCCAGGACCCTGGGATCATGACCTGAGCCAAAGGCGGACGCTTAACGACTGAACCACCCAGGCACCCCTATTATTATTATTTTTTATTATGATAAAGTACACACGACATAAAATGTACCATCTTGGAACTAGAGGGTATTATGCTAAGCGAAATAAGTCAATTAGGGAAAGATAAGTATCATATGATCTCACCGATATGAGGAATTTGAGAAACAAGACAGAGGACCATAGGGGAAGGGAGGAAAAAATGAAACAAGATGAAACCAGAGAGGGAGACAAACCATAAGAGACTCTTAATCTCAGGAAACAAACTGAGAGTTGCTGGAGTGGTGGGGTGTGGGAGGGATGGGGTGGCTGGGTGATGGACTTTGGGGAGGGTATGTGCTATGGTGAGCGCTGTGAATTGTGTAAGACTGATGAATCACAGACCTGTACCTCTGAAACAAATAATACATTATATGTTAAAAAAAAAAAGAAGATAGTAGGAAGGGAAAAATGAAGGGGGGGAAATCGGAGGGGGAGATGAACCATGAGAGACTATGGACTCTGAGAAACAAACTGAGGGCTTGGGGGGGTGATGGGTTAGCCTAGTGATGGATATTAAGGAGGGCATGTATTGCATGGAGCACTGGGTGTTATACGCAAACAATGAATCATGGAACACTACATCAAAAACTAGTGATATACTGTATGGTGACTAACATAACATAATAAAATAAAATTTAAAAAAAGTACCATCTTAGACATTTTATTTTTATTTTTTAAAAAGATTTTATTTATTTATTTAAAGAGAACATGAGTGGGGGGAGGGGCAGAGGGAGAGAGAGAATCTCAAGCCGACTCCGTGCTGAACGTGGAGCCCGACATGGGGTTTGATCCCATAACCCTGAGATCATGACCTGAGCTGAAATCAAGAGTCGGACACTTAACCGACTGAGTCACCCAGGTGCTCCCCATCTTAGACATGTTTAAGTGTATAGTTCGGTAGCCTTAAGTTCACATTGTCGTGCAACCAGTCACGAGAACTCTTTTTCATCTTGCAAAACTGGCACTCTGTGCCCATTAAACGACAACTCCTTATTCTCCTTTGTCCCCAGCCCCAGGCAACCATCATTCTACTCTTTCTGTGAATTGGGCGACCCTAGACACCTCATAGAAGTGGAATCCTACAGTATCTGTCCTTTGTGACTGGCTTACTTCACTTAGCGTCTCCAGGGTTCCTCTATGTCGCAGCATGTGTCTGAATTTCCTTCCTTTTTAAGCCTAAATAACGTTCCATTGTATGTATGCCTCACATTTATTTTATTTATTTATTTTTTTTTTTAAAGATTTTATTTATTCATTTGAGACACAGAGATACAGAGAGAGAGAGAGAGAGAGAGAGAGCATGAGCAGGGAGAGAGACAGAGGGAGAAGGAGAAGCAGGCTCCCTGCTGAGCCAGGAGCCCGATGCGGGGCTCGATCCCAGGACCCTGGGATCATGACCTGAGCCGAAGGCAGATGCTTAACCATCTGAGCCACCCAGGCGCCCCCGCCTCACATTTATTTATCTCGTCATCTGTCAAGCGACACTTGAGTTGCTTCCATGTTTTGGCTCTTGTGAGTAATGCTGCTATGAACATGGGTATGACTAAGATATTTTTATGGCATTCTCTTTCCCGGAAATCCTGATTCTATGAACACTGACTACCATAGTTTTTGGCTTTGTTTGACCAGCTCGTGCACAAGAAAACCCAACTTTAGACCTATCCTCCTGTGGTATGCTAAAATGGCCCCTGGGATGCCTTCCTCTTAAGTGTACATGCCCAGCGTGATCCCCTCTGTTTCCAGTGTGGTGAGACTATGATAGAAGTCACTCCCTTGGTAAGGTGGCATTACATGACAAAAATGAAGGGATTTTGCTCATGTGTTTAAGGTCTCAAGTCAGTTGATCAACAGGGAGATTATCTTGGAGGATTTCTCCCTAATTAGGGGGGCTCTTAAAAGGGACTGAGCCCTACCGGAAGGAAGAGATCTGAAGCATGAGAAAATTTCCCACTGACCTTGAAGGGGAAAACTACCATATTATAAACTACCTATGGAGATGGCCACACGGCAAGGATTTAAGAATGGGTTCTAAAAGCAGAGAGCAGCCTCAGCTAACAGCTAGGAAAAAAGCAGGAACCTCAATCCTACAACCATAAGAAACTGGATTCTGGGGCGCCTGGGTGGCTCAGTTGGTTAAGTGACTGCCTTCGGCTCAGGTCATGATCCTGGAGTCCCAGGATCAAGTCCCACATCGGGCTCCCTGCTCAGCAGAGGGTCTGCTTCTCCCTCTGCCCTCTTCCCTCTCGTGCTCTCTGTCTCTCATTCTCTCTCTCTCAAATAAATAAAATCTTTAAAAAAAAAAAAAAAGAAAGAAATTGGATTCTGCCAACAACATGTGCAAACTTGGAAGTGGGTCTTTCCAGGCATCTGGCGAAAGCCTGATTGCAGCCACCATGGCCAGACTCCTGAAATACAGAACTGAAAGATCATAAAGGGCTTTGTTTTAAGCCACTAAATTTGTGTTCATTTGTTAAGCAGCAATAGAAAAACAAATGCACCTTCTTTCCTCTTTCAGACTAGGGAGTGCTTCCTATCTGTTTCACCCTATTCCTTCAACAAGTATTTATTTGTTGACTATTCTATATGTCAGGCACTGTTCTAGGTATTTATGTTACATAAAAGAACAAAGAGATGGAGATTCCTTCCCTCGTGGGAGACAGCCAACAAAAATATATATCAGTAAATATAATATGTTAGAAGCTGATAGCAGCTATGGAAAAAATGAAAAAGTAGATCAGGGTAAGAGGATCATGAGGCCCAGGACAAGGGGGGTTTGCAGTTTTAGGTAGGATGGTCAGGAGAGAGCTTATTGAACAAAGACTAGAAGCGGGTAAAGGCATTCATCATGCAGATATCAGTCACCCAGACAAGGGAACAGCTCTGCAAAGTCTCTAAGGTGGGAGCTTGTCTGAGCAGCATCTCCTTATTTCTCCCACTCCCTAGCTCCTGCTAATCACCAATCTACCCTCTGTCTCCACGAGTTCAACTTCTCTCTTTTTGGAATATTGATGATATTGTTAGATCTTTTATTATTGTTCCACAGGTCCCTGAGGCTCTGTTCATTTATTTTTTTCAGTTGCTTTTCTCTCTGTTTTTCAGATTAGGTAATTGTATTGTTCTATCTTGAAATTCCATGATTCCTTTCTCTTTCATATTTGTTCTCCTATCTAGCCCATTTAGTGAGTTTTAAATTTTAATTATTGTATTTTTTTCAGTTATGTAATTACCACTTGTTTTTTGTTTTTTTTTTTTTAAATCTTCTATTCCTTGGCTGAGATTTTATATATTTTAATTTACTTCAAGAATATTTATACTTACTCACTGAAACATTTTGCTACTTTAACGTTTTGGTCAGATAATTCTATCATCTGTTTCATCATCTCATGTTGGGGTCTGTTGATTGTTTTTTCTCATTCAAGTTGTTATTTTCCCCTGGTTTTTGGTATGATGAGTGATTTCCAGTTGTGTTCTGGACATTTTAGATATTATATTAGGAGACTCTAAATCCTATTTAAGTCTCCCAACTTAGCAGATGGTCACCCTGTTTAGGTTTAATATGTAGGTTCTGGCCTACTTTTGCAGCTTGTGGTTCCAGTGACAATTTTGTTTTCAGAGCTGGTGCATACTATCTAGTTTGCTGTGTTCATCTGGTTTCTGGGCTCCTGCTTGGTTCCCATTAGTGCTGCTGCCTCTGGAGCCAGAATGAACTTCTTATCCAGTGACACTTGGTAGGGGTTGAGACACACTGGACCTTCAGGGCAGAGAGTGCTTCCCCAGTGCATTGTCTGAGGCTGCCTCATGCAGGTGAAGCTCCTACTGAAATAGACATTTGGAAATCAATGGCACATAGATTGTGTTAACCTACGAGACTGCATGAGAGTGAGAAGAGAAGAGGATCTAAAGCTGAGCCATAGGCTCTCCAATATTAAGAAGTCCTGGAAAAGAGAAGGAACCATAAAGAAGACTGGTGTGGAATGACAGATGGGAGGAAAACAACTAAGAGAGTGTGGTGTCCTAAAGCTAGGTGAAGTATATCAAAAGGGAGGCTGTCTTATAGCTCTGTAATACAAAGACAAAGAGCCTAATTTTAAAAAATGGTCAAAGGATCTGAATAGACAGTTCTCCAAAGAAGATACACGAATGGCCAAAAAGCATATGAAAAGATGCTCAATATCATTAGCCATCAGGGAAATGTAAGTTTAAACCACAATGAGATACCACTTTACACTCAGTTGGGTGGCTATAATCAAAGAGATAGGTAATACAAGTATTGCTGGGGCTCTGGAGAGATTGGAACTCTAATACATTGTTAATGTCAAAATAAAATGGCATAGCTGCTTTGGAAAACAGTTTGGTAGTTCCTGGGTGGCTCAGTCGGTTAAGCGTCTGCTTTCGGCTCAGGTCATGATCCCAGGGTCCGGGGATTAAGCTCTGCGTCAGGCTCCCTGCTCAGCAGGGAATCTGCTTCTCCCTCTCTACCCTTCCCTTGGCTCTTACGCGCATGCATGCGCGTGCTCTCTCTCAAATAAATAAATAAAATCTTTCTTTTAAAAAAAAGGTTAAACACAGAGTTACCATATGACCCAGCAATTCCATTCCTAGTTATATTTTTAAGAAAAATGAAAACATACACAGAAAAACTTGTTCATCAATGTACATAATATCATTATTCATAATAGCCAAAAAGTGGGAACAACTCAAATGTCCATCAGTTTATGAATAAATAAGCCAAATATCCATATCCACACAATGGAATATTATTCAACAATAAAAAGGAGTGAATTTCTGATGAATGCTACAACATGGGTGAACCTTGAAAACATGATGCTTGAAAGAAGCCAGTCACAAAAGAGTATGCATCATATGATTCCATGGATATGAAATCTACAGATAGGAAACTCTATAGATGCAGAACAATAGTAGCTTAGTGGCTGCCTAGGGCTGGGGGTTTTGGAGGGAAGTGAGGGATGACTCCTGGGAGGTATGGCTTGTTTTGGGGGAGACAGATGAAAATTGAATGTGATCGATTGGACAACTTTGTGAACATACTAAAAACCTTTGGACTGTACATTTAGATGAGTGAATTGAATGGTGTGTGAGATACACCTCAGTAGAACTCTAACACCTCAACAAAGAGTTCATGGAAAGAGAGTGTTCCAAGGGAAAAAAAGAGAGAGTGACTGGGTCAAGTACAGGGTCAAGTCACATAGGACAGGTAATGACTGATAATTCGCCATTGGATTTACTCATATGGAGGTTCCTGGTGGCTTTGGTTGAAAACCTGACTGCAGGGAGATTAAGAGAGAATGTGAAAGGAAATGAAGCTTGGAGTACAGAAATCTAATTTGGAGAGTTCCTGAGCAATGAGGAGAGAAGAAATGGGGGAAGAGCTGTTGAAAGTCGGGTAAAGAAGAGACTAGTAACTGATTCATAATAGGAGATATACAACAACATTAACACTGATACTGATAATAGTACTAATACTGATGTTTAAGCCAATCTTTCTGCTGGCCGTAGTGGTGTACAGAGTACGGTTCATACAGGAAATACTGCTTGACCAGATGCCTGCCCTCAGCCCGTCTGCTGTGGCTGTAGTCACATCGACCTGCAGGGTGATTTTCTTGAGAGGCTTTTGTTGGTGGGTAGGGCTGCAAGAAGCCTCATGCATTGTGGGTGGGAATGCAGACTGGTGCAGCCACTCTGGAAAACAGTATGGAGGTGCCTCAAGAAATGAAAAATAGAATCACCATATGATCCAGTAATTCCACTTCTGGGTATTTACCCAAAGAAAACGAAAACACTAATTTGAAAACCTATATGCACCCCTGGGTTTATCGCAGCATTATTTACAATGGCCAAATTATGGAAGCAACCTAAGTGTCCACTGATCCAAGATTGGATAAAGAAGATGTGGTATATATATATATACAATGGAATATTACTCAGCCATAACAAGAATGAAATCTCGCCATTTGCAACAACATGGATAGAGTTAGAGGATATTATGCTAAGTGCAATAAGTCAGAGAAAGACAAATACCATATGATTTCACTCATACGCGGAATTTAAGAAACAGAACAAATGAACAAAGAAAAAAAGCGACAAACCAAAAAACAGACTCTCAACTATAGGGAACAACACACTGATGGTTACCAGAGGGGAGGTGGGGGGGATGGGTAAAATAGATGAATGGGATTAAGAATACACTTATCGTGATGAGCACTGAGTCATGTATTGAATTGTTGAATCATTATATTGTACACCTGAAACTGATATAACACTGTATGTTAACTATACTTCAATTGAAAAGAAAGAAAAAATTTCTCCCAAAACAGTATTGCTTGAAAGCAATCAAAAAGGCAATGCATCCCAAAGACTGGAAATCGAATGATAGTGAGATTTCTTCAAATGAGTGTGTTATCCTCATTTTGGTTGGGGATAGTTTGGTGATAGAAGGGCAGTCCACCTCTTCAACTCATATGTTATGTGAAATTAGCCCTCTTCTAAGAATATTTTCACCAACAATTTTCATCTAAGTCCAATTTCAACTATGAATTAGTCTTCTCCCTCTAATAACTCACCTCTGTCCTTAATTCATTAGAGATTTTGCCTATAATGACCCAAATTTACCTATTATACCAGTTATTACACTGAAGATTTCTGTAGTTAGCTGGGAATTTTAACCCATCAAGACGATGTGTAGCTATCATACCAATATGCCTGTTGGATTTCCTTTTTCTCCCCAAAGCTATTTTTTTTTTTTAAAAACTTACCTTTTATTTTTTTTTTTTAAAGATTTTATTTATTTATTTGAGAGAGAGAGAATGAGAGACAGAGAGCATGAGAGGGAGAAGGGGCAGAGGGAGAAGCAGACTCCCCGCCGAGCAGGGAGCCCGATGTGGGACCCGATCCTGGGACTCCAGGATCATGACCTGAGCCGAAGGCAGTCGCTTAACCAACTGAGCCACCCAGGCGCCCAAAACTTACCTTTTAAAAGGACCCTTTTGATATACTGAAAAATCTATAATTAAGACAATTGAATTAAAAAAAATATCAACGTGGGAACAATTTAGTAACTTTCTGGTTGCTGACAGACATTAGCCATGCCTCCTTCTGCATGAAGATTGTGCTCACCCAACGCCTGACCGACTGGGTCAGCAGACTGGGGAGGCTGCTCTGAGTGGGGGTTGATGGTGGGTCCTGGAGTCAGCCTGTGCTGGTTTGCGCTCTGGTGCACTGCTTACTCGCTGTGTGACCCTGAGCAACATGCTTGTGCGCTCTGTGCTGCAGTTTCCTCCTTTAAAAGGGAAATAATAATTATACTTACCCTATGGGATTGCTCTGAGGTTTGAACAAGTGAACTGCTTCACTTTTAAACCTCTTTAGGCTAGTGGTTTTGAAATAAATTTTTATTTAGTAAAATAAAGTGAATTTCAATAAATGCTCATTATTAAGCAGACTCATTACTTCTGCTCCTCTAGAAAACACTATATACAGTACTGTAGAAAATACTCTGGAAAAGCCCAGAAATAGGAAGAGCAACATCAATGATGTCAGACTGAAGACATTTCTTTCCTCTTGGTGTTGAAGCAATGTGTGCTCTAACAAGTAGGTTTGGTCTAGTAAGATTCATAATGTATGCCCCCTTGGTGAGATCTGTATTTTCTTCTTTTTGCTGAAATTAGCCATGAAAGTGTCACTGAATAACTGAATAGTGACCTACAGACCTTAGATGTAGGGAAGTGTGAATTTTTTTTTTTGGAAGTGTGAATTTTGATGCATGATTGGGACATAAACTATAGGCCCTAAACTTGTTATTACCATGTCACTTTTTTTTTTTTCCCCAGCTACTGAGAACTGACATTTGATTTCGATGTGCTGTAGTCAATTTGGCAGCTTCTGTTGTCACCTTTCTCCATGTCCTTTTGGACTAGTTGGTGGTTTTCCTGGTCGTTTTTCTTGGACAACACAGTTTGGCAAATAAAGAAATCATCACTTTCCGGGCTCGGTCTTGAAGGACAGTGTCCCCCTTACAAGGAGGCAAACGTAGGAAGTTTCTGTGATTCACTAGAGATAGTTATATTTTCTCAGGCTGTTGAAGTTCATTCAATGATGCTGTACTCATCAGTTTTAGAATCAGAACACAGTGTTTTATAGGAAACTTTCATCTCATCTGGCCAAATATAATGAGTTCAGCTTCTGAGCCTGCGTACAGACCAGCTGGGAAGTACAGGATTTAATGTCCCCAGGGGCATCCCTCAACCCAGTAGGAAGAGGAATTGGTGGAAAAATTCCCTATTTCCCTGCCTCTCCAAGGGACAGTTCTTTAGAGTATCTCCACTAGAATTATCAGCCGCTGGCTTTTCTCCCTCCTCTGTGTCCCCCTTGCTTCCCATTTATGCTTCTTGAGATCTACTCCCAAATAAACTACCCAGTCTTTGTCTCAGAGCTGGGTTTAGAGAGGACCCGAATGAAGGCAGGGAAGAAAGGGGGCTTAGGCTGAGACTCTGAGCACCCTATAGGTGTCTGCACAAGTGAACACTAGGAAAAAGGTATTTAGAATGCAATAAGTAGAAAATTCAGAAAATGGTTCTAATGCTTTCAGATTAAGAGTAACAAAGGAAAAAGCGTTATAACTTTTAAAGAAAAAATAGGTCACACAGAAATGTGCCATTACTCTCTTTTTTCATGAACTCAGCATAGTTGGTGAAGTCCCCAGGGGCCAAGGGCAAACACAGTATCCAACCATGTGAGAGTGAATTTAGTATGTAGAAGGCCTAGGATCTTTTTTTTCCCTTGCCTTCTTTTAACTTTTATGAGACTTCGGCGGATGAATCCAAAACATTCTTTGTAGCCCTTGTCAGTTCTGACTCAGATGGTAGGAAGGCCTGGGTTGGTTTCTGCCTCTTCTTGGGCTAAGGCATTTTGGAGATTAAATTGGTTCTAGGGATGCCAGGTGGACGAGGTCACTAAAAGTCTGACTCAGTTGGGTCTCTGGGTGGATGTAGTTCCATCCAGAAAGTGGATGACTCTTAGATTTGACCCGAACTTCTAGATTCCAGGAATTGTCTAGACCAAGAGCTTCAGAAAGACAGAGACTGTGTCTTGTTTTGTTCACTATATGGTGTCCTGCTGGCCAGCATCTTGCACAATTTTCAGCACATAGTAGATGCTCAGTAAATATACCAAGTGAATGTAGAATGAAACAAGGATGACTCAGGGTTAGTCTGAACTTCCCAGAGTATAGTACTAGTGGAAGTATGTTGCTGTGAGACCAAATCTCTAGGACAGGGTAGACCAGCCTTGGCTCTGTAATTAACTACACGGTTGGTTCCACTTACGACATTTGGGTCTCTTTGCAACACCATTTAAGTGTTCTACAGCTATAACATCATTAGAAGATAAAGATTTTACTCAGAACAAATTTGTAATTTGTATTCTATTAACAGACATATATAATCATGAGACTCAACCTTTGAAAGCAAATTATTTGTTAGTGGATAGAATAGGGACCAACAAAATCTCCTGGGCTACTGGGGATGCAATTTTATTCTTTTTCTAAATTTTTTCATTTTTTTCATTTTTATTCTTTATACTATTTCTTTATTCTTTATGTAGTAACCTAAAAATGTTAATTGCTGGGGCACCTGGGTGGCTCAGTTGGTTAAGCGACTGCCTTTGGCTCAGGTCATGATCCTGGAGTCCCTGGATCGAGTCCCGCATCGGGCTCCCTGCTCAGCGGGGAGTCTGCTCCTCCCTCTCCCGCTCCCCTCTCTTGTGCTCTTTCTCTCTCTCACTCTCTCTCTCAAATAAATAAAAATAAAATCTTTAAAAAAAAATGTTAATTGCTTAGTAACCTAAACAATGTTAATTGCCTTTAAAGTGCCTTTTAAGGGATTTATACATTAAGAAGAGGCTTGCAATCTGGAATGTTCTCTTTATATGTGAAAAATTCAAGGAAGCTGTGTGGATCCAGAACAATAGACTGGAATCCCTGAGATGCCAACTTTGTTTAGCTCTGTGGATCACTATCTCAAATAGCACCGATAATATATGTAAGTCAATAGGTTCCAAGATATTTAAACATTATTAGAGGAAATAATGTCTGGGAAATCAGGCCTTGACCCCTGAGTGAAACTTATGGTTAGAGATGCTTGTGAATGATGTTTGTGAATGTGCTCTGACCCTCAAAAAGCCTGAGACAAACGTGGAATATTATTATTATTACTTAGAGAAATCATTACCGACACACTTCCTTCTCTCCTTTTCTGTGCTTCCAATAAGCTTACACTGCTTTATTTCTTCTAAGCAAGTGAAGTATATAAATATATTCACACTAAAGTTCTGGAAACTCTGTGCTGATGTTGTATCATCCAAGAATATTTGCATTTAAAAAAAATTACTCTCTATTTTTGTCATGGAACTACTGCTAGGAGTTTAACCTAAGGAAACAATGAGATAAATGCTCAAAATATTTGAGCAAGGGTATTCTCGGGAGCATTGTTCATATAACATAACTGGGAAACAATCTCAGGTCCAATAAAAGGGGACTGATTCATGCAGTGGATTGTCAGCCATCAGAATGATGCCACTGACGGGATTTTTACTGACACAAATGTCTGTGCTAAGTCGTGAAGAAGAGAAATCAAACTGTTATGTAAGCTGCGTATATAGTATGGTATGATTTCATTTTCTTTGTGTATATAAGCACAGAAAAAAGTCAGAAAAGAGAGAATCTAAAATGCTAAGAATGCTTTTCTCTGGATGGTGGGATTATTTGGTGATTTTTACTTTCCTCTGTAAATCCCATTTACAGTGTAGTTCATATCGATGCTCTGGATTATTTCTTAGGTACAAATCTGGCTTCACACCTTTCAAGCTGTGTGACACTAGACCGTCTAGTTACTGTCTCCAGGGCTTCTCTAATGTCTTCATCTGAAATTTGGGGATGAACCTAGTACCACCCCCGTAGGGTCGTCGGGAGGAATTACGAAGGTAATATAGAAAAAACTTTTAAAATTATGCCTCACATGCTGTAAGAGCTCAGTCCATATTAGTTATTATGTCTATTTTTTTCAATGAGCTTGTACATAAAGATAACAAAGCTAATTGGGAAGATACTTCCTTTTTGGGAAAAACAGAAGAGTTCGGTATAGAGAAGACAAAAGGAACAATTATTCTTGGTGAGATTTGAGGTATTGACGAAAAAGCTTACTTGGCATTTTCTTGATGCCCTCCATCCCCCAATACAAACTTCTGACCACTTCATCCTGAGTGAGGTCGGCCTGCTAGAGATCTTTAAAAGTCAACAGAACCAGAAAAATGCCCAGTAAATGGAAATTGATTTTTTTTAAAGAGCCTATTTTATTCCTCAGCTAATCTTGAAAACTATTTTATGTTTCTTCCCTTGTGAACCTTCTGTGATTTCAGGCATATTTTGGCTTTAAATCATGGCCGTTTTCCTATTACTATTATTGGCAAGCATATTTAAGGAAAAACTGAATTTCACAAATTCTTCACCACGGTTCCAATGAAAGCTCAAGTTAAATACAACGTCTCGGGGGAGTCCTTGGGCCCAATGCCCCCTCCCTCTGCCTGCTGACTTCCAGCCCCATAGAGCCCGGCTCCCGCCTCCACTCAGTGACCCTGCAGCCCCTGTATGCAACCAAACGACCTTCCTTTACTCTTGTCTTCCTGAAGGCCCTTCTTTCCCTATTCCAATTTCTATGTTTCGCTTCACTTTTGCTTTTTCACTTTACATTCTCCCATTGTGTTTCTTTCCTTTTTTTTTTTTTTTTTGTTCTTTAAAGATTTTATTCATTTATTTGGCAGAGAGAGAGACAGCGAGAGAGAGAGAGAGCACAAGCAGGGGGAGTGGGAGAGGGAGAATCAGCCTTCCCGGTGAGCAGGGAGCCCGATGCGGGGCTCTATCCCAGGACCCTGGGACCATGACCTGAGCTGAAGGCAGACGCTTAACGACTGAGCCATCCAGGCGCCCCCTTTTTTTGTTTGTTTTTAAAGATTTTATTTATTCATTTGAGAGAGAGAGAGCACAAGCAGAGGGAGAGGGAGAAGCAGACTCCCTGCTGAGCTGGGAGCCTGACATGGGGCTCGATCCCACGACCTGGAGATCATGACCTGAGCCGAAGGCAGATGCTTAACCATCTGAGCCACCCAGGCGCCCCATGTGTTTCTTTCCTTTAGGGAAAAACTTAAGCCGAATCAAACCAGCACCTCTTCTCGTGGTCACTACCGGCCTTCAGGAGGGGTGCTGTGCGTGTGTGTCCCTGACTGTCCCCCCCAGCCCCAGAGTGGTGCCCCATGGAGCTGGTTGCGAAGGTCAGGGCTCCCCAAGGAGGCTCAGTTCCACGAAGACCAGGCTGTCTGCCTGGCCACAGCCAGACCTATGGGTGGCCTCCTGGTGCAGGCGGTGTGGACGGCGTACCTCCCCAGGAGTCCTACAGTGCCCTCCAGACCAGAGGGGCCAGTCCCGTTTCCCCGGTTCCCAGTGGTCGTGCAGTTCCCGCTGCGCTTACACAGGTGGATTCCTTGGCCATGTAGCCTGCAGACAAGGATGCTTCAGGCTCCTGTCTCTCTGACTCAACAGCAAGCTCCTGGGCTATTTGCACTTCTCTCTTTGACTCTCAAACCACCCTTGTGAACATTCTACAGGTGAGGAATTCCCGACTCAGTCCATCCTCCATGACATGCTCCGTTCCATAGGTTTCAAGCACCTTGAGCAACAAGATGGTATGTTTACCTCTGTCGTTTCTCAACCTCATAGAATAACTGGGGTGGAACATTTGGTTCTTTCGCCTGCCTCTCACAGTTGTCCTAGCTCAGCAGACTCTCGTCCCTCATCCCTCCCACAGGGCCTGTTACAAGCACACAGTGTCCTGAGCCCCCTGGAGGGATGGAGGGGGCAGGCCGCAGCCAGGGCCCCCGGGGGCTGGGAGAGGCGGCAGCGCTCTCTTTCCGGTTGGGGATATCTGAGATCCCCAGCGGCGGGAATTCAGGCTGGAGTCTCTGCCAGAGGGTGCAGGCGGTCGGAGCCATGGGGCGGCTAGCGCAGGGTGAGAGAGCAGGCCCCAGGGCCTGGCGGAGGGGAGCTGGAGGGCGTGGAAGGCAGCGTCTGGCCTCCTCCCGCCCGCCTGAGGAGTGAGGGCTGAGGGACCGGGGTGGAGGGCAGCAATTCTGCAAATTCCTGCATTTCAGGGTGAGGGCATCTCCCTCACACTGCTCAGGCCTGGGCAGGGCTGGACCTGAAAGGCCTGGCGTTTAGGGCAGGTGGGTCTGACACCTTCCCTGGGCTGCCCTGGCTTGCCCTGGTTAGTGGGGTTGCTATGGCTTGCACACATGCCCGTTTAAACTCAATTCCTTACTCTCCTGGCCAGCCATCCACTCAGTCCTGGACGCTGCTTTCCTGCCCACCTTTGTGCATGCATGCCTCCCCACCCCCACTGTCCACACAGCTACACAAACCACCACCCAACCCACGGCCTGTTCACATCCCCGTCCCTGAAAATCCTGCTCATTTTCAGCCTGGGCAACTCCCACCCTTGCTGCTCCATTGAGCCTCCCGACTCTTGATTTCGGCTCAGGTCAGGGTCCTGAGATTGAGCCCTGCCGCCGTGGGCTCTGAGCTCAGAGCACTGAGTCTGCTTGAGATTCTCCCTCTGCCCCTCCCCCTGCTCAAGTGTACACGTGCTCTCTCTCCCAAATAAATAAATAAATAAAATCTTAAAAAAACCTAGATACAAAACAACTTATTCTTCCGAATTGTTAGAAAGGCTTTGACATGCTTCCTCCGCATTTCTGTCCTTGTTTCATTGTAGACGAGTACCAAACAGCCCACGGGCCACACTCTAGACCCCGGACTGCAATTTTTCTTCAATGATATTAATGCCCATTGTGTCCCCTCCTGAAAAGTCTGCCTCTCATTTCTGTGACCTTAAGACTCTTCCCTGGCTTGAATTTGGTTGTGCTGTTCCAGATACATTTATTAATTATTTAAGATGTGGCCCCGAGCCCTCTTGTGACCTAGATGGTCCCCTTTCCTCCCCACCGCTACCCGCCCCCCCCCGCCCCCACCCCTGCCATTGCAGGATTGCAGGTCTTCTATTGAGGCTCTTGGCTCCTGGCTGGCAACTTGCTCTTACAGCAACAGCCCTGTCTTGGCTCCAGGCTCTGCTTCCTCTCCTCGCCCTTGAGATCCATGGTGGGGAGAGCTCTCAGATGTCGTTAGCTCCGAGGGGCTTCACCATCACCCCTGCCCACTCCTTTGCAAACAGTTGATTGATTAAACTCTACCCAATGACTTCATTCTAGTAGAGTCCTCTGTCTCCCGCTGAGCTCTGAGTGACACCCAGCACTCTGACTTGTGAAGGAGGCTTTTCAAGTGACTGAAATTTACCAAAATCCCTCAATTGTCATCTCTGAAAGAATGAAAGGGAATTACTGAGGAGGTGACTAAGCAGAAGTTTTTAAAAAGTACATATAATGTGTGTGTGTGTGTGTGTGTGTGTGAGAGAGAGAGAGAGAGAGAGAGAGAGAGACAAAGCTCCCAAGCTTAACTGAATTATGACTATGAAATAAGCAATGGCATTCTGTTCCTTGCTATGGAGGATGCCTGGTGCATTGAAATAATTCAGTGAATATATGTTTAATGTGTGAATGAATTGGGGATGTAGAAAGTCCCTTTCTACTATCTGCCTGATTTGCAGATGTCCCTCACATACCAAAAGCAATACATATGAAATAGATACTAAAATATGTATCACTTGTAACTTGGAGCATATTGAAGACATAATGAAAAGCTGGGCTTTCAGTCATTTTCGGTGTTTGCTTGTAACTGCTGTCCCTTGCTCAGAATGTTGTCCATCACTTTCCACAGTGTTCCCTTGTGAGGATCCATTTGAGATTCCCCCAACTATTTGGGGGACTATTTTAGTCCCCCAAATTGTTGTACTTCTAAGTGGCATTAAAAACCGAAACGTAGCATATGGATGCTGGGGTCCAGTTTCCTTCTTTATATTGGCTACTAGAGGCAAATTTCTGGCTCTGCCATGCAAGTGCATAGAGCGTCATGACCTGCATTTTGTGTGCCAACTGCATTATGGGCTTAACAGTTCATCCCTACCAACAATTTTCCTTTTACTCATTTATGTTTGTTTTTCATTTTTATTAATTTCTTTACATCCTTTAGGATTTAGAGCTTTATAACCCTCCCTATCTTTTCTCTTTTTTCTAAAAGATTTTATTTATTTATTTATTTATTAGGGAGAGAGGGAGAGAGAGAGAGAGGGGGAATCCATGATGATCATGGAGCCCAACTCTGGGCTCGATCTCACTATCCTGAGATCATGACCAGAGCTGAAATCACGAGTCAGATGTCTAAACCAACTGAGCCAGCCAGGCGCCCCTCCACCTTTTTTTTTTTTTCTTAAACAAAAAGGCTGTAGATGAGTACATGCAATAGATTAATGAAACAGTAAAATAAAATCTCTGTTTTCATTCTAGTCATACATTTGGTTGCCACTTAATAAACTGTCAAGACATATTTTACCTTACTTAATGATTCTCCAAAGCCTGAAACATTGTATATTTGTATATTCATATAGAAATGTTTCTTATTTTATAGTGTTAAATGATATTTTTGAGTCATTTCGGGAAGCATACTGCAATTCTGTAGAAACCATTCAAGCTTTGTTAGCTGGTGTGGCTCAGTTTTGAATTTTGTTTCTTTCTAAGTGAATTGTTCCAGCAGTATGCAACGTCAAGCTGAATGACCAAGCACCAGGGCCTGTGGCGAGCATGCCAGGTTATAATGTTCCTTTAATAATACATAATGGACAAAGAGCCTGCTCTTACTCAGCTATTTTCTTTTATTACTGATTTGCACCTCCCCCCTTTAGGGCAAATATATCTTAATTACAAGGCCTCACTATAGCTATTGTACTGTTTCACTCCCAGATTTTTTTTTTTTTACTCTTAAATGTTTCTAGTAACAGTAGGAAAAATAATGGGTGTGTTGATAGCAGAGTGTGGGTTCATTTCTAAATACATAGGGATTCGTCCTAAGCAGTCAGATCATGACTCGTAATGTCTCCTCAAAGCATTCTTTCCAAAGACCCCTTGCCACCCACGTTGTACCTCTTCCTAGCCATTATTTCTGTTTTTGTTAAGAGTTATTGCTTACTTTGGAGAACATTTGGGGCTTAATAGAGTATGTTCTATGCTGAATTTTCTTACACGACATGTTATCCCATAGAAGATAGGCTTGCACAAATAGATTGTAATTTGGCTTCTTGAAGATACTTATTTTGCTCCCCAAACTGGTCTGTAATCACGGCATGGAGAAGACATAGAGTCCATTGCAAGAGAAACACGCTCAGCTTTCTGTAGAGATGGTTTGGCAGCCGTGGGCATGGTGTCATTTCCGGATGTAGAGCAGGCTGTTCACCAAGCCTGGAATTCCTTTAGCTGAGGCTAAAGCTGTTAAAAGGCCAACGATGAGAGAGGAGACAAACACCAACTTACAATTTGCTTGAGATCAGGTTTCCATAGGAGGAACAGGAACACTGGCAATGCACTCCTGATGGGAAAAAGGATGTATATTATGGGCGGGGCCAGGGCTCCTCAAACTTTAATGGACATCTGAGTCATCTATTCAAATAACATTTCTGACTCAGAAGGCTGCAGGCGTGCCCTTAGATTCTGTATTTCTGAGATGCGCTCCAGTGATGTTCCAGTTGCTGGCCCGTGGGCCACACTCTGAGCAGCAGGGGGCTGGAGGACACCCTGCTTGTCATCAGGCCTCCCTGGGAGGCGAAGAGCAAGGCTAGGATGAGCTGGAAGCAGGGCAGGTGGTGGAGAAGATGCAAGATGAAGTCTGGGAGGAGTAGGCAAAACCTCCCAAAGGCACACAATGCTAGGGACACACTGACCCAGGGATTAGGGCAAAGCATCCCGGCAGCCAAGTAACTCATTATATTCCTGTCGTTCCTGGCCTTCTAGAGCATGGTACACACAGGGGCTGGAAAATCAGGCTGTGCAGCAACTTCTGGCACAGGTAGAACCACCAAGGAGAAGAGGCTCCTCAAACAAAGGACCAAGCTCCCTCAGCTTTAGCCCACTTGGGCCCTTAACTGTCCCCAACAGCAGGGTCACCAACTGTATGGAAGTCCAGGTTTTTGGAACAGACAGATGTGGGTCAGGTCTGTGCTTTGTTACTTACTCACTGTGTGACTACAGACATGTTCTTCATCTTCTCCAAACTTTGGTTTCTGCATCTATGAAGCAGAGGTAATATTAGTACCAATAGGCCAGGGTTATGTGTGGTAACGGCTACTGAAACATATAAGCATATCTAAATCCTCAGTAAATGCTATTTTTTCCTCTTCCTTCTCCTTCTTCTTACTATTATCTTAGTGATTCTACTCGCCTGATCCTTCTTGAAGGTGGCACCTTTTTGTCCTTTCACTTGCTGCTGCAACCACTTGCCCGGTTCTTCTATTTCTTGACCCTGCATTTCCTCATGCTCAGGGCACTAATCCCAGCAGGGACAGACCTTCGGGTTCTGGGACTAAGCCGCAGCTCAGGGAGCAGAGCAAAGGAGCCTGGGGCTTCCAGCTCAGTGAGCGGCACTTGGCTGGCTTTGAGCTGGCCCAGTGCCCCACTGCCATCAGGCCCCTGCATCATCCCTTAGCAGCTGGGGCCTCTCTGTCCCCCTTCTCCTTCCCGGGCATTTGGGATGGGATCTCCGATTCTAACGCCAGTTCCAATGTGTGCGGTTTCCACCACACATCCAAGCAACTCTTGGACATGAGCTGGGCGTCCTACAATTCAGCTCAATTTTGACACAGTCTACCTGGAAATAGCATCAGATCCCACAGATTAAGGGCTCAGTCCTGGCAGACTCCACCCCACCCTCACTTCAGACCCCAGCGGCCAGTCCGGGCTATCCCCTGTGCTTCTGACCTACCCAGTGATAGATTGGAAGTCCCTGCAAGCTCCTCCTCTGGTTTGATTAATTTGCCAGAGTGGCTCACAGAACTCAGAGAAACCTTTTATTTACTAGACGACCGGTTTATTAAAAAAGGGTCGAACTCGTAGGAACAGCCGGATGAAAGGGATGCCTCGGACAGGTGTGTGGGAAAGGACCTGGAGCTTCCCTGACCTCTCGGGGCGCACCACTCTCCCCAAATCCTCATGTGCTCACCCAACCTGAAGCTCTCTGAACTTTGTCCTTTTGGATTTTTATGGAAGCTCTATTACACAGGCATGACTGATTAAATCATTGGCCATTGGTGATTGATTCAACCTCCAGCCCCTTTTCCCTCTAGGAAGGTCAGGGGGTGGGACTGAGAGTTCCAACCCTATAAACACTGGGATTGGTGGCTCTGGCAACTGGCCCCTACCCTTAGGTGGCCGAGGGGCTTTCCAAGAAATCTCATTAATATAACAAAAGGCACATTTAGCACTCTTATCATTTAGGAAACTCCAAGGATTTTCAGAGCTGTGTGCCAGAAACGGGACAAGACCAACTATGTATTTCTTATAAATGACAATACCATAGGATCCTTCCTTGTCTTCTGGGACTTCACATTCTTCTTGGGGAGTCAAATGCATGAGTAAAGAATCAGTGTGCAGGGGCGCCTGGGTGGCTCAGTCGTTAAGCATCTGCCTTAGGCTCAGGTCATGATCCCAGGGTCCTGGGATCGAGCCCCGCATCGGGCTCCCTGCTCGGCGGGAAGCCTGCTTCTCCCTCTCCCACTCCCCCTGCTTGTGTTCCCTCTCTTGCTGTGTCTCTCTCTGTCAAATAAATAAATAAAATCTTTTTTTTTTTTTTAAAGAAACAGTGTGCATCCTGATAAATATAACTACTGCAGAGGTGGTGCCGGCAGGCTGGGTCTGGGGACCCAGAAGGGGTCCTGCAGGACCAGCCAAGAGGGTCCTTGGCCTTGAGTAGGATGGAATCAAACTCGAGCCAGCAGGAAGTGAGAGTAGAGTTTACTGAAGATAACAGAGAAAGCGGATATAGACGGGGGGAAACTGAAGGACAGTCCCAGACAAACCTGAATGGTTGGTCATCCCTACCAGTCCATCATGATCATCTGTCTGGATCTTAGAGTCTTGTTTTCTCTTACCAGTTATCTGAGACCTGTAGTCTGTGGCTGGGACTCTGATGTCAAATTCTAGAACATGGAGGGTCTCCCTGCCTGGAGTAGTGCTGGCTGTCTGAGTTTCCACCTTTTTATTCTACTCTTTGTTGTTGGGACCTTTCTCGATTACCTTCTTCTCCTGGATGAGCCTATCTTTTGGTCAGTGTTTCCCAAAGTTAGTCCTTGAATCTCTGTGCTCAGAAGTGGGGCCCATGCTTGGGGCTTAATGCCATCTTGAAAGTCTTAATAATGTCATGTTTGAGTTTGTGTTTTGTAACCGAAGTCCAGTAGGACAGTGGAGCATACGCCAGCTCATGAGTCGTCCTCCTGCCCGGACAGGTTCTCGGCCATCTGCTCCCCTAAGCCCTGGTGCCTCAATCCATCCATCCTCCCCTTCCTCCCTGCCTCCACCCTGCCGTCCTTTGCCCCTGGCTGGGCTCTGAGAGCAGGTTCATGGAGGTTTGGCGGCATGCACACCATGCCGAGGAGGGACATGGTAGTGCTACCCCCATCTCAAGCTAGTGGAGCCATGGGCAGCCTGACAAGAATGAGCCTCTCACTCATCCTGCATCCAGGTACGAAGTTTCTGTGTGGAGATTCTAATCCCTCAGGAGTCACCTGTCTGGGTGGGTTGAGGTGGTGGATCCATAGGAGGGGGAGATGGACCTCTTGCCCCTGGCCAGGGCACAGTGTGGTGTGTTGCATCAACCCAGCAGCTTTAGGGAGGAGGGTCCTGGCACGTACGCAGCTGGTGGCAAGACGAAGTCCCCTGGGGCCCGTGAAGGTCTGCACTCACCCACGGAGAATCCTCTGGCCCAAGGGAGTACCACATTAAGTAGCAAATAAAAAACATCATGATTGGCCAAGAAAGAAACTACGGAAGGGAAGGAAAAAGTGTATTTTATACAAGGGTCCCTGTGTTTTCATTTTGCTCTAAGCGATGCAAATTTAGTTGTCCCTGTTTCTAGGCCTCACCGTTGAATTTGAGTTTCTAGAATCGTAGCCTGGGAATCTGCATTTCAACATGCTCCCCAGCTGCTTTGAATGCACCCCTAAGTTTGAGAGTGCTGCAGGGTCCTTCTGTCCCCTAGCTTGGCTGAGTGCGCAGGGCTGAATACATCTTCTCTCTGCCTCAGTTGTGTTCTGTGCCCACCCTGGGCAGTGTGGGTAAAAAAAGAGAGAAGTCAACTCCTCTGAAATTTCAACTTCTACCATTGATTTCCAACTTAGCGGGGCAGTGGTCCAAACTGGGATGAAATGGGGTCCTGTAAGCATCAGCACCTCTGCATTTCTAGCTCACCAGGATTCCAGGTTCTTCTCTTTCCAGGCTCAAAGTAGGGCTGCACTTGGTCATGTCTTTGAAGGAAAGCCCGGTCCTGGGACCTGATTTGGTGTATGAGGCACCACATTCCTTTCCTGTTTCATTGATGTTTCCAGAGAATAGGTGTTCCATCAGTTTGTGTCGCTGTGTTAGGAGGATGCAGAGCAGAGCCCACTGTCAATAGACCTGTAGCGTGATTGAGATACAAACAAATTTAATCCCTGAGATTTTGTGTTGATTATCAGCTGCAGTGCAGCCAGTCTATCCTAATGAGACGCAGACTCCATTCTAATGAGTATGGCTGTGTGGACATGTGTATGAATATATATTTATACCAATATATACATATACTTTATATAAATGTGCTGTAACATCTGGTTTGATGTCTGCCATATTCATGCACTTTATGTTAGGAAAGATCATTGATAACATATGTGTATCTATTTCCTTGCTTCTGACCACCATGAGGTATTTGTATGGTTGTTAGTGAGGTGAACTTTCACATTGATTTATTTCATGGAATATTGCCTTGGGAGAAGTCATATATAGGTATAAATGAGGTGTGTGCCCAAAATTGCATCAGATATTTAGAACTCCTATTGCATTTTCTCCCAGAAAAATGTTATAGAAGGAAGGACTTCCTAAGCTAGGTCTTAAAAACCCATTTAGTACCTTGCGAAGCTGTAACAACTATCATATGCCACATTTGCAAGATGGAATGGCCTAAACATTATGGTATAATCCTCCCTTTCTGTGTAGCTTTTGGGGTACGAGGACAAAAGGTGCCCTGCCCTGGGGAGAGGCTTTGGGAAGGAAGACCAGGAAGTAAGGGAATGGGGGAGGGTAGAGATAGGTTCAAGGGAAGTGAGAGAGGGGGTGGGTCATTGTGTGGAGGTTGGATGATGGAAATTGGGGCTCCCCCCACCCTCCAACCCCAGACCCACCTTTCTAGAATGCCTAGCCACTAGTCTCATCTACCATCTTCAGACCCAGACCTCATTCCAGCAAGGTGGTGGATGGCATTTAGTGGGAGGGTTCCCATGGACATAGAAGCTGTCCCCCTGTCCCCCAACGGGCAGGGTGGACTGTTGCTGCTCCCACATCCACCTGGAGCCTGTTAGCTTGGGGCCACTGCCCCCAGGTTCTCGGTTTAACCCGCATCTGCCGTGGTGGATGTGTCTGGTCACCCTGCCCACTCCCCGCAGGTTCCACGCCACGTCCTGTCTGGGGCAGCCTTGAATCCCTGCTCTCGTTCCTGACAGTCTCTTGCCTGGGGCTGGATTTCAGGAAACTGACCCCCAGGTCACCTGACTCTGGCAGATGCTGAGATGCGCACGGAGCCCACTTTTCCTGATAGCCATTAGGCGTGGAGCCCGTCCACACGGCATCTGCTGCCCAACACCTTCCTTCACCCCATTCCACTCTGACCCTTCAGACCCAGGCCTCCGCCTACCCTATGGCTTCACCATTTTCCCTACATTTGTCTGACTACGAAAGTGTCTGCTAGGGTCCTCAAGAGCCAGGGCATTTAAGTGGGAGCATTTGGGACACTAGAGACCACCTCATGTCCAGGTCTGAGAGCTCAGCCCGGAGGCATCTTTTCATTACAGTGAAAGTGACTTTGAGCTGTCCTGTTTAATGCCAAGGAAGTGCAATCCTTAGGTTTTGGCCGCCTCCCAACCTCGCCCTCATCCAGGCAGAGTGCGGGCCCTGCCCTGGCCTCCGGCTACATGTAGCCAGCGGATTCCTGATGCAGCTCACGAGTGGGCAGCATAGTCAGGCGCACGTCCGTATCCACGAGGCCATGAGCACTCCAGCTGTGAATATTTATGTAATTATCCCATGGGCAGTGTTTTAAAGGAAAAGCACGACGCTCCAGAAAGCATAGAATACAGAGGACTACCCAGAGAGAAGGCTTCGCTGAGCCCCAGGGATTAAATAGGAGTTAGCAGGCTCTGGGGGCTGGGATGAGGCTTCCCTGCGTCCTGTCGAGTTGAGAAGGATGTGAGGTATTTCAAGTGGAGATGAAGCAGATAGCTGTCATGTGGGTGGAAGCTTCTGTGAACGTCTGGGCGAGAGAGATAAATCGGGAGTCACGGTGTAAGGTGGGGAGAGCGTGGCACGAGGTGAGGAAAGGCTGAGAACTGAACTCTGGGGGAACTGGGAGTGAGGGAGAGGTAGAGGGGCACGGGCCAATGCACACTCTTGGAAGAAGCAAGTCTGTGAGGGGAGGAGGGGGTTTGGATGGAGGAGAGGCTCTTCTTGTCTTTGGGAAGGAAGGGACTTTTCAAAGCTGACAGGAAGGATCCAACAGAAGGCAGGTGGGGACCCAGAGTGCCGACGGAGGGATTGGCTTTTGACAAGACGAGGCTCCTCGCTCCATCAGTCCAGGGAAAGAAGGAGAGGATGTGTAGTTGCAAATGGCTCATAGATCTGCAAAGGGAAGGGAAGGCAGTTCCTTTCTGGTAGTTCTGATGAAAGAGAGAAGGTCACCTCTGAGGGTGGAAGGGGCAGAGGTAGGGTAGTGGGAGGGGGTTTGAGGAGCATGGAGAATCAGGCTCAGAAAAAGGGCGGAAGCAAAGGTTGTGCACAGTCCAGACCATAGGCTGGTCTGCGAAGACACAGCTGAAGGAACTGGCGACACAGTCAGCCCCGAGCCTGGACTCTGGACTCTGTACAGCCCTGCTGGGGTCGGCTGCTGTCCCAAGAAGCCAGATGCTGCTGCCATCTTTGTTGATTCTAGAAAGAATTCTTCAGTGTCCGTGTTCCTACCTTTTTGTATCACCTGCTCTGGAAGCAAAATCTTGGAAGGAGACATCTGATTTGCTGAGCCCAGGTCATGTATTCACGTTGCCTTACCTGCCACGGGAGCCAGGAAGCTGGCATTTTCAGCTGCTAAAGTTGGAAGATGCGTTCTGTTCCCAGCAAGATTCATAAGGTGGGAAGGGCATTCAGGCCCTCGCAAGTGCAATAAACAAAAGACAGACACCTCCGTGACATGGCCCCCTGTCCAGCCATACTCTGGATGGCAGATCCAAACACCCAGAGGCCAGCTCCTCCCCCCGGAGCTGCCTGGGATCTTTCTCAGGGTGGAGATGGTACTGCTGCAGATGCATGGTCTCTTTCCTTATTTGGGTGTTATTGTGACGACCAATTAAATGTCTCCTTAAATTTTCCGAACACCCCAGGTGGTGGGGCCATCCCTTTGGAGAACCACACTAGAGGATTTAGTGTTCAGGAGGGGAACACCACTTTTGGCGAAAGGATAAATTCCAAGAATATTTAATATGCCGCCCAGCTGATCTGAAATGACACATTAGCTTAAAGTTCATTATTAAAAAAAAAAGAATATGCTGACTAATAAAATTTATTTATGCCCTGCAGACATGCACAGCTGTTGTTGAGAAGGTCTCTGAAGTGCCTGTCATTGAAGGGCATTGGATACACAGCCAAAAGGATCATTTTAGCCTTAGGTAAAACTCAGATTTAGCCATGGTTGGTGAACTTAAGAAAGAGGTAACAGAAGAAAAAGGAAAATAGATATGCCAATTAATAGTAGGAAAGGTGGGGCACCTGGGTGGCTCAGTCATTAGGCGTCTGCCTTCAGCTTGAGTCATGATCCCAGGGTCCTGGGATTGAGTCCCTCATCGGGCTCCCTGCTCCATGGGAAGCCTGCTTCTCCCTCTCCCCCTGCTTGTGTTCCTGCTCTCGCTCTCTGTCAAATAAATAAATAAAATCTTTAAAAATAAATAAATAAATAAATAAATAAAAGTAGGAAAGGACTCTTAGGAATGCAGGCCAGAAATGCTACAACTGTTCGGGTCGAAAGATACTGGTCAAGAGGACGGGTCTGGAACATTATGGAGGGTGTGGTCCTATTAATGAGAAATGGCAGTCACACCATTTGGAATCTGATTTAGGACCAATCACCATCAGTCAGAAATATTTTTATTGAAGCCTGGTGTAAGCCATTTATAGAAATCAATCTATTTTTAGGAATCATTGAGTTGAAAAAATTTTAGATCGATTCAAGGAGGATTTACATAACTTAGTTGCTGGTTCTTAAAATTGAGTTAGTGAAGCCTCTTTGCCTCGAAAGAACATGACTGTATAATTTCCCTTGTTCTGTACAGTTTGTCAGACAAATTCTTAGGCAACTTTTCAGTTCAGTGAGTGAACCAAATGTCATAGGCAGTTTTCTTACAAATTAGCAAAAAAAGCGTGAATGAGAAAAAGTGAGTGTTACAGGGAGAATCAGGACCTAGACAAAAAAATTCTTGGACAGTGAGAGCAATCACACAGAGTAAGATAAAATAGAAGACTTCGTTAGGAAATTGTACCCAAGAGTTCTTGGATTCCAGTGGGCTTTAGCTTATTTTAAAACCATCACCAAATCTATTTGTAAATTGTTAATTGTAGATGAAGTGCTCTTGAGTAACATATGCTAGTCTCAAATTCTGCGCTTTGAGTCTACTTAGGGAATAATGATTAAAGTCCACAAGGACCGAAAATCACACTCTATGTCATTAATCATTTTTTCCTCCAGAGTTAAGAATTCATCAATAATAAAATATAGATTCAAGTGTTTCACCTTTTCTCTTTCAATTTTTTTTCTTGAAATCTTCCATTAAAAAAAAATAATGGGCTGTCATTTTCCAAGCTATTGGAGTGATCCAAACCTTCAGACTCATTTTTGCTTTAGGGTTTTTATTTCTCAGACTATTGTAGTTATTTAATGAGGAAGCGAGAGACTCTAATTCTCCTCTCCTTTCCACTTTCTACCCTAATCTTGGCCTCCTGCTGACTTGGATCTTAATTCCTTAAAGGGTACCTAGGGAGTGGTGTTGGTATTTAAATCCTGGGCAGGTTGTCATGGGGAATAAAGAGTAGAAATCTGTGCTTCTCTGAGGCAGGGGAGGTGGACCTGTGAGAGACAGTTTTTGACAAAACACCAGGGCAACATAATGGCCACAACTTGTCAGCAATGCAGGGGGTTTCCTCTCAAAAAAAAAAAAAAAAGATTCTTGGGTAAAGGTTCTTAACCTGGGTGAGAGGTTGACCTAGGAACTCTTTTTTTTTTTTTTTTAAGATTTTATTTATTTATTTGAGAGAGAGAGAATGAGACACAGAGAGCATGAGAGGGAGGAGGGTCAGAGGGAGAAGCAGACTCCCTGCCGAGCAGGGAGCCCGATGCAGGACTCGATCCAGGGACTCCAGGATCATGACCTGAGCCGAAGGCAGTCGCTTAACCAACTGAGCCACCCAGGCGCCCCTGACCTAGGAACTCTTGAGTCCCTTCCTGTAAGTTTCTGGAATGATCCATCTTCCCTCCTCCCAGGTGAGCAGGTGCTTCTGGGACACAGTAAGACACACTGAGGGACAAAGTGACTTTCCTCCTGAGCACAGTCTTTTTTGATGGTGCCACGGACTGGCTTTTTCAGCCCAGGTAATGATAAACCTACAAGAAAGATGGGTCTTTGCTATGTATGCCATTGGCAGATGTGCTCTTTGGGCCAGGATTAAAAGGATCCTTTTTCAGGCCAGTTGAGTTATATTTTTATCACCGTGCCTTGATTGTTTTATGAGGATTGTATTTCATTTTGTAAAAAGTTTTCAAACAAAGTTACTAAAATAGAGTTTAATTTCACTCGATCTGCATTTTTCTTTCTCAATTAAAATTTTTGTGATAAAATTAGCTCCTTAGTAAGTTTTTCAAATGGGCACCAGGCACAGAAGAAGTTTAATTGTTTGGTTCCATATTTGGGGACTTATTTTTCATAACTTGTGTTTGTATTTTTACATGGATAGTGGGAATGTTTATAATTTAGTTAATAAAAATGTTTCAGAGTGCCTCTCCACAGGTTACTAATTAATGACCGAGGTAAAAGGTAACTTAATAATGGGGAAATCTGGGGGCGCCTGGGTGACTCAGTCGTTAAGCGTCTGCCTTCGGCTCAGGTCATGATCCCAGGGTCCTGGGATTGAGCCCCGCGTTGGGCTCCCTGCTCGGTGGGAAGCCTGCTTCTCCCTCTCCCACTCCCCCTGCTTGTGTTCTCCCTCTCTCTGTGTCTCTCTCTGTCAAATAAATAAATAAAATCTTAAAAAAAAAAATAATGGGGAAATCTGGTGGACAACTTTTTAGACATAGGATCAAACATAGCATCACTGATAATAGGACCACCTGACATCCAGCATGATGCCATGGGAAGAAGGGGTCCCACAGAAAGTAATCTTGCCAGAATGCTTATTCTGAATCAGATCATGAAAAAATAATCAGGCAAATTCAGATAGTGGAACATTCTGTGATAGAAAGGACCTGGACTCGGGCGCCTGGGTGGCTCAGTTGATTAGGCGACTGCCTTCGGCTCAGGTCATGATCCTAGAGTCCCGGGATCGAGTCCCGCATCGGGCTCCCTGCTCAGCAGGGGGTATGCTTCTCCCTCTGACCCTCTTCCCTCTTGTGCTGTCTCTCATTCTCTCTCTCAAATAAATAAAAATCTTTAAAAAAAAAAAAAAAAGAAAGGACCTGGACTCTTCTAAATGTCAATATCAGGAAAGACAAAAACCATGGGCGGGGGCTGCTCTAGGTTATAGGAGACTCTAACTTGACAAGTAAATGCTCCATGTAATCTTGGATTGGAACCCAATGGGCATTATTAGGAGAATCAAGGAAATTTGAATATGGACAGTGTGTTAGATAAGATTTTTGTACAAATGGTAAAATTTCTTAAGCATCAAAATGTTGAGTTTCTGTAGAAAAGCCCATATTTTTGGGATATACCTGCTGAAATATTTAGAGTTGAAGCATAATGATGTCTGAAACTTACTTTCAAAAACAAAAAAATAAAAAGTGTGTGTGCGTGCGTGCGTGCACGCATGCATGTACAAGCAGAGAAAGTATGCATGAGAGAGTGCACAAATGTGGCAAAATGTTAACGTTTGGTGAATCTAATGAAAAGTATATGGATATTCATTGTACTGCTGTTTGAGCTCTCCTGTAGGTTTGAAAATGATGCAAAATAAAATGTCGGAAAAACTAAATTAGAAAATGCCACTTTGTGGAATGATATATTTATCAAATTATAAAGCAGACTAATCTCACATCATAAAGTTAAGACTTTTTGGTGGAGGGTATATTATTTAGTTGAGTAAGAAGCTTATTCTGGATATGACTTTAAATACATTTGCATAACATTTTGCAATTTCATGTGTCCCATTTATTAATTTCATTTCAATTCAACATTTATTAAGCACCTACTCGGAGGATATAGGAGTGATGAAGATACAAATGTGGGAACAACACATGAAAATGAATATGTGCCACAGAGCATGATAGGTGCTCTTTGAGATGGAGAATATAAACTTTGTATTTACGTAACAAATAATTTTTATGATCATTTTATGTTATTATTTTGTGGGCAAGGAAATAAAATCTTAAAGTGGTTCAGTGAGACACTTAAGAGTCACATGCCTGGTGGGTGGCAGGGCAAGGATTTACTACAGGGGATTGGTTCTCCTACAGCCTTAAAAGTCCCCCACCAAGCCTGGGCACCAGACAGGACGACTTGGGGGTTCATCTCTGCCTCCTGAACTTGGAGGCAACTGCACAACTTTAATATTAATCCATCCACTCATCCGTCCATCCATCCATCCATCCATCCATCCATCCATCCATCCATCCATCCATGACATTTACTGAACACATACTATGCCATCTGGGAAAGCCCTGAAATGATGGGCTGGAATCTCAGAGGTTTCAGAATGGTGAGCATTGGCAGAGAAGCCTGGGTCACATGATGCCATCTCTTCTCACCTGCTCACCTTGAAGGCTTTTGAAGTCAAAGTGCCTCACACTCCACCTATTATGATTATTATCTGCTTCTTAAAACATTATTTGAAAGATTTCTTTGTATTTCTACCTGATTGATCATGAACAAAGTTCAAGCCATCTTCAGCTCAGTCCAAAAGCATGCGGAGAGAAGATGACAACTCAGTCCTTCCTGGGCATTTCTTCCTCCTTGTGTTTGATTCCCAAATGTTATTTCTCTGAAAATGCACAACTCTGCCTTTGCTTTTCTGCTTCTAGTGATTCCATAGTCTGGCGCTTTCTAACCTCATGAAGGGCCCTTGTTTAGATTGGTGAATCTCATGCATCATTCATGAGTGCTTTGAAGAATTTTGAGTGATCAAAAAGCAAACATAAATAACTGATAATGAGAGTTTAACAGAAGGAGCCATTTAAAAGGTGCATAATTTTAAATGATCAAGTAGAAAAGAATAAATTCATACCTATTGGTTTGACTTGCATGAGCCAGGCTGCAAATCCACTTTGGGGACCACTCACTCTGCAACATTTTGAATCTGCAGGTCTCAGCTGGAGTACTTGGCAAGAATCGGCTGCAAGTTCCATAGCAGTGGTGGTGATGGAGAATCCATAGGGTCTGGAGTCAGAAGAAAGGAAGTGCACCCTAGCAGTAGTCAGGGCACTCAGATGTGTGTTGAGGAACATCAGAAACAAGTTCCCAATTATGAAAAGGAGGGAAGCATTTTGCTGGAATGTCCCATCCTGTGGACACTGGAAGATGAGTTGGTAGAATCAGTGGGCTTATTAAATTAGACCAGGTGGCAGGCTCACATAGGTGGTGGGGAGGGGGGCACACAGACCTGTCTGCACCTGCTCCTAGAGTTGGAATTTTTAACTGCTGTGCCTGCCTCAGAAGAATCACATATTACCTTGGAACAGGATGAAGTGAAACAAAAAGAGTATCCCTTCTGAGCCACCGAGGCTATTTCATGTATTTGGATTTTTCAGTAGCAGAAAGTGTAACTTTGGAAAAACAATGCACTCAAATAATCCTCAAAATGTACTATAATATAGCTCCCCATCTCCAGGCTCCCCGTAATGCAATCATAGTATATTCAGAAATAATGGTGTTTGGAAGTTTTCTGACAATTTATTTCCCCTGGGATAAAACAGGTCAAATATCAAGTATCTCTTAGTTTCTGTGGCCTAGCTAATGATCAGTGAGTAGAATACACACAGGCTCAGGATTTTTATGCCTAGAATACTTGGACGTGTTACTTAACCTCTTGAGAGAGAATGTTTGTGAGGTGTCTAACAGTACCTAGAACAAAGTAACCATTAGGTCATAAACTATTTTTTTTAAAGATTTTATCTATCTATCTATCTATCTATCTATCTATCTATCTATCTATCTAT